>NC_067495.1:98929016-99255682 GCF_947179515.1 Apodemus sylvaticus | reverse complement strand
GCCTAGCGTGCACCCCGCTCACCCGCCTCCCTCCTCCGGTGCGGCTCCAGCTTCCCGAAGCCCTCCAGCCGGTGCGCAGAAGCCACTAGCCCCTCAGCCCTCAAAGAGAGGAGTGCGAGGAGTAAGTGCTGTGCTCCCCTCACATCCTGCCACTGTGCCAGTGCTCCAAAATATGCCTGGAGTAGGGAAGTGGGAGGGTAGTGGAAGTCACCCAGAGCCTGGGCTTCCTTGCTAACAGTTTGGTGCCTCCTGGCTGACTGACTGCAACCGGGAGGTGCGAATTAGAGAAGGACCACTCTGGCACGTCACTGCAAAGGGCTGCTTCTGCTCCTCCTCCTCTTTCACACCCCCTTTGGATTTGGAAGCGCCAAGAGTGGATACCGAATGAGGAGAGTGGAAGGGAGAAGCTGCCAACCCTAAGAAGTCCCCCATCCCTGGTTTAAAAACGCGCTTTTCTTACTCCCCCCCCCCCGCCCCCAGGAAGGGAAGCGTGTCGCTGCAGCGCCGTCTAGTGTCCTTGCCAGACTAGGCTGCCATAAAGGGACGAGGAGAGCATTCAGCTCAGTGCAGGTGTGGAAAGTCAGGAACGCAAAGTTTTTTCAGCTTTTCTGGTCCCTAGTTGCAGCCACTGAACAAGATAGCTAGTCCATCCGGCTATGCACCTGCCTCGTTCCTTGCCTGCTTAAGGCGGAACTTAATGTTTTTTAAAGACGAAGGCTGCCAGGTTATCTAATTTTAGTTATAATTAAGCTTTCCAGAACGCAAGAGAACTCTTTTCCAACCCCTTCTGTGTTAAAGATCCTGAACTCTCCGGTTTTCCATTCCCCCGGGGTCTTAGGGCAGGTAGTTAACCTTCCAGGAAGTTGAGATGGTCTCAGAGCTAGAGACTCTTCCTTAAACCGAGGCTCACCAGCCATGCTCCTGAATACCTACTCTCTCACACCAGGAAGTCTCTAAACCCCTCTCTTAAGCACCAAAGCAGGGAGAGACTATTTACCCAAGAACCTGCAGGATCCTGACCGCAGCGGTGCGGAGTGCACAGTTTCTTCCCTAAGTATCTTCTGCAGCATTACCATGGGCCCTCGATACCGTGCTGATTAACGTGCTTAACAGGATTGCTCATTTAACGGGTCAGCTGTGCGCCATGCACTAGAATTTGCTGCTACACTGAATTCCTATTCACTTTATCTTTCTGTGCACTTTCTCCAGCTGTTCTCCGGAGGCTGCTCCAGAGACTGCTCTGCATTAGCCCCGGGAAAGCCAGCTATTGGGGGAGACAGAAACAAGGACCAGAAGTGGGCAAGCAAGCGCTTGGCATGCCTTTGCCGCAGCACGGATCCCTGCCTTTCTAGTTGACTTTCTTCGCCTGACCTGCAGAGTACACTCAGCTAAAGCTTTTGAGTGGTTGAAGATAGTCTCCCTCTTTCACCAAGTTCACCGGCTTGTACTTCTTTCCTTCCCCATGTGGATCATTCTTCTTACTGTATCTCACAAAACCCCACCTCGTGGTGTATTCCTTCTGCAACCGGAGATAAATTTGGAAATTTCGAGAAGTCACTGGGAAAGAAAAGTCCATTTAGGCAGGCAGCAATTAGCAGTACCAAAGCCAAGATGGTCTCCCCGGGTTTTGTTGTTTAGGTGCGTGCTTGTCGGGCAGAGGTGCTTCTGAAACAGGGGAGATACCCTACAATTTCTGTTTCTGTTTGTTAATGGTTGTTTTCACATAAAACACATTCCCTAGACAGGGATGGCCAGCTGCTTCCCTTTTTTCCTTTGTTACTGGGCTCCTGAAAACCTCCCTCCATGCCTGCCGAGCAGCAACTTTCACTCTATGTCAAGCCAACTGCTGCTGGGCCTACCCCACAGTTAACTGGCATTCTCGAGGCTTGGTTCCAACCACCTGGCAGACCATCAGCAATACCTAGAGCGTGGGACCCACAGTAGAAGAACCCCATTTCCAGAACTAGTATCTCTTAGGTCAGCTGCACACACACTTTCATATAGTGTCAGTCCTTGGCCTCTGGGCCTTAGATGATCAGCTGAGATGTCTTAGGTGACTACATATGGCTAAGCCACAAGACCCTTCACTTATATTAGAATCCAGTAGGTAGGGTTGATGGAACTGATTTACAATATTGGACGGTGTTATCCTTCAGCAAATCATAAAGTAGAAAGACTGAACAATTAAAACAAAACAAAGATCTGAGCATGGTCAGCACCATGCCTAAAGTCCTAGCACTGGAGAATCTAAGAGAGCAGAATCACCCCAAGTTCAAAGTCAGTCTGCATTACACAGTGAAGCACTGTTTAAAATAAATAAACATAAATAAATAAATAAATAAACAAAAATAAATGTCATCTCATTGGAGAACTTCTCATCAACTTTCTATACCCAGTTTTACACAACTTTAGTAACTTGTACCTGTTTATACATCATACTCTATACCTTCTGTACCTAGCAAAGCATACTCTTTTTTATATACTTTCAGTACTTTCTCTGTTGATTGGAGCTGGTATTTAAGTCTTACAAATGTCTTAAGTCTGACTAATCTTGATGTATTACATAACATCACCCTTACCACAGAGACCTACCACAATTGGGAGTTTAAAGCTCAGGCAGATCAGTGGATTTTCTCTGAATTGGAGAGAGGTTGTTGATGCCAAAAATAAGTTATCTGTTTGTTTAGTCAATCCTTCTAGTGTCATTAATGACTAGACTATGTAATCTCAAGTGAGTTGGGGATATGGGACCAGAAAAAGGGAGCGGATGAGCATGGTGAACACAATGCAACTTACTGCTAAACTAACAGAACAATCCCCCTGCCTCGATAGGATATGTTTATAATCTTCCAAATTTAAAACAAACAAAAAACCAAAAAACCAAACATCAAACAAACATGTACCTTGCAGGCTTCTCCAAACATTGGCGACCCACAGATTGATGCAGAGAAGAGCTGGCTACCATCCAGTGCGGCAAACATCTTTAAAATAGTTAGAATGGGTATAACTAGCATTTTTTTTTTAATAGCTCAGAGAAGCTGGAGAGATAGCTCAGTGGTTAAGAGCACCGACTGCTCTTCTAAAGGTCCTAAGTTCAAATCCCAGCAACCACATTGTGGCTCACAACCATCCATAATGAGATCTGACACCCTCTTCTGGAGTGTCTGAGGATAGCTACAGTGTACTCAAATATAATAAATAAATAAATCTTTAAAAATATGTTGAAATATACTTCTACCAAGACAAATTTAAAAATTGCCTTACAGGGAAGAGAGTGTTTATTTTTTATGTATCTAATACATATAAAGTACCTTGAATGCTTGGTTTTAATTCATTCTTGTTCTAAAACCAGTTGATAGTCTAAATTAGTTGTTTGTGAAATTGTTAAAGTATTCATAATAGTATACTCTAGAACTTTTATGTAGAAATCTCAATATTAGGTTTTCTTAAGTGCTAAATATGTTTCTAGGCAAAAGTTACAGTCATGAACCATAAAAGAAATTATAAATTTTACTAAAGGCAAATAAATCCTTTCTGAAAACACAAAAAATTTGCTATAAACAAGATGAAAATAGAAGTTATAAAGTGGGTTGGGGGATTAGGGCACTTCAAAGAACAGTATTGCATAAATATATAAAGTGCTCTTACAAATCAGTTTGTGAAAATCAATCCAATAGTCAGGGCCAGTGTGAGAAGTCAGTAAGTAAAGAGGTTTGCGGTTCAAGCCTGGTTCAGCTTGAAACCCAGAACCCAAATAAAGGTAGAAAGAGAAAACCAACTCCACAAGTTGTTCTCTGACCAAACACATGCCATGATACCCAGGCATACAAGCAAGTGCGCAAACCCACCCACACACATACTCAAGATGATGATGATGATGATGTTACAGGTAGAAAGAAAACTAGGCAAAGGAGAAAAATAAACAAGTTGGGATATATATAGAGAGAGATTTGGGGTAGCTCTTGGTTCAGATAAAACGTATGGTGTGGCAGTAACTGATTTGTGCAATTGATTTTACATTTAGGAATAATATGCATAATTATTACATTTAATAAGTGCTTCATTTGATCAAATCCACATAATGCAATCTATTGCTAAGCTTAACATTGGACCATTCATATGATGAAATGCTATGAAGCTTTTAAGTGGATGGGTGCAACACTGCACATCAGCAGAAGGAGGAAGAGGAGGAAGGAAGGAAGGAAGGAAGGAAGGAAGGAAGGAAGGAAGGAAGGAAGGAAGGAAGGAAGGAAGGAAGGAAGGAAGGAAGGAAGGAAAGGAAGGAAGGAAGGGAGGGAGGAAGGAAGGAAGGAAGGAAGGAAAGGAAGGAAGGAAGGAAGGAAAGGAAGGAAGGAAGACAAAAAAGAAAGACTCACAGTATTTGTTTTGGTAAAAGGGAATGGAGTATTGCCATAAGATACTGGAAGAGAATATCTTTATAGATACTTTTCCTCAATAATCACCAGTTTTGGGAACAAGTGCTTTAATTTTAGCCATGACATTGCTGCATAACTCTATATCACTTCAGCAACTAAAATTACATGCAGAAGTTCAATCTTTAACTTAGGATTCTGTCTTTTCTATTTTATTACTACATTCTCCATATAGGTAAAAGTTAAATGGCCCGAAATATTAATTCAATGGTAGTGGTGATGGTGGTGGTGGTGGTGGTGGTGGTGGTGGTGGTAGAGGTGGCAGTGGTGGTGACTGACACAGCAGTGTGTGTGTGTGTGTGTGTGTGTGTGTGTGTGTGTGTGTGAAGTTGAATTTACATCTTCCATTTTGTTTTATTCTACAAGGATATTGTCTTTTTATTCTTCCATGCATCCTTACTGCTTTCATTGAACCAAGTTAATTTTCCTTGAAATAAGTTGCTTAGATATTGTAGATTGATTTTCATCATTTCGTCATTTTCATTCTCACTTGAAGTAATTTTTGTGCTCCTTCCCTTCCTTTCTTTTGGTTTTCCTATTGTACATAATTTGGTATACTTGACATCATTCCATGCTTGTTCAAAGTTTCCTTTTTCTCATTTCCCCTTTTCTTCAGATTGTATTATATTTATTATTGAGGATATTAGTTAATTCACATCTTCCATCTTTCATTCAGGTTCTCTTACTTTTCAACCCTAAACTTAACATCTCATTATTTTTTTCTTAAAATAATTTTAAGACATTCTCTCTTGAGTTGTTATACACTTTCTTCCTAACTTTTTGCACTTTAAAAAACAGTTTATTACTTTGAACATACTAGCAGCTCTGAAATTTGTCTGTTAAGCAAGGTTATCTTGGTTCTCAGTTTCAGTTGTTTGTTCTCAATGAAGGTGATAGAGGTGAACTTTTGCTTTTTGTAGCAGTTGTTATAGGAGTGGTGGTGGTGGTAGTGGTGGTGATAGTAGTACTAATTGTAGTAGTTGTAGTAGCAGTATTTATGTAGATGAGTAACACTTTTCTTTTTGTACCTTCAGTGCTGTCTTTTGAAACCTGTATATTAGAGGCAATATACTGTGGCAGTTCTCAATGCTAATTCTACTCACTGAGGTCTTACTTATTGCTGACTTGTTTATCTCCTTACCTAGGCTATTTTAACAAAGCATATCTTTCCCATGAAATAGAGTTTTGGGCACATTTCTCAGAGGAAACCACAGTGAATATAAACATACTCATTGTGGATGATAGAGGTTGTAACATGGTTCTTTTGCTCTAGTTTTCTACCCTCTGTTGAACTCTATGCACTGTTTCATACCCATTTGTTATGCTCCATCAGTTAGGGCTGATTTGTTATCATTTTCAATAATGGCCATTAAACAAATTGCTTTACAATTCAGTCCAGTTAAATGTGGGCAGGACTAGTGCTATGGCACATCTTTGAGGTTCGTTCTGACTTTAAGACAGTTCTTCTAAGTGTATATTTCCTTGCATCTCTCTAGTAAACTATTCTGTCCTTCGTCTTGTTTTTCTTAATTAAAAGAAGCTAACATCTTATTTACTTACACAAAAATCCCCTTTTATTTCCAGAGAACCTCGACTTGACCTTCCCCGCATGCTGTTGAATAAAGTCTTTTCAGTGAAATCTTTGGATTTATGATCTTATACCTTTCTCCTTGGGCATAATTTCTAAATCAGTAAGTACTTAGGGCACTGGGCAGAGATGATCTTTTTAGCCTGCTTGACTCTTGTGTCATGGGACCCAAGGAGAAGTAGGAGCAGTCTCAGGATTTTTATTCTGCTTGATCTTGGGTAGATTCTGAGTGGTGGCTGGAAGGAAAGAATGCTGGAAGTTAGGTCCCTCAGTTTCAACCAGGATTAGGTAGGAAAAGCAGGCTGATGTTCCTTCTCAATAAAAGACCACTTCCATAGGGACTAAGAAGAGATGCATAGCTCTTGCCTTTACCATGCCCACAGAGAGGAGAGAGTCCATGAGGCTGAGTAGAGAGGCTGAGGGAAAGAGCTCAGATCAAGTGCTATAGACATTTAATGCTTTTCATTGAAAAAAAATAGTAGACCTTTCTTGATTGTGAATCTTTTAATTTTAAAATTACACCATTTCCATTCTGTTTCCTCCCAACAATCCTTTGACGTATCCCACCTTGCTCTTTCAAACTTATGTCATTTCTTCTTCAATTATGCTCGCATGTGTATACATACATGTATATATTCCTAAATACTTAAACACAAGTTTCACAATGCTGACTATTCAGTATTGGATAACCAATTGGTATGTTCTTCCCTGGGGAATATTCTTTCTCCTTCTCTCAGCATTCCTTAGTTGCCTAGAGTTGACTAGGTATTTAAGTTGCCTATATACTCTTAAGACTATATCCAGATTTATTTTTGTCTTCATTACCAATGCTTGTTTCTTTGAGAATGTGCTCTATGGATCTCTTTTTTATATAATGTAATAAATTATCATTTATTTCAAAAAGAAAAGGAAATTTCAGACGAGATTTGGCCAAAGGTTGCCCCCTTTGTTGTTAAGTTAAAAATTAATTAAAGACATATTTGAACAATAACAACAACAAAAAGAGAGACATTATATAGACAACATGTTAAAAGCCAGCGTTTCAGATTTGACCGTTAAGAAAAATCTTCATATCCAGAGTCATTAATTAAACTCTACTTTAACAGTTCAATGGGAGAGCCTTTGCCCAGCAAGCACAAGGCCCTGGATTTGAACCCCTGCAGTGCAGCAAAGCAAACAGCTCCTAGGAAAACCTCAGACAAAACAAAGACAACAACAACCAAACATCTATGGATCTCTTAATGCTACTCCTCAACAAATACTTACCAAAAGGAATAATATTCATGGGTTAATGCAGAACAGACAAGGGATTCAGCAGCTACAAACAGAAGGTTTTTATTGTGAGAGTAGTCACAGGAAATACAATGTTAGGAGGAACCTGAGAAGGCTTCGTTGAAGAGGTAGCATCTGATGGTGGCTTTGAATGCATGTTAAGATAAAGAGGGAGATTTTCAGACAGAGGGAGTAACATCAACTTACTCCCTTTTCAGCGATTGAGCCCACTATGTGACAGACACTATTTTTATGCACTGGAAATATAGCACTGAAATACACAGACAAAAAAAAATCTCTGCTCAAATGACATTGAAATTCCGGTGTGGTGGTGGTGGTAGTAGAGGATAGAAAAGAAATACAAGCAGAGTGTATAATGCAGCATAAAATGTTGTGAAAAACATAAGACAGAATCAGTGATATGGAGAAGGACAAGAAAAAGGTAATTTGAAATAAGGTGCCATATACTTAGGGCAAAACCAGAACAGGGAAGTGGGAAGGGTTGGGTGGGAAAACAGGGGGAGGGATGGGGGCTGATGGGACTTTGGGGGAGTGGGGGGTCCAGAAAAGGGGAAATCATTTGAAATGTAAATAAAAAATATATCGAATAAAAAACCTTTCTAAGTTAAAAAAAAAAAAAGAAAGAAAGAAGGTGCCAAAGAAAGCATTAGAAGGAGTATAAAACTTGAGACGAATCTTAAAAAGAATGTAGGAAGTTTATCCTTTATCTAGTGCAAAATGTTGCAGGCAGAACTAATAGAAAGTACAAAGGTCTTGAGAGAGGATCATGCCTAAAAAAGAACAAACCGACCAATTTGACAGTGACTAAATGCAAGAGGTAGGGTTTAAAATGGAAGAAGTAATGAACAGGCGAGAAAGTGTAAGAATCAGCAAGTATATATGACAGATAATTGTTGAACTTTGTGAGAAAGGGAGGTATGCCCAATGAGGCTATGGCACTACGTTTATGGAAAGGTATGAAAGGGGGGAAACAGCCTGGAAAAATAGATTGAGGCAAAATTGTGAAGAGCTTCAAATAGGAGAATAACAATATAGTTGCATCAGTGGGAAAGATAATTTTTTTTTTTTTAGATATTAACCTCTGTAACCTGAATCATAACACCTGCTCTCCTTGTATTTTTCATTTTCCTACCTGTACCTAAAGGGTACAAGCAGTGGGTCAAAAATCAAAACAGCAACCACTGTGCAAACTTTCCACTCTATCATTTCAATCTCTGCCTGGCCTTGGGGCAGGTGGGAGACATGGACCTGAAATGACACTGTTTTGGACTACATTTTCAGGCAGGAAATTTCTCCTTAAATCTCAGCTAAATCTTTTTATCTTTGGTTTACTCCTTACTGAGGCAAGAAATTCTTCATCATTCTGGATTTCTGAAGAGAGTAATAGAAAAATAAGCCTCAGACTGAAAACCCTATGTCTCTCACAAAGAAAGGAAGTCAATATTTATTTATTTTTATAATCTCCAGGAAACCCCTTGCCAAAGGAAAGTTAGATATTAGTTAAGTATCAGCACATTTGCCAGAATGGCGAAAGTCAGTTATAAATAGCTTTGTAAATCAATTGATTGGAGTTTGGGCTTCTTATCATTGAAAGAAGAAAATACTCTGCATTATAATAAAGGAAAATCTCAATCAAAGAGCAAAAAGGCAGAACTATGGAGCAAAAAAATAATTTCAACTGATACAAATGGTTTTGCTGCACTAGTCTACTTAGAGTGATGCTTTCAATTGGATTCCAGCAGCATTGCTGCAGGTTAGGTTCCAGCATGAGTGATTTTAAAACACCAAGAAGTTGATCCTAATCTTAAAGAAAGCGAACTCCATAAGGCGATTAATTAATGCTGTGTGTTGTTAGAGCAACATGCACACAGAATCCTGGCAGTTTAAACCATCAGCTGTCACTTCAGCTCATTTGTGGAACAAGGAAAACTGCTCTTTTTCAAGATGCTCTGACAGCATGTGACTGTGTGGCATCTTCTAGGTCCCAGCTTCCTAAACTGCAGGTCACAACACAATGAGGAGTCACACAACTAAATGGGGGAGTCTTGAAAGTTTTGGCAGTAGCTAAAGGTTTCTAGATGCACAATAACTAAAATTAAATTCAAAATCAAATGTATAGTATATCGGAGGTGCTCCTGGCACCTCTTCACTTGTATTACATCACATGGCATTCCTGCAGCCCTGGATCTGAATATAACATGAGTATGAGTAGTTCACACTATTTATGTTGCAGACTTGAGTTTTAAAAAAAAATTGTTAAATTAACTTTGGCGTACTATTTGGACATAATTTCCAACAATTTCGTGAGAGGCCCTAAACATACTTTGCCATTTTGTACTACATATTTATGCAAAGTGACATTTTCAATACAGACGTTTATAAAATTAAAATATCTATCAAATCTGAAAAATGTTGAAGATGCTCTACATCCTGCAATAACAGATATTCAGAAAATTTTCATTCTTTTTTTAAAAAATTGTTTGAATTATTTTGATTATGTGCATTGTAGTGGGTAGTGGGTGCATGCAAGGAGGCCAAAGGTGGCAAATCCTCTGTATCTGGAACTATAGTCCTTTGTGAGCCTCCAATTGTGGGTATTAAATACCAAACTCTGGACCTCTGGAAGAGCAATACATGCTCTTAACTACTTTATTAAATTAACTTCTTAATGTAATTTTTAAATCATTTTTACATTTTCAATTTTAAATAAAAGTATAATAATATGATTACAACATTTCCCACCTCCAATCCCTCCCATGACTGTACTTCCCTTTCCCTTTCAAATTCATGGCTTCTTTTTACGCACACACACACACACACACACGCACACGCACACGCACACACACACGCACACGTACACACACACACGCACACGCACACACACGCACACACACGCACATGCACACACACGTGCACATGCACATAAACACACATGCGCACACACGCGCACACACACACACACACACACGCGCGCGCGCGCACACACACACACACATACACAAATATGCAAATGTGACCAGCCTATTCTGTTTAGTGTTCTGCTTGTATGCATATATTTTCAAGGCTGAGAACTTACTATTTATTGGATAACTAATAACTCATCACCTGGGAAAAGCTAACTCGCCCTTTCTCAGCATTCCTTAGTTGCTTTTAGTTCTTTGTTTAGGGGAAGGGTCACTTGAGATTTCCTCCATCCAATTTAGTATGTCTGCTGGTTTTGTAACTGTTCGGGTCTTCTTTAAGTATCCACATTGGTGATAATTATGACTGGAGATTCCCTGTCAACTTTGGGAGACACAGAAGACCCACAGAAGACTTGGCCTTCTGGATCTTATAATCCCTGATCTTTAGGTGTGGGGTTTGTGTTGAAGATGTATCAGCCAGATCTGGGCAACCCACAATCATCTAGTTGTAGCTTTCTATAATGATCTCCATCTGGTGAAAAGAGCGGTTTCTTTGATGAGAGGAGAGTGATACACTCATCTGTGGGTCTAAGGGTAAAGGTTTAGAGTGCAGTTGAGAATTATACTAGTTTAGGTAAGTATCTCCAGTAGGTTCTACTCTATAATCCTCTAAGGCTCTTTTGGGGGTTAAACAACCTTTTCACGGAAGTCGCCTAAGACCATCTGAAACCACAGATATTTACTTTGTGATTCATAACAGTAGAAAATTTATTATGAAGTAGCAACAAAAATAATACTATGGTTTGGGGTCACCACAACATGAGGGACTGTATTAAAGGGTCACAGCAGTAGGAAGGTTGGGAACCACTGCTCTAAGATCACATCACTAACCATGGGTTATCTAATAGTATTAGGTACGATTTTCCTACTGTGGAGCCAGCCTTAAAGTCCAATTAGACAACTGTAGGTTTCTAGGTTTCTACCAAGATGGAAGTGCTACTGTTGCAATTTTAGGGATATCTAGCTGTGTTCTTTCATAGCTAGGTTCATAGACATCACAAATGGGTAACATTATTGATGCATTTCCTGCTCTGTCAATTTGCATAGCTTCTTCTGGTACTACGAAAGCTAGTTCTCAGGGAGGGAGAATTTGTGTCAGGTCCTGAGTCCCGTGTCAAAAAGTGTGTCATATTTTCAAAAATTAGAATTTATCTTCAATTTCTGGGAGACAACCAAGGGGGAACTGCAACAGCCTGTATTATTTTGGGTGTCTCTTAGACTCCCCTAACCAACCAGAGAGGAGTATTCCCATATTTGGTACTGGAGTTTTGGTTATATAGTCTATGTCCAGTCCCTAGAATTTAATTATTTGTGTAAAGATAAGTAAGTACACCCATCTCCTTATTATACAAATTTGACTTCATTTTTAACAAATGGAAAAATTGATATATGTCAAAGAAGTGTTTTAATTTTTTTCTTATTATTATCAGCAAATTTTTGATAAAAAGTAAGCCTATTTTTAATACATAAATATCCAGGCTCACATACAAATTTCTCAGGTATAGAGAGGGGTCACAAATGTAAAAATTGAAAGAAACTTTGTTGTTATACATTATCAGAAACTATTGTAAGTATCCTCAAAAATCAATTTACCATCAAGTATATACTCTTCTGTGAGTGAAAAATGCCTCATGCATGCCGATTTTTATTAAGATTTAAAAGAAAGCTTGATTATCCATAACATTTTTTTCCATAAGAATCATTGTTTCCTAAGAAGCTTTATAACAGAACAAGAACAGCCAGCCAGGGTGGCTTTATCACTTCATGCCGTAAACAGATGGCCTTATAATCTGCTTGAAATTTAAAGAGAAAGATCTTTTGAAAAATTTTCAAGTCCCTAGTCAGTTTCCAAAAGGGCCTACTTTGGGCAGTGTAACTTCAAACCATCAAGAGCCTCTGAGAAAATCTGCTCCTCCACAACACCCAGTTCCATACCAACCTCAGATATGAGACAACATCTCAGAGATCTGGGTGTGCTTTATTTACTTCCTGTGAAGGCACCAAAGAAAGCTCGCACTTGTCAAAAATATCACTAATTAACTTTCAAAAACTCAAATTTCCCTTTGTTGGGCTTTCATTGCATGCTGGGTGTTTTAGATCACACACGTCGAAGCAAAGCAACAAAGCTTCGTGCACAACATACCAGAGTAGAAGCAGAAAGTCTGAGCCGTCTCTCTGTTGTTGTTTTTAAAACCGTGCTTCTGTTATTCATCTGTTCCTCATTTGGTATCACTGTTTTCCCCCTTGAAATTGTGATGAATATTGTCACCTGACAAGAAAAAAATTCCTGCAAAGCACTAAATGCCTTCGAGATAAATACCAACTAGTTACTATTATAATACCATTAATAAGCTAAAAATAATGAGACATACTTTGTGAAGTGCTGGGTTAACATAAAATACACTATCACAGAAGTATGGATTAAAATCTTAACATTCTACTTTCTCTTCCTAGTATTGCCACTCCATGACTAGTTGATGTGGACATCTGCTCTCAGGTCCTCTGGGTCTGTCACCTCATGTCACCTCATGTCATTTCCAGGACTCAAATCTATTTCCGTCATTTTTTTTTTGTCATGCTCACAAGTTCCAGAAACATTACGAATCAAAGGAATTCATTCTAAGTCAACAAAGTCAGTATCAACTTTGAATCTTCTCTGAATTATTCAATAATAATGTGTCAATAAACAAAATATATCACATGCCAAAACTTTATAAGACTGGTAATACTGTTTTATTTAGCATTTAGAACCTTTGACACTTTACATCATCTTTCACTACTCTTGTCAAGATTATGACATAAAATGTGATGCTTTAAAATATTTATCATATCACTTCTTACAGCCCTCTCTTTTAGCAGAATTAAGAGATTAGAAGCACTCACATAGGATAACCCAGGGACTTTGATATATACAAGAAGATGAAATTATATCTAATGATACCTTTGATTTATATTTTAATTTTAAATGCATAGAATGGTATTATTAAACATATTTAACTTTTAATAATAAACCAATGGTATATTAATTATTACATTATAAAGTAAAAACACATAAATTATTCATAAATATCTACTGCAAATTGAATTTTTAAAGCTAGCTTTATTTTCCATATTCTGGTCTCATATTAGCCACTAGTGGAAAATAACTCATTTCATAGCCACTGCTAATATGACACAGATGGCAGTCTTTATTCAAGATAGGCTATGGTCTGAATGAAAAGAGAAATGTCAGTGTTGCAGACTATGGATCAAATGAGAATAGTAAAACTTAACATTAATACAAGGGCATAATCAAAAATGATTTCTCAAGAATATAGCAGTTGTTTGAAATCATTTCAATGTACATGTCTCTTACAATATATTTTTATTTTTATGATTTGAATTCAGGTAATGGACATGAATTATAAACAGATATAAAGGTAATTTTGTTCTTGTATTTATAGCCCTGTCCTGGCTTTTTTGGGGGGTGGGAATGGATAAGTGAATTAAAAATATATTCACTGGTGCAAATGTGAACTCCAATACAAACTCACCACTTTAGAATGGCTATTCTAATGATACAGAAGAATCTCATAGAGACATATGGATATTGGGTCTGGTTAATTTCTGTGCCTGGTGTTTCTGGTTGCTTTGGTATTTTTTTTGCATTTTTTAAATAATAGAGTTTATTTAAAATAATAGAAAATGGCAGCTGCTACAAGAATTTAAACATCCAAATCTGTTATAATTTTTTTTTTACATTTTAATGATTTTGTGGCTATATAACTCACTATTAGATAACCTTCACATCTCCCTCTCTACTTGCTCCAGTTCTGTCATGTATTTTACTTCTAGTGTCCTAAGGACCTTGGTGAACACAGAATTCTCACTTCACATCTACTTAAGTGTAAAAAGGTGGCAAGGGTAAGAATCAGTGAATCTGCTGAATCAGGAGTCTGATGGGAGCTGTGTATTCAACCCCTTAACACAGTTTGTTTTCCTTTTCTCCCTCCTCTTCTAGGTTGGGGTGATGGCCTTCTTTGCCCTTTTCTATAGTACCAGCTGATGTGTCATAGAGGCTGCACAGGTAAGGAAACCATTGCCAAAATCGTCAATTGAATTCTACTCCTATTTCCTTTGATATCCCACCTCCATGAACTTATGTTGCCTCTTGACTACTCAGTGCCACCTAGGGAATCAGCTCACATGGGCTATTGTGCTTCCCTCCAGCCACCTATGCATCCAAACTTTTCCTGGCTCTAACCTTTCATATTTGACCTTCTCTTTGTTCCAACCTTGGATCATGGGTTTTGCTTTTGAGACTATAAAGGTGCTGCAGTGACAAACTGCTTTTCAAAATTATGTACACCAGTTCCACAACTGAATGTTAATGAAGAATCTTGCCATAGTCCTCAAGGAGAGCCCAGAAATATTCAGTTCCAAAGCCGCACAAAGCATCCCTTCTAGAACCAACAAATGCACTATCCTCCGTCTAATTTTCTACTAAAAGAATGTGTTAATACTGGGCAGGAGGAGAATAAAGGAAACACAAAGAATGAATTTTCTTATATGGAAGAAAACTTTAAAAACGTTAAAAAAAAACTTTTAATTCCTTTAGGAAACTTTGGAATCTTTTTTATAGTTGTAATCTTAGTATTTATAACCTCTTAAGTCTTCTTCCTGCCATAACCCTACTGCTTTTGTAAGATCAAACACACATCTAAGATGTGCAGATAACAAGCTATACCACATTGCATGGAGAAAAGAGTAACTGTGTCTCTAGCATTTTTTAAAAAGTAAACAATGGCTGAAGAGGTGGCTCAATGGGTAAAAACCCTGGGTGCTCTTCCAGAAGTCCCTGGTTCGATTCCCAGCACCCTCCCAGGGGCTCAGAAACCCTCTTCAGCTTCCATGAGTACTGAATACATTTGGTGAACCAAGAAGTATGAATGTAAAATGCCCATACACACAAAATCGATAAATATACATACAGAGAGAGAGGAAGAGAGAGAGAGAGAGAGAGAGAGAGAGAATTACTAAGTCACACTAATTAGCATATCCATCACAAAAAAATACCAATAGTTTCAGTCCTACTAACTCTCATTTGAGGGCTTGAGAGTTCCCTTCTTTGATCCTCAGATAAAGACTTTTCAGTAAATTTAACTCTCATGGAGATTCCCTTGGCCACATTCTTAACTCTTTTCTGTACCTCCAAATATATCTGTTCTTTAGAGTCTGAGACCTAAGTACTCCCCTGAAGTATAAAACCAATGCTCATCCCCCCAAAACCATTAAAAACAATTTAGTGAATGTATTTTTAGTAATGATTTAGTAGGAGTGGTCATTTGCAGAAAAAATATATAGAGCTAGAAATCTAATAGTTATGGACTGGAACACTAGAAGTTCCAATACAAACTATATGTCTGACTATGTAATAAAAATGTGTGTATGTATAAGAATGTATGTATGTATGTATATGTATCTACATATTCCACCCATTTTCAATAATGAGTTAATAGGCATAGTCATTTGCAAACCAAATTATATAGAACTAGATTCAAAAGCCATGGATCTGAACACTAGCCGCCCCTAATATGACTTCTGTATGTATAATACAGAGTTGGATGACCCCGAGAAGAGCAACTATGCTGTACCTCACTTCCCTTTGTGCTAGATGGAAAGATAGAATTTTTTGATGTTCATAGAATCTATAGGAGGAATGAAGGTATTATTAAAAAGAATCAGGAAAGCCATTTAATAATCCTTATAGGGACATCTAGGTGATAGAACTGGAAAATATCGTCCTAAGCAAGGTAACACAATTACAAAAGAATACACATGGAATGCAATCATTGATAAGTGGATATTAATTAGCCCTGAAGCTCTGAATACTGAAGATACAATTAGCATATCAAATGATTCCCGTGAAGAAGGAAGAAGAGGGCCCTAATCCTGGAAAGGCTTGATCCAGCATTGTAGGAGAGTACCAGGACAGAGAAAAGGGAGGGGGAAAGATAGGAGAATGGATGGAGAGAAGAGAACTTATGGGACATATAGGAGAGGGACTGGGAAAGGGGAAGGCTTTTAGAATGTAAACAAATAATATAGAAAATAAATAAAATATTAAAAGTACTCATTTGTATGTTGTAACCTTGAATAGCAAGTTGGTAAAGATGAAACAAAACAAAAACATAAAATACCAATTCACTGGACCCATTCAAGATTAATTTAATCTGGTCCTGTGAACATTGGAATCTGCCTAGGTTTTAAGATTCTTCCTTTACTGTTGATATTTCTCATAAGGGACATCTAATAGTTAAGGCCATGACCAATTCAGAACTCTGAATCCCTCACCCAGCTTTTGAAAGAGTTCCATATGTCATAAGCAACTAGGGATACTATTGGCCTAGTTGACTTGGTCACCTGGACCATGTACTACATAACTTCAGAATGTTGTCACAATTCATATATTTCCAAATCTTTCTAAAATGGGTCTCAGAGTTAGTTGCTTGTCTCCCATTAAAAGCTGTTTTCTCAACACTATCCAATTTGAAGCTTTTATTGATGCCCATGGCATAAGAACTATCTTGTAGCTCTGTCCTATATCATAGGTCAAAGGCTGCAAGATTTTGGTCATTTAAAGCACAACACAGTGTTTTTTATCCTATCTACCACCACACTTGAAGCTTAAAACATACCTCAGAGGTTCTGCACAAGTACAAAAGCAGCATTTGATAGTGCTTCGTAGTACATTAGAATTACTAGTGAACTTTCTAAATCATGCTAACATTTATGGATCCTTCCACACTAAGTGAGTTGAAATGTGTGGTTATGTAGCCTAGAAGTCTGGGAACAAGCTCACTAGTTTTGTTTAATATACAGGGATAGTTGAGAATCCTTTTCCACATCTGTGCACATCACTTTTCTATCTCTGCACTTTACTTCTTTTATGTTAAATTCTGCTTTCTACAGTTTACCTAAGGAGAAACAGGAAAATATATTATTCTAGCCTTGTACACAATAATTTCACACCTGAAAACCTACCACTGGGGAGACAAAGGCAGAAACAATGCCACAGTAGTGCCAATCAGGTCTACCCTGCCAGTTCCAGGCCAGCTGGAGTGATACTGCCTCACAATAATAAAAATAAAAATAAAAATAGCTTATTTAAAAAACGTATAACCTAATAATACTAACCACAGTGTATTGATCAATGTGAAGATGTCAGAACAATTATCCCAGGTAAAGGCAAAAACAGGATATATTTTTTCATATGTGAGTGTGTTTGTACATGTATGTATATTCATATTTACCTGTAAGTAGGCCCACATATGTGGGTGGATGTGGGAACAGGAAGTTGATGGCCTAAGTCAGCCTACATGACTCTTCTACCTTGTTCAAGGAGGCAGAGTCTTTCAAATAGTAGCTGTCCAAAATGGCTACTATTGATTATCAGAATGCTTTAGAATTTACAGATTCCGAGGATGGAATTTCAGGAAGGTCGCCACACACCTAGGAACTTCTATGGGTTCTGGGCATCTGAATTCTGATCTTTATACATGGCAACCATTTTAACCACCAGTCCATCTCCCCAGGTCAAGAGCTATGTGCATGTTACAGTACTCTAAAGGGCATCAAATTTGAAAAAGATCAAAGAGGCATGTGTGGAAGGGTTTGGAGGGAGGTAAACAAAAATGATGCAACCACATTATAGTCTTAAGAAAATAATTGCATGCTGGGGAATCCTCTGAGTATATATATATATATATATATATATATATATATATATATATATACCCAGGAGTGGTATAACAAGGTCCTTGAGAAGTGTCATGTCCAGTTTTCTGAGGAACCACCAGACTGATTTCCAGAGTGGTTGTACCAGCTTGCAATCCCACCAGTAGTGGAAGAATGTTCCTCTTTCTCCACATCCTCGCCAACACCTGCAGTCTCCTGAGTTTTTAATCTTAGCCATTCTGACTGGTGTGAGGTGAAATCTCAGGGTTGTTTTGATTTGCATTTCCCTAATGACTAATGATGTTGAACAGTTCTTAAGGTGCTTCTCAGCCATTCAAAATGCTTCAGGTGAAAATTCTTTGTTTAGCTCTGTACCCCATTTTTTTATTCGATATATTTTTTATTTACCTTTCAAATGCTTTCCCCTGTTCTCCCACCCACCCCTTCCCACTTCCCTGCTCTGGTTTTGCCCTATACTGCCACACTGAGTCTTTCTAGAACAAGGGGCCACTCCTCCATTCTTGTACCTCATTTGATCTGTGGATTATGTTTTAGGTATACCAGTTTTCTAGGTTAATATCCACTTATTAGTGAGTGCATACCATGATTGATCTTTTGAGACTGTGTTGCCTCACTTAGTATGATGTTCTCCAGCTCCATCCATTTGCCTAAGAATTTCATGAATTCATTGTTTCTAATGGCTGAATAGTACTCCATTGTGTATATATACCACATTTTTTGCATCCACTCATCTGTTGAGGGATATCTGGGTTCTTTCCATCTTCTGGCTATTATAAATAGGGCTGCTATGAACATAGTGGAACATATATCCTTATTACATGCTGGGGAATCTTCTGGGTATATGCCCAGGAGTGGTATAGCAGATCTGGAAGTGATGTGCCCAGTTTTCTGAGGAACCATCAGACTGATTTCCAGAGTTGTTGTACCAATTTGCAACCCCACCAGCAGTAGAGGAGTGCTCCTCTTTCTCCACATCCTCGCCAACACCTGCTGTCTCCTGAATTTTTGATCTTAGCCATTCTGACTGGTGTAAGGTGAAATCTCAGGGTTGTTTTGATCTGCATTTCCCTAATGACTAATGATGTTGAGCACTTCTTAAGGTGCCTCTAGGCCATCTGAATTTCTTCAGGTGAAAATTCTTTGTTTAGATCTGTACCCCATTTTTAATAGGGTTATTTGGTTCCCTGGGGTCTAACTTCTTGAGTTCTTTGGATATATTGGATATTAGCCCTCTATCAGATGTGGGGTTGGTGAATATCCTTTCCCAATTTGATGGTTGCTGTTTTGTCCTTTTAATAGTGTCCTTTGCCTTACAGAAACTTTGTAATTTTATGAGGTCCCATTTGTCAATTCTTGATCTTAGAGCATAAGCTATTGGTGTTCTATTCAGGAACTTTTCTTCTGTGCCCATGTCCTCAAGGGTTTTCCCCAGTTTCTTTTCTATTAGCTTCAGAGTGTCTGGCTTTATGTGGAGGTCCTTGATCCAATTGGAGTTGAGCTTAGTACAAGGAGACAAGGATGGATCAATTCGCATTCTTCTGCTTGCTGACCTCCAGTTGAACCAGAACCATTTGTTGAAAAGGCTATCTTTTTTCCATTGGATGTTTTCAGCCTCTTTGTCGAGGATCATGTGGCCATAGGTGTGTGGGTTCATTTCTGGATCTTCAATCCTGTTCCATTGATCCGCCTGCCTGTGACTGTACCAATACCATGCAGTTTTTAACACTATTGCTCTGTAGTATTGCTTGAGGTCAGGGATACTGATTCCCCCAGAATTTCTTTTGTTGTTGAGACTAGTTTTAGCTATCCTGGGTTTTTTGTTATTCCAGATGTATTTGAGAATTGCTCTTTCTAACTCTATGAAGAATTGAGTTGGGATTTTGATGGGTATTGCGTTGAATCTGTATATTGCTTTTGGTTGCCATTTTGTCCTTTTGACAGTGTCCTTTGTCTTACAGAAACTCTGTAATTTTATGAGGTCCCATTTGTCAATTCTTGATCTTAGAGCATAAGCTATTGGTGTTCTTTTCAGGAACTTTCCCCCTGTACCCATGTCCTCAAGGGTCTATGTTCATAGCAGCTTTATTTATAATAGCCAGTAGCTGGAAAGATCCCAGATGTCCCTCAATGGAGGAATGGATACAGAAAATGTGGTATATTTACAAAATGGAATACTACTCAGCAATTAAAATATGAATTCATGAAATTTTTAGGCAAATGGTTAGAACTGGAAAATATCATTCCAAGTGAGGTAACCCAATCACAAAAGCATGCACATGGAATGCAGTCACTGGTAAGTGGATATTAATTAGCCCTGAAGCTCTGAATACTCAAGACACAACTCACATATCAAATGATTCTCAAGAAGAAGGAAGGAGAGGGCCTTGGTCCTGGAAAGGCTTGATGCAGCATTGAAGGGGAGTACCAGGACAGAGAAATGGGAGGGATGATTGGGGAATGAGCAGAGGGAAGAGGGCTTATGGAACTTATGGGGAGGGAGGAACCGGGAAAGGGGAAATCATTTGGAATATAAACAAAGAATATGGAAAATAAAAAATAAAAATAAAAAATAAGAAAAATAATTTTAAAAAGAAAGAGTAATATGATTGAAGTACATTTTATTCATAGAAATGCAATGTAACTATGTGGACAATTACTATATGCTAACAAATGAATTTTTCAAAGTGAAAAATAAGCAATAAAAATTACTAGAAGTTTTTTCTTCTTTATTATCATCATGTCCCATTATCTATAAGCAATGCTAATAGTAAAAATGTTTTCACAAGGACTTTTGTTTCTACTGATCTTGCTTCTTAATATGCATTAGATACCAAATAATCACTTTCAGATAGAGGTGGGGGAAGTGCAAGTGCTATCAGCTGGTAGCAACTCTATTTCTGCAATGGTGAGAATAAGAAAGACAGTTCTGCATAAAGTATTTTCCTGACTTGTTAAAGCAATTCAATGGATAGAAGGCATTCTTTATACTAGTTCTGCATAATAAGTTCCCCATTTCTCACAAGATATTTCAATAAGAGCACAATGTTCATTTGGTAGTATATACAATGAATTGACACCATCCACACCTTCTGGTGTATTATAGATGCAAGGATACAAAGACTCAAAGTTTCTGAATGCAAATTGAAAAAATTTAAATAAAGTAGCAATATCATTTCTCCACTTTGACCATTGTTAATCAACAAAAAAATTGTATGTCATACTGTAAGAACATCCCAGCATCCAATCAAGATCATAACTTCTAAGACTATTTAGGAAATAGTTGTAATGATAATAGAAAACTTTTTTTCTTTGCATTATGGATATGCTCTTCAAGTCAACTTTAATGTGTTGGGTATGTACTCCTCTCTGTTTTTGTAATGAAGAAGAGTTATCATTGACCAATAATGAACAAGATTGACAGTACTGATTTGACAGTCGTACCGGAATACTAGCCTCTAGCCTATTCCTCTGGGGACTAGAGGAATTGCCTAGAATCTAGGCAATGTTTTTGTGCTACCATGATTTCCTACAGTAAACTATTTATAATTAAAAATAACTGAAGAAGTTTTATCCCATTTAAATTAATGTTGACTGATGTGTTAATTGATACTATCCAACTTGTACAATATTTACTATACAATTATAGTAAACAAGAAATAAAGTTTCTGCTTTGCATAAATTTTACATTTGGTAGCATAATGCTATCATATAAAACATATTTTACCATAATAAAAACAAATATACTTTATAAAAACAAATTATACCTTATACTAGAAATGTATAAGATTATGGTGGTTAAATTGGGAGGAACACTAGAGTCTGAAGAAGGATGGAATTTTAGATGAAGTAGCCATAGGAAAATCTATAAAATGGTTAACATTTTAAGATTCCAAATATAAGTGAGATGCTGCAGTATTTGCTTTTCAATGCATGGCTTAGTTCATATTTTAATTAATTATTGCACACTTAAATTTCAAGAAGAAGAAATACCAGCAATATGAGAATGATGGTTATAATGTCCTAGAGGAGAAGCCAGTGAAAGGAGAAATGTTGACCAAGCATACTAAGTTTCAGTAAGAGAGGGAGAATAAATTTCTGAAATCCATTGCAAAGGACTATAATCACAGTTAATAACAATATGCTGTCTATTTCTGAATTACTAAAAATATGTTTAAAACATTCTACTTACAGAAAATGAGTGTATGTGGTTATATGTCAGTTAGCTTCATATAATCACTCTACAATGTATATACAGAACACAACATGACATGAACAAAGACAATTTCAATTACATTTTAAAATGTTGTATTTAACATATAAGTTGGAAGTGATAAGCAGCCACACTGATTGATCACATATCCATTCAGAATGGTTGTTTTCTGTGACACACCAATTGGAAAATTTAATATTAAATGGAGAATTAAAAAATAGAACATTCATAAGTATATGAAGATTGTGTCTCTAAAATTCAGTAAATTTTTTTAGAGGACAAAATCACTGCCTATAATTGGAAAAATTTCTTCCCACTATTTCTGAAATATTCCATAGAGTTTCCTCCCATTAAAGTTGAACATGAATGAGGGAACAGGACAAGGAATTTTATTCCAAGTTATTTTTCTTAATAAAAATATTACTATTCCTTTCATTTTATGTGAGTTTTGCCTTCATATATTTATCTGTACCACATGCAGGGGTGGTGCCCAAGGACAACAGAAGATGGGCATGAGAGTCTCTGGAAGTGGAATTACAAATGGTGGTCAGCTGCCATTTGGATTCTGGAGACTAAATATGGATCCTCTGTAAAATCAGTAAGTGTTCTTAACTGCTGAGCCAGCATCCCACCAAACCCTCTCTTAGTTTCTTTTAATTTGTATCCCCATAAACTTGAGAAATACATGCAGAAGTGAGTTGTAAAAGGGCTAAAAATAGGAAATGTGCAGTATCAATAGAATTTATAAAGATGTGTCCAGCTAAAATAATTTCTGAATTTGGTGCACTATCCCAGACAGAGGATGATTAAGCACTCCAGTGATGGAACAAGCTCTGGCAAGATACTTAGACAGAAAATTTTACCTGTAGATAGTAACACCTTAAGACTCAGAGTGGAGAAAGACTAAAACAGCTTTACCATAGGTTGAAACTCAGCTCTGAGTCATTTTAGTAAATCAAACTATCTTTCTCTTACTATTAACTAAGGTAATCCCAGATTGCTGGTTTCTCAGGTGTCTGGCAGATGCAGCAAAAAAATACTCCAGAAAAGAAAGTAATGTTATCTAAAATGTCAAGGTATTTCTAAAACAAATATTTTAACCTGGGTATGGGAACAAATAAGAGAGCAGCCAAACCAAGCAACTGAACAGGAAAGACAAGTAGTAAGAAAGTCTAGAAATAGAATCACTGAGCTTCAAATATTAAATTATTTTCAGACATAGTTTTTAAAAAATGTATTTTGCTAGATCCAAGAAAGTGAAAGAAATATTTAAATAGAGAATAGGCAGGAGAACATAGTAAAAAAATAGAGAGTCTAGGTATAAGTAAAGTAATAGCAATTAAGAATAAAATCAGGGCTTGCAAATATAAGCAATAAAGAAAAGAATTCAGAAACTGAATATACCTCTGGCAATATAAAAAAGAAGCATGTAGAGAAAAGTGTGGGATAATAGAAAAAGAAAAAATGTACATTGACACAGTTTCTTTACCACTATGTTCTGAATGTGCAGCTCCAAAATCCATAGATTCAACTTATCATCCCTAATGTGTTATTATTGAGAGGTTAAGGCCTTTAGAAAGGAAGTACTGCATTAGTCTATTTTCTGACATTATAACACACCCAAAACTGAATAATTTACAAAAAAACCCAGAAATTGCTTCTCACAGCTCTGAAGCCTGTAATGTTCTAAATCATCTCCTCAGAATCTTCTGTCCAGTGAGGACCTCTCACTGTACATTATAGGGTAGAAGGTAGTATTTAAAGTTTATGTTACATTTCACATGGGAAAATGCAGACAAACGGATCCTCATATGGCAGAAAGTAACAAAAGGCAAGCAAGATTTTTATATGTGGCATTAATCCTTTCACTAGGGTACTTTCTCCAATAACTAAACACTCCCAATTAAGTCCTTAAAGTTTTAGTATACATTTTGTAGAAAATAAAACACATGCAAATATTCATAAAATGAAAGATATATAACAATGAAAATAAAGCTTTGTGTAAAATTTACAATTATAACAATGAGTAAACTGGACAAAATACTGTATCTCTATCTACTAATTACTAATCCATTACTAATGATGCACACTTCCATTGAAGCAGCACTCAAAAAATATTTTGTTATACTTGTGTGATTACAGATGCGCACTGAAATAGTAAAATTAAAAATAAAAATATAGAAATTAATACCATAGAGAGTAGGATAGTAATTATACCACAGTGAGGGAAAGGGAATGAAGGAAGTATAGGCACATGGACAGAAAAGGTGGGGGTCAGGGGTCTGGGCTCCTGGATGAAGAAGCCACAGTACTCTGGAAGCTCGGAATGTTTATTATATACAATTGAACAGTGAGTCAGTGTTACTGCATATATCTGAACAAGGAGTCAGAGTCTTACAAACAGATAAACATGCAGGGAGGGTTAACATATACAGCTAAAAAAAGAGACAAGTTAAGCCAGTCTCAGTAGGAGCAGTCTCTGTAGGGAAGCACTCTTCAGGCCTTAACTATCTGCGTGGGAAAAAGCTACAGTGGGTATTTTCTGCACCTGCCATCAGAAGGTTTTGCCATCACTTGGAGCCTCACCCAGCAGGAGATTGGCTAGTGACTTGAGTCTAATGCATTTGTTACTCACCAGGTTATACATACATGCTTTATGATTTCTTTGAAATCTGTGTTACATTTCACATGCAAAACTATGAAATTGAAGTAAACCATCACAAATAATGGATGCCTTTTGTAATTTGGAGATAAATGTGGAAGAACCACCATAGAAATAATGGCCCCTTATTTCAAAAGGAATAAAACTATTTAAGAACAGCAGACATTAAGCAATACTAAATATTGAAAGACAAAGCACACCTACTCTAATCAGCAGTTCTAGAATGATTGTCCTTTTCATTTTTATTCAAAATTTTCATATAATGTGCATTTGTAGTATATAAATGAATCATATAATTTCATAAAATGTAAATCAAAACAGAATGTTATTTAGAATGAAGTGACATGTAAAAGAACTAAGTGTTAGGAAATTACTTGTGAGACTTTTAGACTAAGATAAATGAAAACTCCAGTAATATCATACTTCCAGCACAATTCGCAAAACTAAGACAGTTCACAGATCTATGGGCTCATTAAGAAATGATACCCTAATACCACCACAAATACATACTGCACATCTTTCACCCTAGTTTTATCAAAAGAAATATTTAGCTACTTGTCATCATAACTATGCTGGCAAAAGAGAAATACCCAACATGTTTAGTGTAACTGACAGTTATACTAATCCCTAGGGATGCACAAGCCCTGTGGTCTATAAGCAAATGCTAAGAATTAAGGAAGGAGATGACAAATTGGAATAGTGAGATGGCAAGATAAATCCATTGTCCCTCTCTGTTTGTGCGGTGGTCTATGAACCAATTCTTTTTTTTTTCCTTTTTTAAAAAATTTTCTACATTCTTTGTTTACATCCCAAATGATTTTCTCTTTCCTGGTTCCCCCCTCCCCATATGTCCCATAAGCCCTCTTCCCTCTGCCCATTCCCCAATCAACCCCTCCCACTTCTCTGTCCTGGTACTCCCCTACAATGCTGCATCAAGCCTTTCCAGGATCAGGGACCTCTCCTTCCTTCTTCTTGGGAATCATTTGGTATGTTAATTGTGTCTTGGATATTCAGAGCTTCTGGGCTAATATTCTATATTAAATTTCCTCAATTCCAAACTGTACAAATGTTGCAATAATTGTTTTAAAAATGAAACATGATTCTCACTGTGTTCATTTTTTACTTTTATTGGTTATTCTTTTATTTACATTTCAAATGTTTTCCCCTTCCAGGTTTTCCCTCTGCAAACTCCCTATCTCATTCCCCCTTAACCTGCTTCTATGAAGGTGCTCCCCCACCCATCCACCCACTCCCACCTCACTCCCCTATCATTCCCCTACACTGGATCATCAAGCCTCCACAAAACCAAGGGCCTCCCCTCCTATTGATGGCTGTCCTAAGGCTGTCCACTGCTACATATGTAGCTGGAGCCATGGGTCCCTACATATGTATTCCTTGGTTGGTGGTTTAGTCCCTGGGAGCTCTTGGCAGGGGGAGTCTGGTTGGTTGATATGGTTGTTTATCTTATGGGTTTGCAAACCCCTTCAGGTCCTTCAGTCCTTCCCTTTGCTCTTCCACTGGGGTCCCTGTGCTCAGTCCTGTGGTTGGCTTCAAGCATCTGAATCTGAATTGGTAAGGCTCTGGCAGAGCCTCTCAGGAGACATCCATATCAGGCCCCTGTCAGCAAGCACTTCTTGGCATCAGCAATAGTGACTGGGTTTGGTGGCTGCATATGGGATGGATCCCCAGATCAGGCAGTCTCTGTGTGGCCTTTCCTTCAGTCTCTGCTCCAACCTTTGTCTCTGTATTTCCTTTTGACAAGAGTAATTCTGGGTTAAATTTTTAAGCTGGGTGGGTGGCCCTATCCCTCAAACAGGGGCCATGCCTAACCCCTGGATATGGTCTCTACAAGTTCCCTCTCCCCTTTGTTGGGTATCTCTGCTAATGTCATTCCTGTTGGGTCCTGGGAGGTTCTTGCTTTCCTGGCACCTGGAACTTCCTGGTTGCTACCCCTAGTTCCCCATCATCCATTGCTACACACCTCTGTTCAATTTCCTGATCCTCTGTCCATCTCCTCCATTTCTTCCCATACCTGATTCTGCCTCTCTTTTTCCCTCCCCCTCTTCTTTTGCTCCCAAGGCCCTCCTACCCTCTACTTCCCTTGATTATTTTGTCCCCCCTTCTGAGTAGGACTGAAGTATCCACACTTTGGCCTTCCTTCTTGAGCTTCAAATGGTCTGTAAGTTGTAAGAACTATTCTGAATACAGAGGAGCTGTGAAAGCCTGCGGAATTCCCCTAGCTAACAAAACAACAAACCAAAAATAATGCAAAAGTCTCATGAGAAGCAGAAAATTATGATACCATCAAAGATGTGGGAGAATTTTTTTATTCCTTTCATGTCCAATTTAAATACCATATTTTGCTTTCATTCAAGAGTCAGGTCTTAAAAACCATCAGTGAATTATGTTCATTCTCAATCAGTATGATACTCCAATTTACAGCTGCTCTTCTAGATGTAGTAATTTAAAGAGCCTGGAGAAACTAAGCATAGTGTCTAGCACCTGGTGTGTAGTTAGCATTCCGGCCAATACTTTTTTTTTCTTTCTTTCTATGTACCATTAGGCAGAAAAGACCCAAAGTAGTTTTCTTTAACCTAGCAAGAATCCACTTCTCTCTAATTTTCACCATGTTATTCAAAGAGCACATTGATTAATTATGGTATATAGTATACTGGGTTTTTTGCTATCTCACAGTATTATGCTAACTAGCCTATGCATATTTTTGATAATATTGTGTTCACACTGCATTATGAACTGGAACTTCATAAATGTTAATAACTTTAAGATAAAGCCTCTGAAAATCAGGGGCCTACCATTTCCCTGAGTTTTCTGGAAACCACTGTCCTGGAATATGCTGGCATATCTTTTTAAATTACAAAACTATCATTCTGTAATATCTCAGAGTTCCTAAAAATTATGAAGAGGCCAAATATTTAGGATTTTTGTTTTTATTTTAGTGTGTGTGTGTGTGTGTGTGTGCGTGTGTGTATATATATATGTATGTGAGTGCAGGTGCCTGCAGAGTCTAGAAGCAGGTGTTAGATCCTTTAGAATTGGAGTTTCAGGTAGTAATAAGCCCATGGATATGGGTTCTGCAAACAAAACTTGTGTACTCTGCCAGAACAGTATGTACTCTTAACAATGAGCCATCTTTTCAGCCCCTATTTAGATATTTCTTTGAGTTTGGATTCAACAAATACTGAATGAAGTAGTTTAAAAATTTAATAGTAAGTCCTAATTCTGCCAATTTTGATTATACTTAGTGCATTAGAGAAGGCTCTCACCTATGTTCAGGGCGCAATGTAAGCATCTAAGTTACCTAGTCCTATAATCAAAACACTCAGTGGAAACTTAAAAAATACTCAGTAACAAGGTAATGAAAACACAATAGAGCAAAACTTCTTGGATGCAATAAAAGCAAGATTCTGAGAAAATGCAGCATCAAATAGCCACAATAAAGAGTGACAAGCCAAAAAGCTTATAGCATGCTATCATAAGAGGCTACATAAAAAAATATCAAGAGGGCAAAGCCAAAGGAAGAACGGGGATAATAAGCTAAAGACTGAAGCTAATTCATTAGGAGTAAAACAAGGAAAGCAGAATGCCTTTGTTCAGAAGGAAAAAAAATATAATAAAACTGGGTAAATTTCTAGTGAGACTGGTTAAAGAAAAAAAGTGAGAATACAAATAATATGAATGAATGAAAAGTGGGCGTAAATATGAGTAACAGTAATAAAATAATACCATTCAATCGAAGACTAACATTTCTGAAAACTGAAAAATGGAAACGTGTCTAGGAAAACATAATGTACAGGAATTAACTGTGATAATACTACTTAAATTTTAAATTTCAGTATTGAAAGTCTTTCTGCAAAGACTAGCTCAAAGCTGTGTTCTAATGAGATTTCAAGAGAAATGGATAATTCCCATTTAACACAGTTTTAGTCTATAGAAAACAAAAAGGATGCCTTGCAACCTAGAGTTTAGGAACATGTTGTGGCTCTGCGTCCCCAGAGCCAATCCCCGTCTCATGCCCAGGTCTGCAACAGAGCAACGATGGCAGCAACTATTGTTTCCTATTCACAACCCCCATTGATCCAACAGATCTTCCTCTTTAACCTTCCTCCAAGCCCCCACTCATGTTGCTTTGTCCCAGACCATAACTCCAGCAGGCATCCCCTGCCAACCCAAGGACCACTCTTCACAGAGCAACATAGGCTGAAGGTAGATCCATACATCATCTATTGCTCCTGAGATCCAATACTCTGAGCCTTGTCCCTAGATCTGTAGGAAGAAACCTACTATAACCTTTTTTTCCTCTCTGACTCCATTCCAAAGTGATCACAAGACCTTCACCTCTAACCTTCCTTCCTTCAATTCATCCCAGTATCCCAGCCTTTAACAACAAGTATTCCCTTTAAACATATAAGCTGAGCAGACTAGGAAAATAAGCACCACACAACTACCAAAGTCCAAAATCCAAAGAGGAAACAGAAACCAAGAAACAAAGCATCCACCCAACAAAGAAAATCTGGGAATCAGCTCCTATATCTGTAATCATCCCAAACCCAGATGCCTAGCTGCTGGAATAAAAACACAATAATTAACATTGGGACAATATGTCTCCACTAGAGGCCACTTACACTTACCACTGCAGACCCTGAATATCGCAATATAGCTAAAGCACACACACACACACACACACACACACACACACTCACTCACAAGACCTTAAAACCAACTATATGAAGGTCAGTAAAGAGAAAATGAATAACTACCATAACGAAATCCAGGAGGTAAAAAGCAAACAAACAAGCAAATTATGAGGAAAAGAATACCCCTTAAAGAAATCCAAGAGAACACATACTGTTGAAAAAGAAAACTAAAACTGTTCAAGGCTTGAAAATAGAAATAGAAGCAATGAGGGAAACAAACTGAGAGAATTCTGGAAATGAAATATTTAAGTATTCTAACAGGAACTACAGAAGAAAGCTTCACCAACAGGATACAATAGATGGAAGAGAGAATATCATAAAAGATACAATAAAATAAATTGATACATTTGGGTAAAGAAAAAACTTAATTCTAAAAAAAAAAAAAAGCCACTCCAGAAAAAAAATCAAGGAAATCTAGTCTAGAACATTATGAAAAGTATAAGAATAACAGAAATAGAGGAAAAGAATTCTATGTCAAAGGCCCATAAAATGTCTTGAACAAAATCACAGAAAAAATATAATTTAAATTAAAAAAAAAGATTCCTATCAAGGTACAAGAAGCATACAGACAGGCCATACAGATAGGCCAAAAAATTAAGTTCAGTTGCTACAAAACAATCAAAAGACTAGACATACCGAACAAAGAAAGAAAAATGCAAGGGAGAAAAACCAAGTAACACAAAGGCAGAACTATTAAAATTCCACCCAACTTCTCAATGGAGACTCTAAAAGCCAGAGTTGTCAGGACAGATGTGTTGCAGACTCTAAGAGAACACAGATGGCAGCCCAGATTACTATACTCAGCAAAACTCTCAATCACCATACATGGAGAAAATACGATATTTCAAGATAAAGTCAAAATTAAACAAATTCTATCTACAAATACACACACACCACAACCACTAGCACCACTAGCACCATCACTACCACCACCACCACCATCACCAGCAACAACAAAGTAACAGAAATTAACAACCACTGGTCATCAATATCAAAGGCTATAACTCTATATCAATGGTCTCAATTCCCCCAATGAAAAGACATAAGCCAATAGAATGTGTGGGGAAATAAGATCCAATCTTTGGCTACAAACAAGAAATACACCTCAATATTAAGGGTAGACATTACCTCAGAATAAGGGTTGGCAAAAGTTATTACGTGCAAATGAACCCAATGAGCAAGGTGGTATAACCATTTTTATATGGTAATCAGAAGACTCAGAAAAGGACACTACATACTCATCAAAGGAAAATTCACCAAGATGACATTTCAATTCTTAGCATTTATACCCTAAACACAAGTGTACCCAAGTTTGTAAAAGAAATTCTATTAAAACTTAAATCACATATTGATCCTTACATGACAGTGGGAGACTTTAATACCCCACTCTTACCAATGGGCAGGTTATACTGGAGTTAACAGATGTTATAAACTAAATGGACCTAACAGGTATTTATAGAACATTTCACCCAAACACAAAGGAATATGTCATCATCTCTACATCTCATGGAACTTTCTCCAAAATAGACCACATACTCAGTCACAAAGCAAGTCTCAATAGATACAAGAAAATTTAAATAACTTATTGCTTCCTATCAAAACACCATGAATTAAAGCTTGATATCATCAACAACAGAAAGCTTACAAAGTCATGGAAACTGAACAATTCTCTACTGAGTGAAAAATGGGTCAAGGAAGAAATAAGGAAGGCATTTTTAAATGTCCAGAATTTCATTAAAATGAACAAACAGAATATACAAACTTATGGGACACAATGAAAGTAGTACCAAGAGAAAAGTTCATAGCACTAAGTGCCTACCTCAAAAATAATTGCAGAGATCTCATACTACTAGCAACTTTACAGTCTACATGAAAGCTCTAGAACAAAAAGTAGTTTAAGCAGTAAGTGGTGAGAATAATGAATCTGAGGGCTTAAATCAATAAAATAGAAACAAAGAAAAACAAACAACCCTATTAAAAAATGGGGTACAGAGTTAAACAGGGAATTCTCACCTGAAGAACTTCGGATGGCTGAGAAGCATCTTAAAAAATGCTCAACTTCATTAGTCATTAGGGAAATGCAAATCAAAACAACCCTGAGATTTCACCTTACACCAGTCAGAATGGCTAAGATTAAAAATTCAGGAGACAGCAGGTATTGGAGAGGATGTGGAGAAAGAGGAACACTCCTCCACTGCTGGTGGGGTTGCAAATTGGTACAACCACTCTGGAAATCAGTCTGGAGGTTCCTCAGAAAACTGGGCACCTCACTTCCAGAAGATCCTGCTATACCACTCCTGGGCATATACCCAGAGGATTCCCCACCATGTAATAAGGATACATGCTCTACTATGTTCATAGCAGCCCTATTTATAATTGCCAGATGCTGGAAAGAACCCAGGTATCCCTCAACAGAAGAGTGGATGCAAAAAATGTGGTATATCTACACAATGGAGTACTATTCAGCCATTAGAAACAATGAATTCATGAAATTCTTAGGCAAATGGATGGAGCTAGAAAACATCATACTAAGTGAGGTAACCCAGACTCAAAAGGTGACTCATGGTATGCACTCACTAATAAGTGGATATTAACCTAGAAAACTGGAATACCCCAAACATAATCCATACATCAAATGAGGTACAAGAAGAAAGGAGGAGTGGCCCCTTGTTCTAGAAAGACCCAGTGAAGAAGTATAGGGTAAAACCAGAACGGGGAAGTGGGAAGGGGTGGGTGGGAGGACAGGGGGAGAAAAGGGTGCTTATGGGACTTTCGGGGAGTGGGGGGCTAGAAAAGGGGAAATCATTTGAAATGTAAATAAAAAATATATCAAATAAAAAAAGACAAAAAAAAAGAAAATAATACAAAGGAACATTGCCCAGTTTATTTTATAAGGCCAAAACTACACTCATACTCAGACCACATGGAGACTCAACAAAGAAAGAGAATTTCAAACCAATTTCCCTCCTGAACAAAAATGTAAAAAAAAAAAAAAAAAAAAAAAAAAAATAGTTGCAAACTGAACCTAAGAACACTTGAAAAAGATGATCCTAAAGATATAGGAATGGTTTAAGCCACAATAAAAAAAAACTGAAAGGGGAAAAAAAGACACATTATCTTCTCATTAGAAGCAGAAAAGGCTTATGACAAAATCAACTCCTTTTAATGACAAAAGGCTTGGAGAGATTAGGGATACAAGAGGCATACCTAAGAAAATAAAGGCAATATACAACAAGCTGATAACCAATATCAAATTAAATTGAGAGAAAATCAAAGCAATTCCCCTAAAATCAGAAACAAGACAAGATTGTCCACTCTCTCCCTATCTGTTCAATTTAACACTGAAGATTTAGCTACAGCAACAAGACAACTGAATAATAACAAGGATAAAAGTTGGAAAGGAAGAAGGGAAAGTCTCACTATTCACAGATGATGTGATAATGTACCCTAAAAAAAATCCACCAGTTAATTCACTTTAGTGAAGTGACTGGATACAAAATTAACTAAAAAAAAAATCATTAGGCCTCCTATATACAAATAACAAACATATTGAGAAAGAAATCTGGAAAACATCTTTCACTATAGCCTCAAATAATATAAAATACATTGGAGTAAATCTAACCAAGCAAGTGAAAGTCTTGTTTGAAAAAAACCTTTGAATCTTTGAAGAGTGAAATTGAAGGGCAAGTATGAAACAACCTTGAACACATTGGTACAAGAAACAACTTTCTGAACAGAATACAGATAGTTCAGGCACGAAGATCAAGAATTAATCAGTGGGACATCATGAAACTGAAACACTTCTGTAAGGTAAAGGACAGTGCCAATTGGACAAGCAGAAAGCTACAGAATGGAAAAGGTTTTTACTAACTCCACATGTGAGAGTAGACTCATATCTCAAAAGAATATAAAGAACTTAAGAAACTAGATGTAAAAAAAAATCCAATTTAAAAAGGGGATACAGATCTAAGCAGAGAGTTCTCAGTAAGGGAAACTCAAATGGCAGAGGAACACTTAAAGAAAAGGCTTAACTATCAGGATAAGGAAAATGAAAACTACTCTGAGATTCCATCTTACACATATCAGAATAGCTAAGATCAATTATACCAGTGACAGCTCTTGCTAAAAGATGTGGAGCAAAAGGAACACTCCTCCATTGCTGGAGGGAGTGCAAAACTAATACACAACTATGGAAATCAATATGGTGGTTTTTAAGAAAGCTGGAAATCGATCTGCCTCAAGATCCTGTTGTACTACTCTTGGACATATAACCAAAGGAGACTCCATCCTACAACAAGTATACTTGTTCAATTATGTTCATTGCAGCTTTATTCATAATAGGCAAAAACTGGAAACAACCAAGATGTCCCTCAACAGAAAAATGGATAAATAAAATATGCTGTATTTACAAAATGGAATATTACTTGGTGTTTTTAAAAATGCTATCATGAAATGTTCAGGCAATAGGTGAAACTAGGAAAGAAATTCATCCTGAGTGAAGTAACTCAAACCCCAAAAGATAAGTATGTCATATATTGACTTACACAAGGGATATTAGGCATTAAGTAAATGGGAACTAAGGTACCAGAGACATTAGATAAAGAGAAGGAATCTAATGTAGACGCACAGATCTCACTTGGAGAAGGAAATAAAATAGATTTTATGGGTGACAGGGAGTGGGTAGGGTTAGGAATTGGGAATCAAGCTGCGGCAGATAGGGTGGATGGGAAAGTAAAGGGAGAGATGGCTAGAACTGAAGTGTTTGGGGGTGTTGTGGAAATTTATTGCAATAGAAACTTCCTAGAATGTGTGAAGGTGATTCTAATGAGGAATCCTAGTAAAGGGGGATAAGGAGTTTCAGCTGGTTATCTCTTGTCACCAGGCAAGGCTGAGACTGTCTTATATTCGATTGTTGGCCAAGTGGGTCCCATGGAAATCCTCAAACTACCCAGGCTGTTACTAAGACAAAGGGTTGCTCTCTGCAAACTCATAGTGAGACCCTGTTGCTGAGGATAAGTCATTGAACATGGAGCAGCTGGTCCCTACATGGACCCTTCACCATTATGTTCTAGACTCTTTGGGGTGGGAAGGTATTCCACATGCTACCAAAGGAGAAACATGGACACTAACCCGGACACAAAACTTTTGACCTACAATCTGTCCTGCAAGCAAATTCACCAGAGAGGCTTCCACTGTCAGTTGATATGAAGGCATGCAGAGAATCACAACCAAACATTAGGCTGTGAGAGACTGTAAATGAGAGGTCTCCATCAATTCTTTCCCATCAGAGCCCAGGGAAACCTATGGAAGAGAAGCAGAAAGTGTAAGAGCCAGATGAGATAGAAGATACTACAAAAATAAGAACTTCTGAATCAACTAAGCAAGTGCACATGAGATTACAGAGACTAAAATAGCAAGCAAACACAGGGCCTATGTGGGTCTGTCTATACTGGGCCCTTTGCATATATATTATGGCTAATAGTTTAGTATTTTTTTTCTTTTTTATCAGATATTTTCTTTATTTACATTTCAAATGTTATCCCCTTTCCTGGTTTCCCCTCCGAAAACCCCCTATCCCATTCCGCCTACCCCTGCTCACCAACCCACCCACTCCCACTTCCCTGTCCTGGCATTCCCCTACACAAGGACATCAAGCCTTCACAGGACCAAGGGCCTCTCCTCTCACTGATGTCCAACAAGGACATCCTTTGCTACATATGCAGCTGGAGCCATGGGTCCCCCTCCATGTGTACTCTTTGGTTGGTGGTTTAGTCACTGGGAGCTCTGGGAGTACTGGTTGGTTCATATTTTTGTTCCTCCTATGCAAACCCCTTCAGCTCCTTGGATCCTTTCTCTAGCTCCTCCATTGGGGACCCTATGCTGAGTCCATTGGTTGTCTGTGAGTCATTGGTATTTTGATTCCCCTTCTAAGAGGGACCAAAGTTTTCACACTTTGGTCTACCTTCTTCTTGAACTTCATGTGGTCTGTGAATTATATCTTGGGTATTCCAAGCTTCTGGGCTAATATCCACTTATCAGTGAGTGCATACTATGTTTGTTCTTTTGTTACTGAATTACCTCACTCAGGATGATGTTTTCTAGATCCATCCATTCGCCTGGGAATTTTATGAATTCATTGTTTTTAATAGTTGAGTAGTATTCCATTGTGTAAATGTACCACATTTTCTGTATCCATTCCTCTGTTGAGGGACATCTGGGTTCTTTCCAGCTTCCTTATTATAAGTAAGGCTGCTATGAACATTGTGGAGCATGTGTCCTTATTACATATTGGAGTATCTTCTGGGTATATCCCCAGGAGTGGTATAGCTGGATCCTCAGGTAGTACTATGTGCAATTTTCTGAGGAATCACCAAACTGATTTCCAGAGTGGTTGTACCAGCTTATGGGACTTATGACTGATAGAATGAGTGGGTTTCTGACTTTTGTGCCTGCTCTTGGGACTTTTTTCCTCCTGTTGGGTTGCCATGTCCAACTTTAATATGACAGATTTTGCTTCATATTATTAAATTTTATTTTGTTATGATTGGTTCTAATTTGTTTTATGTTACTGTAATAAAATACTGACCAAAGGCAACTTGAAAAGTGAAGTGTTTATTTGGCTTCAACTTTTAGATCACAGTCATTGAGGGAAGTTGAGGCAGGAACTGAAGTAGAGGTCATAAAGCAGGACTGCTTACTTACTTGCTTCTCCTGACCTTCTCAGCCTGCTCTCTTATACAACTCAAAGCTAACTTCCTGGGGACGGCATTGTATATAGAAGGCTGAGCCTTCCCACATCAATCATTAATGAGAAATTATTTGAAGACTTGCCCCAAATATAGTCTGATAGAGCTATTTTCTTAATCGAGGTTTCCCCTGCCCCAGTTTACTCTTCTCTAGATTACCTCAAGTTGACAAAAACAAACAAACAAACAAATAGAAGCAACAAAAACCCTAACCAGCACAATTTCTTTAAACTCAAGAATGAGAACAAGAAAGCCATCATTCTAATCGTAATTAAATATTGTACATAAAATTCCATCCAATGTAATAAAATCATTAAAGGTATAAGGATTTAAAACAAGAAACAGAATTGAATTGCTTGTGGATCACTTATAAATAGTGTAATAATTTTTGTAAAAGACTCAAACTCTATGTTTTTTGCATTATTATAAACAAGAGACTTCAGCAAAGTGGCTGCATATAACATTAATGAACAAGATTCATTTGCATTTCTATCTACCAGCAATAAACCATTAAAATGTACTTAAAGAGAAGAGCCAATTTGCAATAAACAGTATTAGAAATTTCAATAATCTGGAAACAAATCTAATAAAATATATATAACATATCTGGAAAAACATAAAACATGATTAAGATGCATTTTAAAGAACTACAAAAAAATGGAGTACCTTATATCTTAAAACTGTTAGTTTTATTCAAATCAAACTACAAAGAGGGCTATATTCCACATGACTTGATGATGCAATTTATGTGAAAGATAAAAGGACCAAATAATAATTAGAACACAACTGACAGTAAACATCAACTGTGGGATATTTTGCAAGGTATTAAGAGTAATTATGAATCTATTATCAGAACTGAGCAATAATGGAGCTGGGACAAATTAAATGGACTAACCAAAATCAGTATCATCCGTAAGAAAAGACAGAAATGGCACATCAATAGACTCAATAATGCAAGTAGGAAACATCTAACAGATAATGCTACTATATGCCCCAGACATAAACTATAGACAAATGCATATTCAAATTTTATAGAATACGGAGATTCAAATATTTAGTAAATGATATAGAGCAGTATACTTTAATGATATACTGAAAGATTATTGTTTTTAACTATGCCATGACTCATATTTTAAAACAATCTAATGAATATAAATAAAAAGGGGAAGATTCTGGAATACTTTATCCAGAGTATTGAAAAACAAGCAAGAATTAGTAATAGAGATAAAGAAATTCTATACATCTATGAGAACCATGGAGAGGGAGGAAGAGAGAGAGGAAGGGAGGGAGGGAGGAAGGAAAGAAGGAGGGAAAGAGAGAAGAAGGGAGGGAGGGAGGAAGGAAGGAAGGAGGAAAGAGAGAAGAAGGGAGGGAGGGAGGAAGGAAGGAAGCAAGGAAGGAAGGAAGGAAGGAAGGAAGGAAGGAAGGAAGGAAGGAAGGAAGGGAGATGAAAAGAAAAAGTTCACAGAACAAGAAATGTATGGAGCCAAAAAAAAAAAAAAAAGGTATGCCAAGTCATATTAGACACCAAGTCATGTGCAGTTTGTAATGTCTGTAAGTGTCTAAAGTTGGAATACAGTTGGGCATTTCCTCCAAAAGTTGAACATTAGTGTGATACATGGCTTAGAACTTCCAATCCTGGGTACACACATCCCAGAAAAATATTTATTTACAATATGATTGAAAACATAGTCAAGAAAGTTCACAAAAGTGTTGATCACAGAACAAGATGCTAAGAAAGAACCCTAATACTGGTTGTTGAGAGAATGAATAGACTGCAATACAGACACATAATTTATTACTATATATACCCGTCAGACTTAAAGAACTATTATAAGACATAGAATTATGTATGAATTTTATCAAAATGAATTTAAGTAAAAATAAAATAAAAGCTAATTATTCCATGCATCAGGGCACCTATTCTACAAGTTTAACATAGCTAATGATTTAAATTATATTCTTTAGGAATACATTTCCATGCCAAAAACTGTATAAAATTAGGACAAAGGAGTCATGAAAAACAGATATAAATTAGTGCTACTTCAGATGATGGGGAACAGGAAAGGATACTTTGTAGAACTCTAACTTTGCCTACAACATTTAATTTTGGATGGTTGACTTGAGAATATTTTTATATTTCTTAAAGCTACAATTAATCAAGCAATAAACAAATCAAGACATTTGAACTAGAGATGAAGATCCTCCTGAAGTCTTGCAAAAAGAAAACTTAATAAAAGAAAATTAGAGAAATAGATGTAAATAGAACCAGAAAGGATCCTGTGCCTAAGGAATAGGAACACCTTAAGAAGTAAATCATCTGTGAATTGTGTCTTGGGTATTCTGAACTTCCGGGCTAATATCCACTTATCAGTGAGTGCATACCATGTGTGTTCTTTTGTGACTGGTTTACCTCACTCTGGATGATATTTTCCAGTTCCAACCATTTGTCTAAGAATTTCATTAATTCATTGTTTTTAATAGCTGAGTAGTATTCCATTGTGTAAATGTACCACATTTTCTGTATCCATTCCTCTGTTGAAGGATATCTGGGTTCTTTCTAGCTTCCGACTATTATAAATAAGGCTGCTATGAACATAGCGGATAATGTGTCCTTACTGCATGTTGGAGCATCTTCTGGGTATATGCCCAGGAGTGGTATACCTGGGTCCTCATGAAGCTCAAGAAGAAAAAAGACCAAAGTGTGGATACCTCTGTCCTTCTTAGATAGGGTACAAAATACCCATGGGAGGAGATACAGAGGCAAAATGTGGATCAGAGAATGAGAAAAAGACCATCCAGAGACTGCCCCACCTGGGTATCCATCTCATATACAGTTACCAAAACCAGACACTATTGTTGATGCCAACAAGTGCTTGCTAAGAGGAGCCTGATATAGCTGTCACTTGGGAGGCTCTGCCAGTGACATATATACATAGGGGGATTGTCACAGCCAACCAATGGACTGAGCAGAGGGGCCCTGATGGAGGAGCGAGAAAAAGGACTAAAGGAGTTGAAGCAGATTGCAGCACCATAGAGGGAACAACAATATGAACCAAGCACTATCCCCAGAGCTCCCAGGGACTAAACCACCAACCAAAGAGTATACATTGAGGGACCCATGGCTCCAGATGCATATGTAGCAGAGGATGGCCTTGTCAGACATCAAAGGGAGGAGAGGCCCTTGGTCCTGAGAAGGCTCAATGCCCCAGTGTAGGGGAATGCCAGGTCAGGGAAGCAGGAGTGGGTGGGGTAGTGAGGGGGGTGTTGGGGAATGGAGTTTTTGGAGGGGCAACAAGGAAAAAGGGATAACATTTGAAGTGTAAATAAAGAAAATATCTAATAAAAAAGAGGCAAACCATCTAACTCAAAGTTGTATGGATAGGAAGATGAGGTGGATTGGGGAGAAGTTGGGGAAGGGGATGAATATGATCAAAATATACTATATTTAAATTTTTAAATAAAAAGAGAGAAATAGAATGTCCTAGAAGTATTATTACACTATTAGCAGAGGGGGAAAGAATAGATGAAAGATAGGGAAGGAAGAGTTCATAAATAATCACAGACAAGTTTCAAACTGAGACTTGTAAGTTACCCATAGTCTATATTTCTTTTATATAGACAATTATCTACATAGTTTTTTCTTTTACAACTTCTAGTTTATTTTTATTTTTGAAATTAGTATATAATTACATAGTTTCCCATTTCTTCTTCCTCCCTAACACCCATCCCATATATTTCCATCACATGTGACTCTCTCAAATTCATGGCTGCCTCCAATTCATGACTGCCTCTCTCTTTTTCTTTAACTGTTGTTATATACATTTTTGCCATGTGATCTTTTTTAGCCCACCCAATTGTTCCTTATATTTCAATTTTACTTCCTCTTACCCACTTTCCAGCTTTTATATCTGTGTGTATCTCTGTGTGTCTCTCTCTGTGTGTATGTGTGTGCATTACACATTAAGATCCACATATGAGAGAGAAAAGTTGGCATTTGTCTTTCTAGGTTAGATGGCCTCTCTTAGTTTGTTTTCCAGATCTCTCTCTTTCCCTACAAATTTCATAATTTTACCATTCCATTCTGCTGAATAAATTCCCATTGCTTATATCCATTTTCATTACACATTTCTTTGCTGATGCTAATCTATGATGTTTTCATTTCTTTGGCATAATGAATAGAACAGAAATTAGCATTGATATTCACCTATCTCTGTGGTAGGGTATAGAGTCCTTTGGATATATGCCAAAAAATGATATAGCTGAGGGATATGGTAGTACTTTTTTAAACTTTTGAAGAAACTGTCATACTGATTTTTGATAATGGGTATATTAAATTGTTCACTCCAACCCATAGAGAATAAGGGTTATTCTGTCCTCACAACCTCTGGATATGTGTTGTCATATTTCTTAATGATGTCCATTTAGACTGGAATGTGGTAGAACCTCAAAGTAGTTATAATTTACAATTCCTTGAGGACCGGAGATGTTGAACACATTTTAAAATAGTTACTGGCCATTTGTGTTTCTTCTTTTGAGAACTATCTGTTCATTTCATTAGCACATTTGTTGATTGGCAGTTTTATTTCCTTGGTGTTTAACTCTGCAGTTCTTTGTAAATTCTTCTCTTAGCCCCTGTCTGAAGAAGAGCAGATAAAAATTTTCTGCCGTTATGTGGGCTGTCTGTTTGTTCTGTTGATGGTTTCTTTTGCTGTGCAGAAACATTTTAATTTCATGTAGTCCCATCTGGTGATTCTTGGAGTACTGATCAAATAGTTCTTGCCTAAAACTGTGTCTGGAAGTACATTTTCTGTTTTTCTGTAGTATTTTCACCATTTCAGGTTTTAAGTTAAGGTCCTTGATCCACTTTGAGGTGATTTTCATGCAGGGTGAAAGATGAATCTCACTTCATTCTTCTGCAAGCAGATATCAAGTGATGCCAGCACCATGTGTTGAATAGTATGCCTTTTCCCCAGTGCATGTTTATTACCCATTTTCATTTCAAAACTTAGGTGTTCATATTTCTTTAGTCCTCTATTCTATTCTATTGGTTTGTCTCTCTTAATGCCAGTTACAAATGTCTTTGTAACCCAGTTATATAGCTTGAGGCAAGGTATTACAGTACTTTCTCCTTAAATTTCTCTAAATGTGTTTTTTTCTCCTCAAATTTTCTGTGGCTATTCTTGATCTTTTGTTGCTATATATGAATTGTTGGATTTATTATCATTGAGCTGCTTGGGGTTTTTGTTTGTTTATTTTGTAATTTCACATATATATCCCACGCATGCTAATGATTCTCACCTTCCTCCTCTTAACTGCTTTTTTTCCACTTCTATAAAGAGTGACATCAACAGATTGATGGAATTTACACTAAACCTGAAGTCACTCCTTAAAAGTCTGCTAGAATTCGGTAGGGATTTGATATAGTCCTGTCCTTTCTTTTATGAGAAGGCATTGCATTTGAGCATTTTAAAATTAAAATGTTTTAAAGTAAAACAAAACTGCACTATTTCTCCTCTTTCCTATCCTCCCATGTTTCCTCTCCTGTCTCCTCACAAATTATGATCTCCTTTGATTATTATTGTTACATACATAGATATACAGACAGATGAATAAATATATAAATACAACCTGATGAGACAGTTTGCTGTGGTTTGTGTGTATACGGTTTCAGGACTGAGCACATGTTGTGTTGGCAAACCAGCTAGGGAGTTCATCTCTGGGAGAGGTTGAATCTCCCTCCTCAGTTACTAGTTGCCTACAGAGGTAGGATCCATAAAATTTCCCTCTTCTGTGTTAGCATGTCTTGTATGAGCAGACATAATAAAGTTCTGTGGATGAAGATCCCTTGTCACAACAGACTCCCTGACCCTCTGGCTCTTACAATTTTCCACCATGTCTTATGTGATATTCCCTGAGATTTAGGTACAGAAGCTATGCTGTATGAGTTAGGGCTGGAGTCTCCATGATCTTTCAACCTTTGTATCATGACAAGATGTGGTTTTCTGTAATGGTCTCCATTTGCTACAAAGAGAAATTTCTGTCATGAGAGATAAGAGACACTTATCTGTGTGTATAAGGATTTTAGAGAGCAGTTAAGAATTATGATGGCTTAATAAAGTGGCAGTAGTAGATTTTCTTCTAAGATCCATGACCTACCTATTCCTAGGTTGTTGGATAGGTTTCTAGTACCAGGAATGCTTTCCCTCCTATCATGTGGGTCTAATGTCCAACAAGATAGTTGTGGTTAACACCAACATGTAAAAGCTACTATTGCACTTCTAGGGATATCTTGCTGTGTTAGTAAGCTAAGTAGGGCCATTGTTTTTCCCTTCTCTTGGCAACTTGAATAGTACTTTTTGATACTATAAAAGCTAGACCACAAGAAGGAATCTTCCAGGTTAGATCCATTGAAATTCTCCCAAGTTCTGTGTCTAGAGTATATATTTTCTTCAGCCATAAGGACCTATCTTCAACCTCTGAAAGGCAATCAATGACAACAGTATCAGTCCATATTGTTTGGGGAATTACTTGTTTTACCCTAACCAACAATTCGAATGAAGGTTTCTCATGGCTGCACTGGGATTGTTGTTTGTCTGACTCTTGTGGAGAGAATTGTCAACAAAGTGTTTGTTGTGTGTGTACATATATATATATATATATATATATATATATATATATGTGTGTGTGTGTGTGTGTGTGTGTGTGTGTGTGTATACATACGTCTGTGTGTATATATATATGTGTGTGTAACTATTTAATATATATTAATGGAAAATAAATAAATAAAAACCTTGAGACTTTAATCAAACATCCTTGATATTATTTTATCTCATTACTTATAATTGGTCTATTTAAGTTGGTTTTTTTTTGCATTCTGTTTTCTGGATATTTTCTTTATTTACATTTCAAATGTTAAATCCTTTCCAGATCTCCCTTCCAGAAACCCCCATCACATTGCCCTTCCCCCTGCCTCTATGAGGGTGCTCCCCCACCCACCCACCCACTCTCACCTTGCTACCCTGGCACTCCCCTACACTGGGGCTTTTCTATTGGTGAGCTGAGACCATTTGGGCTTCAAGTTATTACTGAAAGAAGTTGGCTATGTTTGAAGAATTTGTTAGGTGATGTTCTGCTTTGCTGGATCATGGAATTACTTTTCCTTCTCTCTTATTCATTTAGAGAGTCGGCCGATTTACTTTACTGGACATGGCTGATGCTTTCTTGTCTTTTCTTTGTTCATTTGTTCCTTACCAGGAATATGTGTGCTTTCATGTGTTCTCATGGAGGAAAGGCTGTCTTTCTTCTTTCTATAATATTCTTTTAATAATTTCTGCAGTGCTGACTTAATTGGTATTAATTTTCTTAATTTTTATTTGCTTTGAAATATCCTCATTTCTCCATCAGTTTTGTAGGATAAATTTGTTTAGTATAGCATCCTTGGTTTAATGTTTTTACTTCCAGAGACAGAAATATTTTGTTTCATGCATTTTTGGATTTTATAGTTGCTGAAAATTCTGAAGTTGTTGAACTATTCCTGCTGCTATCCCATGTTTTATATTGTTTCTTTACTTAGCACTTTTGCCCTCCTGACTATGATATATCATGGAGACTTTCTTCTGCAGTTATGGGTTTTTGGGGTTCTAAATACCTCTTGTGTTTGAATGTCTATGTTATTTTCTAGGTTTGATAATTTTTCTGCTATAATTTTATTAAATAATATCTATTGATTTTGGTTTTATCTATGTTTTTTCTTCTACCAGATAAATTCGAACTTTGGTATTGAATGTTTACCAGGATTCTTGGAAAGACCATTTGTCATTCATATTTTCTTTACCTTGTATAAGTCCATTCATATTATTGTACCTGTCCCTAAAACTCATTCTTCTACATCATTTTTATGCATTTATAAATGTCTAAAAATCATTTATAAGATATTTGTAGGTATGGGGCGGCGGCGGCGGCGGCGGCGGCAGCAGTGGCTGCTCCAGCTGAAGGGCCATCAGCAGTGGAACCAAGGCGTCACAGGGACCAGTTAGGCCCTGCGCCCACGACCACTGACCTTCGCTGACCAGCCGGGCGGCAAGCAGCTGCAGTTGTGCGGCGCCTTTCCTGCACGGAAGCCACTTCAGAACTCGGCCTCCCACCAGTCAGGAGAGGTGCATCCATCTTGGTTCCGTACTCCAGGGATCGGACAGACTGAGGTACACAAACATAATCCGAGGCCAACACCGCGGTGGTCTGAGCCCGACGGGCGTTGGCCTGCACCCAGGCCCTGGGCGGGTCGGGGGGCCATCGGGGTGCCAACCCAGCCAGGAGGTTTTTTGCCCAGGCCTGCGTGCGCGCCGCCGCCATTTTTGCCTGCAGGATGACAGAGAGCTCTGGCGGGCAGACCTGTAATAGGCATAGCCTGAGGCTAACAAAGCGGGGGTCTAGGCCCCAAAAGGCACAGGACTGACCCCAAGAACTGGGCGGCTTGGTGGGCCATCTGTGAGTCAACCCGCCCAGGGGATTGTTAGCACAGCAGACTCTCCAGGCCCTTTCAGGGAGCTCGGGCGCGCACGCCCGCCATCCTAGTCACCTGGCGGACCCAATTAACAGTCATAGCCCTAGGGGAACTTTGCTTGGACCTTGGCCTCCCAGGCTTTTGCCTGGACTCAGGGACTGGGCGGCCAGGCTAACCTTGTGTGCTACAGTCCGGTTGGCGGATCGGCTGCCCAGCAGAGTGAGTAGAACACAGGGGAGGCCACAGCAGCATACACCTTCCGCACTCCCTGGGGGTGCACACAGGCTCCATCTGGTCCACAGACACAATCTGGGGCAAGGCCTCAGGCAGAAGCCCTCAGCTCTACTCTCTCCGCTTCCGGATCCAGATGAGTCTGGGCAGCAGCACCACATCTCCAAGTCATGCAAGTGGCTAGCTGGGCTTCCAGGCGGCCAGCTGGGAGAAGTCAGTGTGCTCCAGTGAATCCAGCGGGCCCCAGCGGGAGCCTTCCGGTGCCTGCTTTGGGATCGGAACAGCCTGGGCAGCAGCACCCTGTCTATAAGCAGTGCAGGAGGTAAGCTGTGCACCAGAGGCCAACTGGGAAGGGGCAGCTTGCACTGGTGAGTCCAGCACTGACAAGACAAACTAACACCAGTGAGAACTAGATGGCAAAAGGCAAACGCAGGAACGTCACTAACAGAAATCAAGGCAATATGGCAACATCTGAACCCAATTCTCCTCTACCAACATGTCCTGGATACCCCATCACACCAGTAAAACAAGATTTGGATTTAAAATCACTGGTCATGATGCTGGTACAGGAACACATGAAGGACATACTTAAAGAAATTCAGGAGAAAATGGATCAAAAGTTAGAAGCCCTTGCAAGGGAAACACAAAAATCATTGAAAGAAATCCAGGAGAATACAAAAGCCAACAAGGAGGAAATGCAAAAAACACTTAAAGAAATACAGGAGAACTTTGGTCAACAGGCTGAGGTCATGAAAGACGAAACACAAAAATCTCTTAAAGAAATACAGGAGAACTTTGGTCAACAGGCTGAGGTCATGAAAGACGAAACACAAAAATCTCTTAAAGAAATACAGGAGAACTTTGGTCAACAGGCTGAGCTCATGAAAGAGGAAACACAAAAATCTCTTAAAGAATTACAGGAAAACACAAACATGCAAGTGAAGGAGCTAAGCAAAACCATCCAGGATCTAAAATCAGAAGTAGAAACAACTAAGAAAACTCAAAGGGAGACAACTTTGGAGATAGAAAGCCTTGGGAAGAAATCAGGGGACAGAGATGCAAATATCAACAACAGAATACAAGAGATAGAAGAAAGAATCTCAGATGCTGAAGATTCCATAGAAACCATGGACTCAACAGTTAAAGAAAATGCAAAATGCAAAAAGCTTGTAACCCAAAATATCCAGGAAATCCAGGACACAATGAGAAGACCAAACCTAAGGATTATAGGCATAGATGAGAGTGAAGATTTACAACTTAAAGGGCCAGCAAACATCTTCAATAAAATTATGGAAGAAAACTTCCCTAACCTAAAGAGAGAGATGCCCATGAATATACAAGAAGCCTACAGAACTCCAAACAGACTGGACCAGAACAGAAATACTTCCCGTCACATAATAATCAAAACACCAAATGTTCTAAACAAAGAAAGAATACTAAAGGCAGTAAGAGAAAAAGGCCAAGTAACATATAAAGGAAGACCTATCAGAATCACAGCAGACTTTTCACCTGAGACTATGAAGGCTAGAAGGTCCTGGGCAGATCTCATGCAGACTCTAAGAGAACACAAATGCCAACCAAAACTACTATATCCAGCAAAACTCTCAATCACCATAGATGGAGAAACTAAGATATTTCATGACAAAACCAAGTTTACCCAATATCTATCCACAAACCCGGCCCTAAAAAGGATAATAGGAGGACAACACCAATACAAGGAGGGAAACTTCACCCTGGAAAAAGCAAGATAGTAACCTTTCATCAAACCCAAAAGAAGTTAAGCATTCAAATTTAAAAAATAACGTCAAAAATGATAGGAAGTAACAATCACTATTCCTTAATATCTCTTAACATCAATGGACTTAATGCCCCAATAAAAAGGCACAGACTAACTGAATGGATACGTAAACAGGACCCTACATTTTGCTGCTTACAGGAAACACACCTCAGGGTCAAAGACAAACACTACCTTAGAGTAAAAGGCTGGAAGACAATTTTACAAGCAAATGGTCTCAGGAAACAAGCTGGAGTAGCCATTTTAATATCAGATAAAATTGACTTTCAACCCAAAGTCATCAAAAGAGACCCTGAGGGACACTTCTTGCTGGTCAAAGGAAAAATACAAAAAGAAGAACTGTCAATCCTGAACATCTATGCCCCAAATGCAAGGGCACCCTCTTTCATAAAAGAAACTTTATTAAAACTAAAAGCACACATTGCACCTAAGACAATAATTGTGGGTGACTTCAACACTGCACTTTCCTCAATGGACCGATCAGGAAAACAGAAACTAAACAGGGACACAATGAAACTAATTGAAGCTTTGGACCAATTAGATTTAACAGATATATATAGAACATTCTATCCTAAAACAAAAGAATATACCTTTTTCTCAGCACCTCATGGTACCTTCTCCAAAATCGACCATATAATTGGTCACAAGACAGACCTCAACAAATATAAGAAGATCGAACTAATCCCATGCCTCCTATCTGATCACTATGGAGTAAAAGTGGTCTTCAATAGCAACAGAAACAACAGAAAACCCACATACACGTGGAAACTGAACAATACTCTACTCAATGATACCTTGGTCAAGGAAGAAATAAAGAAAGAAATTAAAGACTTTTTAGAACACAATGAAAATGAAAACACAACATACCCAAATCTATGGGACACAATGAAAGCAGTTCTAAGAGGAAAACTCATAGCCCTGAGTGCCTCCAAAAAGAAAATGGAGAGAGCATACATTACCAGCTTAATGACACACCTGAAAGCCCTAGAACAAAAAGAAGCTATTTCGCCCAGGAGGAGTAGAAGGCAGGAAATCATCAAACTCAGGGCCGAAATCAATCAAGTAGAAACAAAGAGAACCATACAAAAAATCAACAATACCAGGAGCTGGTTCTTTGAGAAAATCAACAAGATAGATAAACCCTTAGCCAGACTGACCAAAGGGCACAGAGAAAGTATCCAAATTAACAAACTTAGAAATGAAAAGGGAGATATAACAACGGAAACTGAGGAAATCCAAAAAATCATCAGATCCTACTACAAGAGCCTGTACTCAACACAACTGGAGAATCTGGAGGAAATGGACAATTTCCTTGACAGATACCAAATACCAAAATTAAATCAGGACCAACTAGACCATCTAAACAGTCCCATAATGCCTAAAGAAATAGAAGGAGTCATAGAAAGTCTTCCAACCAAAAAAAGCACAGGACCAGATGGCTTCAGTGCAGAATTCTACCAGACCTTCAAAGAAGTTAACACCAATACTCTTCAAACTATTCCACAAAATAGAAACAGAAGGAACACTACCCAATTCCTTCTACGAATCCACAATTACGCTGATACCAAAGCCACACAAAGATCCAACAAAGAAAGAGAACTTCAGACCAATTTCCCTTATGAACATCGATGCAAAAATACTCAATAAAATTCTTGCCAACCGAATCCAAGAACACATCAAAACGATCATCCACCATGATCAAGTAGGCTTTATCCCGGGAATGCAGGGTTGGTTCAATATACGGAAATCCATCAATACAATCCACTACATAAACAAACTCAAAGAACAAAACCACATGGTCATTTCATTCGATGCTGAAAAAGCATTTGACAAAATTCAGCATCCCTTCATGCTTACAGTCTTGGAGAGAACAGGAATTCAAGGCCCATACCTAAACATAGTAAAAGCAATATACAGCAAACCGGTAGCCAGCATCAAACTAAATGGAGAGAAACTTGAAGCAATCCCACTGAAATCAGGGACCAGACAAGGCTGCCCCCTTTCTCCTTATCTTTTCAATATTGTACTTGAGGTACTAGCTCGGGCAATTCGACAACATAAGGAGGTCAAAGGGATACAAATTGGAAAGGAAGAAGTCAAACTATCATTATTTGCAGACGACATGATCGTCTACCTAAGTGACCCAAAGAACTCCACTAGAGAGCTCCTACAGCTGATAAACAACTTCAGCAAAGTGGCAGGTTATAAAATCAACTCAAGCAAATCAGTGGCCTTCCTATACTCAAAGGATAAGCAGGCTGAGAAAGAAATTAGGGAAATGACCCTCTTCACAATAGCCACAAACAGTATAAAGTTTCTTGGGGTGATTCTTACCAAACATGTGAAAGATCTGAATGACAAGAACTTCAAGACTCTGAAGAAGGAAATGGAAGAAGACCTCAAAAAATGGGAAAACCTCCCATGCTCATGGATCGGTAGAATCAATATAGTTAAAATGGCCATTTTGCCTAAAGCACTATACAGATTCAATGCAATACCCATCAAAATCCCAACTCAATTCTTCACAGAGTTAGAAAGAGCAATTATCAAATTCATCTGGAACAACAAAAAACCCAGGATAGCTAAAACTATTCTCAGCAACAAAAGAAAATCTGGGGGAATCAGTATCCCTGACCTCAAGCAATACTACAGAGCAATAGTGTTAAAAACTGCATGGTATTGGTACAGTGACAGGCAGGACGATCAATGGAACAGAGTTGAAGATCCAGAAATGAACCCACACACCTATGGCCACTTGATCCTCGACAAAGAGGCTGAAAACATCCAATGGAAAAAAGATAGCCTTTTCAACAAATGGTGCTGGTTCAACTGGAGGTCAGCATGCAGAAGAATGCGAATTGATCCATCCTTGTCTCCTTGTACTAAGCTCAAATCCAAATGGATCAAGGACCTCCACATAAAGCCAGACACTCTGAAGCTAATAGAAAAGAAACTGGGGAAGACCCTTGAGGACATCGGTACAGGGAGAAAGTTTCTGAACAGAACACCAATAGCGTATGCTCTAAGAGCAAGAATTGACAAATGGGACCTCATAAAATTACAAAGTTTTTGTAAGGCAAAGGACACCATCAAGAGGACAAATCGGCAACCAACAAATTGGGAAAAGATCTTCACCAATCCTACATCAGATAGAGGGCTAATATCCAATATATATAAAGAACTCAAGAAGTTAGACTCCAGAAAACCAAACAACCCTATTAAAAAATGGGGTACAGAGTTAAACAAAGAATTCTCACCTGAAGAACTTCGGATGATGGAGAAGCATCTTAAAAAATGCTCAACTTCATTAGTCATTAGGGAAATGCAAATCAAAACAACCCTAAGATTTCATCTTACACCAGTCAGAATGGCTAAGATTAAAAATTCAGGAGACAGCAGGTGTTGGAGAGGGTGTGGAGAAAGAGGAACACTCCTCCACTGCTGGTGGGGTTGCAAATTGGTACAATCACTCTGGAAATCAGTCTGGCGGTTCCTCCGAAAACTGGGCACCTCACTTCCAGAAGATCCTGCTATACCACTCCTGGGCATATACCCAGAAGAATCCCCACCATGTAATAAGGATACATGTTCTACTATGTTCATAGCAGCCCCATTTGTAATTGCCAGATGCTGGAAAGAACCCAGGTATCCCTCAACAGAAGAGTGGATGCAAAAAATGTCTACACAATGGAGTACTACTATTCAGCCATTAGAAACAATGAATTCATGAAATTCTTAGGCAAATGGATGGAGCTAGAGAATATCATACTAAGTGAGGTAACCCAGACTCAAAAGGTGAATCATGGTATGCACTCACTAATAAGTGGATATTAACCTAGAAAACTGGAATACCCAAAACATAATCCACACATCAAATGAGGTACAAGAAGAAAGGAGGAGTGGTCCCTGGTTCTGGAAAGACTCAGTGAAACAGTATTTGGCAAAACCAGAACGGGGAAGTGGGAAGGGGTGGGTGGGAGGACAGGGGAAGAGAAGGGGGCTTGCGGGACTTTCAGGGAGTGGGGGGGGGGCTAGAAAAGGGGAAATCATTTGAAATGTAAATAAATTATATCGAATAATAAAAAAAGATATTTGTATTAGTTCTTTGAGGATCATACATTTTTTAATTATATTCACCTCCCACCAGCTCCTCTCATATCTACTTCCCTTCCCTATCCATACAACTTTGTCTCTTCCTTTCTTAATGTGGTCTTTATTTGACTAACTTCTTTCATTTCCAGTATTTCTGTTTGGTTATTTTTTCAGTGTTTCAGTTGCCTTGTTGAATTTTTCTCCATAAGTTTCTCTTTCTCCTCCAACATTTACTTTGGAGGCTGTCCTGTCATGGTCTCATGGTTATTTTTCAGTGTTTCAGTTGCCTTGTTGAATTTTTCTCCATAAGTTTCTCTTTCTCCTCCAACGTTTACTTTGGAGGATGTCTGTCTTGTCATGGTCTCAGAAAGATTTCTTTAGTTTGTGCATATTTTTGGTTGATTTATGTGATCATTAACTATTTTAAAATATAAGATTCTAAAATTGTTCTTAAATATTTTAAATATCTCTGTGATTTTCAATTCTGTAATAGAAGAGGTGGAAAGGTAGCAATGTGTCCTCATGGGTTGTTGAGTTAGGATCTTTGTATTTCTCTCTTGTGCTTTGGGTATATATTGGAATGGATTAGTATTCCAGTATTAACTTCCCTGTGGTCAGTTTGAATGCATTAATAATAATCTGTCACTGTAACATGAAGAAAAAATAATCAAAGAATTTCCTCTTGATGCCATTTAACTAAGACCAAGCCTATGTTTGAATTCTCTACTTTGTTCTCATGACCTCAGTCTCCCTGTCTGTCTATTGTATGAGTCTGAATATGTGCCTTCTTGAAGCTTTGTCCTGTGAATTTAGTCTGTGTCTATTTCTGAATGTCTGCTCCTAACAAATGGATTTGCTCTGTATTTATTGAACAGTACAGAAAACATCACATGGAGAACATCACACAGTACAAAAATATTTAAGAGTTTTACAAAGGATTAAGTCACTGAATCCAACTGACCTCAATCAACTCAGATTATGAACATTATTACAACTATCACTACTATCTATATATTGAGTTCTATATTTATGATGGATATGGATTTAAAACATTGGTTTCAACCTAAATTTTCTGTTTTTAGCAAATTATTATCAAAATATGCATACAAACACATGTATATGAAGCATCGAAGAGTATATAAATTAAGATTATAGTTATGCATTTGCTTAGGTTGTAAAAGGTGATTGCATAGAATATCAAAGGCACATAAGAATGGTTTGTTTGCCACATACACATTCTTAGTGGTGGCCTCTGGTAAAAATTTGCAATCCTGTTACTGGTTTAGATATAATAACAAATGAGACTATTTTCTCCTGTGATCACTATGTAAAATGTTTTTCTCTGGAAAGAACTCTTCAATGATCACCAAATAAAACCTTCAGTCTTCAGGAAAAAAAGATTGGTTTGTTATATTGTACAAAGGTAGAGTAAACAAATAGTCTGGGAGCCCAGTATGCTACCAGTCTCTAGGCTTAAATGACCTCAAAGTGTTTTGTTAACTCTGGCTTTCTGGTGAAGGTTCTAGTCCCTTAGAAAGTAAGAGAATTTTATAATGCACTGCTACTCTTCCCCCTTCTTTCTACACTGGTCATTTTGTTTTCTATGAATCTTCTAAAAGGATGTCTGCATGAACCTGGTAAAACCCACATCCTTATGAAATGATCCAGTTTGACTGGTGACAACCACAAGTGTGAGGGGGGATGATAGATGATGATCATCAGGGTAGCCAAATGGAGTCAAACTCTTCTAGCTGGAACCAGAAAAGTCCTGGGCTGACCTCATCTATCACTGGAGTCAGAGGCTGATCCTGTGGTGGACTCTAGTACTGCTAGATTCAAAACTTCAGGTGAACTCTCTAGGAACTCCCCAGGGGGAAATACACTGTAAAACAATTTTCCCAACTTTTTTGATTTATATTTAGTTTTTGTTTTATTGAGACTTGGTCTCACTGTGTATTCCAGGCTGATGTGAACTTTCTCTGTAGCCAAGGCTGGTCTGGAACTCACAATCGTACTGCTATGTGCCAAGAAATGCTGAATATTTTTGCTTCCTATGATTCCATTGAAGACTGAAAAATAAAGGTGCTGAGCATGGTGCTTGTGGTATAACAGTTTCCTCTGAGACTAAGTCCTACAGAGGACTCTTTAAAGAACTCCCCGAAACTGACCCCTGACCAGATTCACTAGGCTCTTCCCGCTAGAGTAAACAGAGCCCAGCTTTCTCTTAGAGGAGAAAGCTGCAAAGAAGACTCTGAGACCAGACCTGCCACCTGGAAGGAGCAGAAATCTGCAGAGCTGCCTGGAACATGTTTAGGCCAGCAGAGACACCTGGAAAAGACACTACCCAACCTGCCTGCCTAAAGCTGTGTAGTGTGCTCCAAGGTCCTGGTTTTTGTGAGCTGGCACCCATGCTGGGGTAAGCCTTGGTGATACAGCTTTCTTTGGTTTGTATCTGTTTCTGAAGTAACATATTCTGGAACATATTTCTGGAAGTAACCCCAATGAAACACCCTGGTTCACCAAATTGGACTTAGGTAGTATCCATATTTTCATCTGCCATGGGCTCCTTATCTGGGGACAGTATATGTATTGAATTTCCCCAATTTTGTCACACAACAGTGGTGCACCCTTACAATCCTAATGCTTGAGGAACAAAGGCAGGAAGATCTCAAGTTATAGAAGAGCCTGTGCTACCCAGTGAGAACCTGTTTTAGAAAAACAAAAACAGAAAAACTCTGCTGGTTATAATTAACAGTTTTATCGAGGTGCAGTTTGAGCAAAACCATAAAATGGAAAATCATCATGCAGGGATGGATTTGGTGGCTGGATCTTGGATAGAATTTGGATAGAATATGGCCTTAGTTTCTTTTCTGAGAAACAGGTGCATTATGTTAGGCATTGCACCGGTATCCCTGCTATTTGTTGTTTGGAAGTTTAAAGTTGGAAAGAAATACATGCAATGTTTAGTTGCGATGGAGACAGTAAATCTAGTGAAGTGAACTCAATACCCACTCTCGTCCCCTTCCTGTTTGCCTTCCTTCACTGACAAACCTGGTAAAATGAAATCTCCTGTTTCTGAGACTCCCTTATAGTTGTTTCAGGATGCAAATTAGTTTCTACCAATTAGGTGTACTTTCAGGAGATTTAAAAGGCAGATGTGATTTAAGGGTGATTTCCCTGCAAATGCTTTGATTGTTGTTGCCAGCAAGCAGTCTTAAAGACTTTGCTTTTTTTTCCCCCTGCATCAGCATTCCAACATCCTTTCTGTGTTCAGAAGCCATTGTGTTGGTAATGGTGGCTATTCTCAGCCACCAATGCCCTGACACTTGAATCCTGGGTTGAAAGGTATCTGCAGTAATGGTGGTTTCCCAAGTCTTCCTTTAGGCATCCTTTTTACTTGTGCTTGTCAGTTCCAGGGAGAGGGTTTTGATATTTTTCGTTCCTGAAGTGAGGGTGCATAGCTTGTCCTCTGGAAGACTAATTCTGAGATGTTATTCTAAGTTTCCTTTCTAGAGACTATTTAGCACATAATCCTCTAAACCATGATGTGTGTGTGTGTGTGTGTGTGTGTGTGTGTGTAATACATAAACTTTCCATTATATTAAATATCTAGAAATGTAGAGTAGGTAGTTATTGCTTTTGAGTGAATCCTGGCTAACAGAGATGTGCTCTTAAAAAATAGGTTTTTTTTTATTATTATACATACAATATTTGTTTATATTCTTATTATCACATACTGTTCAGAAGAACATCCATAAGATTTACATATATGCATATATGATACTTTTAGACACACCAGAAGAGAGAATCAGATCTCATTACAGATTGTTGTGAGCCACCATGTGGTTGCTGGGATTTGAACTCAGGACCTCTGGATGAGCAGTCAGTGCTCTTAACCGCTGAGCCAGCTCTCCAGTCCATTAATATATTAAAATAGAATATCCATCTCTCTGCTACTTCCTCTTACTTACATTTATTTCCTTTACCCTACCACACTAACCTTTCAGTCATCTAATAGTTTTTCTTCTATTTTTAATAAAGTATTAAAATTACACAAAATCAGTTTCATTGTGACATCTTGATACATACACACCAAATGTTTTGATCAAATTTACCTGTACTCCCTCCTCCTGTCCCATCCCTTGTTTGTCTCATTAATTTCCCTATTCTGTTTTCATATAATTTGGATTCTATATATAAATGAAAACATGCAATATTTATCATTGTGTACCTGACTTATTTTGCTTAAGATGAATATCTGCCATTCCATCCATTCTCCTACAAATTTCATTTTGTTTTTGTTTTGAGAAATAAGTTTTATAAGTAATTCCTTTTTTTGCTTGTTAAAAGCATGAGTTAAAATATAGTTTAATTTTGATTGAATTTCATGGGATGTTTGGTTTGTAAAATGTTAAATTTAAACTTCTCTAATGCCCAGCTTATCTATAAAGCTTTTAATTATACATGCAAACACATTTCCATAAAATAAATAATTAAGCACATGGCAAAGAAAAATCCTGCTCCAAATATTTATGGATTTGTAAATTACTCCTGTCACTTAAACTAAGCTGTTAAACTATAGGTATAGTCACTAAAATAAATCAAATTAAACTTATTCTAATATCAATGTATATTTATTGAGAGCTTATTCAGAGCCAACATCTTGCTCTCACTTTTTGCTCCTGGCCATAGATATTTGACCTCAGAATACGGTCTCAAAGACAAATTATCTGCTTCCCAAAGAGAAACTGATGTGAAGCTTTGGTGTTGGGATCTAGAAGGATTGTTTGGGTTGGGGATTATTTTTGAAATGGGGTTTTCAAATTCATGATCCTTCAGCCTCAGCCCCATTGAGTGTCTGTGATTATACCCTTTTGCAATACATCCAACCATGTGCTATTACTCTAATAGATAAGGTGCATTCTAGTGAGCATGCAGCTTGAGGAGGTGCCATCTTCTAGGAATTCATTCCTACAAAAAAAGTGAGAAGGCTAGGCGGACTCCATGACAGGCTTCAAATTAGCAGTTAAGGAGACTAGGCCTAAATCTCTGTTTCCAAGAACTGGGCAGTTCCAGGCAAGTCCAGGCCTCAGAAGCTGCCTGCCAGGGCACCTGGCCTGAGGCAAAAACAGTGGATCTCAGCAGTTTCCAGACTTCCTCACGTACTTCCTCAACAACAGTTTCCAGACCACTTTCCTCCAGCAAGTCTCCAGTCCCCGCACCCCAGTAATGGAATGTCCATAGGGGTGGACCCAACAGATTAATTTAGAGGTCACCAACCCCAGAATTCCCTAATGTGCTTTAAATCAGGCCTGCAAACTCACTTGCTTCTCTCTCTATCTTGATAAGGGGAGACCTTATGCATGCTGGACTTCTGCAGAATAAAAAACACTCTGCGTGATTACATACTATTTGAGTCTGGGGTGTCATTCTTCAGTGAATAATGGACCCTTACAAAAGTAAATCACCACAAAAACAATACAAAAACAATACAAAAACAGTAAACTCGTTGGCAAGTTCTTGTTTGTATACTAATACTGGTAGATAACAGAAATATCCAAGCATGCACAGACTTTAGCAATAACCCATGATTTTAAACACAACTGTAGGAAAGAACTTTAGATGGTATATCATTTAACCAAGCAATAGCAATTTTTTTTTTTTTTTAGCTGGAGCCTATGACTTCCCTGGTCACAGCTTTTTAAGTTCTCAGTAGTAGATGTGAATTTCTCCATGTGAAGTGGGCCTTAAGTCCAATCAACAGTTGATTCTAACCCTAACCCTGAGGCCACTATTGCACTGCTTGGTACATCTTGCCTGCAACTTCTATCATGAAGCCTGCTGGATCCACAGCTAAGTAAGACTTTTAGCCATAATTCTACCAAGCATCCTTATTAGCAACTTAAGGCACTATACAGGAGCTAGTTCAGAGGGAGAGGATACTGCCTAGCTTTGTTTCTCCTGCTCTGGAAGCCAAAGCAATCAACTGTTTCAGCAATAGGGTCTGAGGATTCAGTTCTGGGCCTCTTTTGCCAATAACTCATATGGAGGTAACCTGCTCCTAAGACTGACATTCCCATCTAACAACATTGTAGCTTCTAAGAGCATCTATTTTAACCTTTTGGATACTCTTTAGCATTTACAGACCCAGGGTTTCAAACTTTCCCCAATCACCTTAGTAGTTATCAGTTGTATTTTACTCAACCAGAAAGTTCCTAAGGGCAACATCTGACATTTGCACCAGTTGTGAACTCATTCCCCATGTTTGCGTCTTGTGGGGCAATGTTATGCCTCTTAAATGAGTCTCCAAATCTGCAAATCATTCAAAGACTAGCACTGTGCTATCTATATTTAGCAAAACCTTTTTTTAAAATTTATTGATATATTTATTTACATTTCAAATGATTTCCCCTTTTCTGAACCCCCACTCTCTGAAAGTCCCATCAGTCCCCTTCCCTCCCCCTGTTTTCCCACCCACTCCTTCCCACTTCCCCATTCTGGTTTTGCCGAATACTGCTTCACTGAGTCTTTCCAGAACCAGGGGCCACTCCTCCTTTCTTCTTGTACCTCATTTGATGTGTAGATTATGTTTTGGGTAATCCAGTTTTCTAGGTTAATATCCACTTATTAGTGAGTGCATACCATGATTCATCTTTTGAGTCTGGGTTACCTCACTTAATATGATGTTCTCCAGCTCCATCCATTTGCCTTTATATGCAAGATGGACAGAATAAATTTCTGGACGCAAAGTTCTGCACACTTTGATTGTCTGCTGTCTTTATCCTAAACGTTGAGTGATCTGAGAAAATCACTATTCTTCACATTTGCCTTTGAGTAACCCAGACAGAACTCTTTCTGTGCTTTGCTTTCTATTTATCTCTAAGTTGTTCTCCTACTTTACAGACATATTATACATGCTGGTCTAAGTTATTTAGAACTACCAAAGTATGTCCTACTTTGTAAAACCCTGCCCTGCCAAAGGACTCAGTAAATCCTGTAAAGCACAACACTAGTGTCAATGTCCTTGTAAAATCCAGTTCTTCCTAAAGTCTCTGGTGAAAAGTGTTCTCCTGGTCTCTTTAAGCTGACCACTATACAATCCTTTCCTCATACCTAGTTCTATCAGAAGTACCTATCCTTCCTTTATTATCCTCCATCCAGTCCCCTAATATCAAAGGATTGGTGGCACTAATTATCTCAACTGTCTCAAATGAGCAAGTCCATCAGGGACTGTTTCTCCTTGTACTGCTTCGAGTTATGCAGTTCATGTCTTCAGGAAGAACATAAGACTATATTGCCCAGTTTCTCTGCTTCTGTAGCACTCAGACTGATCCTATCTGTTCCCACATGCCACAGCTTTATAAGTGAGACTGTGAGAGATTTTCTAATAGCTTTACCCTATTTTCTGAAATTCCTGAGTTGAGTATACTTTGATTACCATTGCCTCTCTCACCAAAGCATTGTTTAGAGCACTGTGTGCATAATGGTTCATGAGTTCTCCATTTCTCTGTGCCAAAGATGAGATCTTGGGCATCTTTGTTGCATCTAGGTGACTCTCTTCCTCATCACTACCTGACTCCATAGGTTTTGGGATCACATGACAGGCTCTATATTATTGACTTAACTAGGGCTCTCTTCCCATTTTTGTCTGATACTCTTTCTCTCTCTCTCTCTCTCTCTCTCTCTCTCTCTCTCTCTCTCTCACACACACACACACACACACACAAATGTCAGGACAACAGCGCCACTTTCTGTCTCATTTATCCAGTTTACTTGCAAACTTGGAGGGCAACATCAGAGATGCCAGCCTTGAATCCTCTTTTCACTGCAATTCCCCTCTTATGTCTGTGATCTCCCTCTGGGCTGCCCACTCTGGTAGTTCTCAAAGTATTACCATACTCTGAGGTGGTACCCCCTCCCCATCAAGCATGCATGCCACTCCATATCACTTACAAGAAGATTGCTCTCCTGGGATTTCCCCCACCAACAGGTTCTGCTCTATAGCTAACCTTAATTACTTGTCTTTACTCTACCCTGTCCATGACCTAACCACTACAGTCCCAAAACCCTATACAGGCAAATTACTGTGTCAAAATTTCCTCTACAAACAGCACCTCACACAACTTCATCTATTTGTCTCATTCTGTATTAGAAACAATAACGTTGTTCTTCACAACCACATCCTCAGTTTTATTGTATCGGGCAGACTACATCAAGTGTTGCTAAAATTTCTTCACAAGGAGAGAATTAGCATCATTTGCCCCTCCCTCCTAAGGTCCAGATGACAAGCAGAGGCAAGAGTCCACAAAGTTCACTATGGAGAACCAATGAGTTTATTTGGCTTCTTAAAATCCCCTCCCTCAACCTGCCACACCTGAACAATCTTACAGAAATGGAACAATGGTTCCCCTTGGCTGCATAGATAAAGTCCTTGTTCTAGTCTTGCCTAGACTTTATACACTGCACTCCCTCCCCTGAGCCACATGATAGTACAGAGCAGCTGGACACTCAGACTAGAGTCTTCCCTCCTGATCTACTCTGATCTCTACTGGGAGAGCTAGGCCTTCACGGAATCCAGCTGGGATGATCTTCTGCAAGGTTGAGGGACTCATGTGAACTGCTAAAGATGGAAAATGCTTGGCTTGGTGGGTAGTCACTCACCACCTGACAACATGAAAGGCGGAAAGGTTGTGGGGCCTCAACCTTATGCAAAGAACTACAAGCAGTAATGAAGCTAAGAGTGGGAGAAATGATCTTTCCCACAGAAGAACCCCAAAACTTGATTAACCAATACTGAGTGCTCAGCCCTCAGATCATACACACATACACACACACACACACACACACACACACAGAGAGAGAGAGAGAGAGAGAGAGAGAGAGAGAGAGAGAGAGAGAGAGAGAGAATAAATAAAACAATTAAAGAAAAAGAGGTCAAGAATTTGAGACACCGCAACAGGGATGCATGGGAGGGGTTGGAGGGAGCAAAGGGAAGAGGGAAATAGTGTTATTATGTTATAATTTCAAAAAATTGCAGACCTCACATCTTTTTCAGGGTCTAGCCCAGTGAGTCTTTCTGGTTTCATTATCCATGCCTTCTCCCCAACCTACCATCTGTAGCTTGGGTCCCACATCCTGTGCCGCACCCTTGTCTGAATACCCCCGTCTGTTCTACAACCAATGTCTAGTCTTCTGACAGGACCCACCATACCTGCCACTATCCACAGATCCCTTCTATTCTGCATCCAAACTCTCCACCCAGGCAGATCTCCCACTTGTTTTCTATGATTTTTTTCTTTAAATTGGCTTCACTCTTCCCTGACAGTGTACTATTTTTATTGTTTCCAAGGCTATATTACATCAACGGTTGAAATCAAACTGTACCTCTTCAATTATTGAAATTCTTTAATGCCTTCCCTGTGTACTAAACATAGAAGATAAACTCACATCTTTAACATAAGCCTCATAAACGGGGTGGTCAGGTACCTGTTAATTCTCTCTCTTTAGTTATTTTGTTTTATTCTTTGTTAAGGAAGGGACACACTTGGTTAAGTGTGCATGCCATAGCACACTTTCTGTAGGCAGAAGACAGCTTCCTTTCTAGACTAGTTTCTCTCCTTCCAGCATGTGATGTAGGGATGAATCTCTGGTTTTCACATTTGTGTGGCAAGCACTTTTATCCACTGTGACATCTCACTGGAACATGTTAATGCTCAAACATTACTCTGACATTAATTTGCTATCTTAGTGTCAACGTGATAGACTTTCAATTACTTTGTTGACTACACAGGTCCATTGTCATCACACTGCCAGTCACCTAAGTTGCTAATTCTTCTGCTTGGAACACTCTCACCTTCACATTATTGCCCTCTCGGCTTTTAAGGCTCTAAATGTGACTTTCTTGGGAAGGCCTGCATTTTTCTTTTATCTGTTTATTATTTATTTTTTATTCAATACATTCTTTATTTACATTTCAAATGATTTCCCCTTTTCTGTACCCCCCCTCCCCAAAAGTCCCATAAACCCTCTTTCCTCCCCCTGTTCCCCAATCCACCCCTTCCCACATCCCTGTCCTGGTATTCCCCTACATTGCTGCACAGAAAATGTGGATACAGAAAACGTGGTATATATGCACAGTGGAATACTATTCAGCATTTTTTCTCATAGGACTTTGCTCCTTTCCTTCACAACCCATATTATAGTTTCATTTATATGCATCCTTGAATTTATATCCTGTTGGTGTCTTTAACAATGTTGTTAGCCTCAGAATTGCAAGAATGAATACACTGTTTACCCCCAGGATGGGTAATTATAGGGCAGAATGAGCTCCACTTTCTTTCCTGAGAAATCAGGCAGATTTCAGACTCCTCTACCTTGTGACAATGGTAAGCCAAGGAAGAAGTTGACTGTCTATCATTTACCAAAAGGAAGCCGAAGGTGCTATTATTTTCCAACCAGTTACTATCATCAAGGTCTAGTGAATAGTTTAGCCGCCACCCACTCATGACATCAATGAAAGTAAACAAGACAGTAAAAGGTGGAATTAGTCAGCACTCCTCTTTTCCCAATCCCAGCAAGCTTTTAATGTGGCAGCAATAATGAGAAAGTATGAAACAGAGTGAGCTGGCTTTCTACTTACCTCTACCCTTAGAGAATCTAGTACAGAACTAATACTCAACTCTTAACAGGCATTAATGCAGATGAATTTGGGAATATTATGCTGAGCTACTTAGCATTCTCCTTCCCCTTCCTCTTCTGCTGGTGTCAGTAGGGACAAGTAGAGCTAATGTTCTGCCCCTAGTGCTGCAAGAACAAAGAAGTATGAGTCATCCTACCGCCCCCAGCACCAGGGGAGCAGAGGGGCCCAACAGGGAGATGACCTAATACCCCAACCTGCCAGCAATGAGTGTCCCACTTTCACTACAAAGTATCTGCAGGGCCAAGGTTAGCTGATCTTCCACACAAGCCATCTGTAGTGAAGAAACATGATTTAATAATGCATGTTTGCTGGGTGGTATTTCTGAACTCAAATGGGAAACTGAACATACACACCCACATAACACATCAAAAGGCAACGGCCTCCTAAAATCATTAAAATCCAGCATCTTGTTATATAAGAAATATCTTGCATAAAATAGAAAATCACATATCATATCAAACTCAAATGAAAGCATTATTAGATGCCAATATCAAGATAAAACTGATATTAGGAATACAGAAATTGATCTTTCCTTTTCTGTCTGTGTAGAGGGGCAGACAGGTATGCAGGGATCATCCCAGTAGAAGATCACTTGAGACACACCTTGCCAGGACTCCACCTGCACCCAGGAAGCTCAGCAGCACCACAGCAATCTGTGTCAGGGGAAAGCAGGTCACCCAGGGTTGCTGAGATAGGCTTGCAGGCACACAGAAGGAGCAAGCACCAGCCAGTGATAGCAGGACCAACTAACACCAGAGATAACCAGATGGCAAAAGGCAAATGTAGGAACACTGCTAACAGAAATCAAGGCAATATGGCACCATCTGAACCCAATTCTCCCACAACTGCAAGTCCTGAATATCCCAACACATCAGAAAAGCAAGATTGGATTTAAAATCACAGCTCATGATGCTGATGAAGGGCTTCATGGAAAGTCTTCAAGAAGGACATAAATAACTCCCTTAAAGGAATACAGGATAACACAAGTAAACAAGGAGAAGTCCTTGAAGAACTAAAGGAAAACACAACAAAAGAGGTGAAAGAATTGAGCAAAGTCATTCAGGATCTATAGATAGAGGTAGAAACAATAAAGAAATCACAAAGGGAGACAACTCAAGACATGGAAAACCTAGGAAAGAAGTCAGGAGTCATGGATCCAAGCATCAACAACATAATACAAGCGATAGAAGAGAGAACCTGAGATGCAAAAGATACCATAGAAAGCATTGATACAACAGTCAATGAAAATGCAAAAAACTCCTGACCCAAAACATCCAGGAAATCCAAGAAAAATTGAGAAGACCAAACCTAAAGATTATAGGTACAGAAGATAGTGAAGATTTCCAACTTAAAGGGCCAGTAAATGTCTTCAACAAAATTATAGAAGAAAACTTCCCTAACCGAAAGAAAGAGGTGCCCATGAACATACAAGAAGCCTACATAACTCCAAATAGATTTGACCAGAAAAGAAATTCCTCCAATCACATAATAATTAAAATACCAAATATACTAAACAAAGAAATAATATTAAAAGCAGTAAGGGAAAAAGGTCAAGTAACAAATAAAGGTAGACCTAGCAGAATTACAAAGGACTTCTCACCAGAGACTATGAAAGCCAGAAGAGCCTGGGCAGATCTCATGCAGACCCTAAGGGAACACAAATGCCAACCCAGACTGCTATATACAACAAATTTCTCAGTTACCATAGATGGAGAAACCAAGGTATTTCGTGAAAAAAAGCAAATTTATACAGTATCTTTCCACAAATCCAGCTCTTCAAAGGATAATGAATGGAAAACATGAACAAAGGTAGGGAAACTACACACTAGAAAAAAAGCAAGAAAATAATCTTCTTTCAACAAACCCAAAAGAAGATAATCACACAAACATAAAAATGACATCAAAAATAGCAGGAAGCAAAAATCACTATTCCTTAATATCTCTTAACATCAATGGACTCAATTGCCCATTTAAAAAAAATATAGACTAACAGACTGGGTACATAAACAAAACCCAATATTTTGCTGCATACTGGAAACACATCTCAGTGTCAAAGAAAAACACTACCTCAGAGTAAAAGCCTGGAAAACAGTTTTCCAAGCAAATTGTCCCAGGAAACAAGCTGGAGTAGCCATTCTAATATCCAATAAAATAGATTTTCAATCAAAAGTCATCAAAAAAGACATAGAAGGACACTTTATACTCATCAAAGGAAAAATCTACCAGGAAGAACTCTCAGTTCTGAACATCTATGCTCCAAATACAAGGGCACACTCATTCATAAAGGAAACTTTAATAAAGCTTAAAGCACATATCACACCCTACACAATAATTGTGGGTGACTTCAACATGCCACTCTCCTCAATGGACAGATCAGGGAAACACAAACTAAACAGAGACACAGTGAAACTAACAGAAGTTTTGGACCAAATGGATTTAATAGACATCTATAGAACATTTTATCCTAAATCAAAAGAATATAACTTGTTCTCAGCACCTCATGGTACCTTCTCCAAAATTTACCATATAATTGGTCACAAAACAGACCTCTACAGATATAAGAAGATCCATCTAATTTCATGCCTCCTATCAAATCACTATGGAGTAAGGGTGGTCTTCAATAGCAACAAAAACAACAGAAAACCCACATACACAAGGAAGCTGAACAATGCTCGATTTAATGATAACCTGGTCAAGGAAGAAGTAAGGAAAGAAATCAAAACCTTTTTAGAATTTAATGAAAATGAAGGCACAACATAGCCAAATTTATGGGACACAATGAAAGCAGTGCTAAGAGGAAATCTCATAGCTCTGAGTGCCTCAAGAAAGAAGCTGGAGAGAGCATACGCTAGCAGCTTAACAGCACACGTGAAAGCTTTAGATCAGAAAGAAGCTAATACACCCAAGAGGAGTAGAAGGCAGGAATTCATCAAACTCAGAGCTGAAATCAACCAAGTAGAAAGAAAAAGAACGATGCAAAGAATCAACAAAACCAGGAGCTGGTTCTTTGAAAAAATCAACAAGATAGATAAACCTTTAGCCAGACTAACCAGAGAGCAAGGAGACAGAATCCAAATTAACAAAGTTAGAAATAAAAAGGGAGAAATAACCACAGAAACTGAGAAAATTCAAAATAATTATCAGATCCTACTACAAAAGCCTATACTCAACACAACTGTAAAACCTGGATGAAATGGAAAATTTCCTAGACAGATACCAACTACCAAAGTTTAATCAGGATCTTATAGACCATCTAAATAGTCCCATAACCCCTAAAGAAATAGAAGTGGTCATTGACAGTCTTCCAACCAAAAAAAAAAATCACAGGACCAGATGGTTTTAGTGCAGAATTCTATCACACCTTCAAAGAAGACCTAACACCAATACTCTTCAAACTTTTCCACAAAATATAGATAGAAGGAACATTACCCAACTTGTTTTATGAAGCCACAATTTCACTGATACCAAAACCACACAAAGATCCAACAAAGAAAGGGAACTTTAGACCAATTTCCTTTATGAATGTCAATATAAAAATACTCAATAAAATTCTTGCCAACCAAATCCATGAACACATAAAAATAATCACTCACCATGAACAAGCAGGCTTCATCCCAGGAATGCAGGGATGGTTCAGTATATGGAAATACATCAATGTAATCCATTACATAAACAAAGTCAAAGAATAAAACCACATGGTCATTTCATTGGATGCTGAAAAAGCATTTGACAAAATTCAGCATCCTTTCATGTTAAAGGTCATGGAAAGAACAGGAATTCAAGGCCCATACCTAAACATAATAAAAGCAATATACAGCAAACCAGTAGCCAACATCAAACTAAATTAAGAGAAACCTGAAACAATCCCACTAATATCAGGGACTGCCCTCTCTCTGCATATCTTTTCAATATCATACTTGAAGTACTAGCTAGAGCAATTAGACAACAAAGGAGGTTGAAGGGATACAAATTGGAAAGGAAGAAGTCAAACTATCACTATTTACAGATGATATGAGAGTATACTTAAGAATACACCCACACACCTATGGTGACCCAAAAGACTCTACCAGAGAACTCCTACAGCTGATAAACAACTTCAGCAAAGTGGCTGGATATAAAATTAACTCAAACAAATCAGGAGCCTTCCTATACTCAACGGATAAACAGGCTGAGAAAGAAATTAGGGAAACGACACCCTTCACAATAGCCACAAACAGTATAACGTATCTTGGTGTGACTCTAACCAAACAAGTGAAAGATCTATATGACAGGAACTTCAAGTATTTGAAGAAAGAAATCCAAGAAGACCTCAGAAAATGGAAAATTCTTCCATGCTCTTGGATAGGCAGGATTAATATAGTAAAAATGGCCATCTTGCCTAAAGCAATATACAGATTTAATGCAATCCCCATCAAAATCCCAACGCAGTTCTTCATAGAGTTAGAAAAATCAATTCTCAAATACATCTGGAAAAAAAAACCCAGATAGCTAAAACTATTCTCAACAGTAAAAGAACTTCTGGGGGAATCAGTATCCTGGAACTCAAGCAGTACTATAGAACAATAGTGTTAAAAAAAATTGCATGGTGTTGGTACTGTGACAATCAGGTAGATCAATGCAATAGAATTGAAGACCCAGAAATGAACCCACACACCTATGGTCACTTGATCTTGGACAAAGGAGCTAATTTCATCCTGTGGAAAAAAGATAGCCTTTTCGACAAATGGTGCTGGTTCAACTGGAAGTCAGCATGCAGAAGAATGCAAATTGATCCATTCTTATCTCCCTGTACTAACCTTAAGTCCAAGTTGTTCAAGGACTTCCACATAAAACCAGACACAGGCCGGGGGGGTAGAGGCAGGTGGATTTCTGAGTTCGAGGCCAGCCTGGTCTACAGAGTGAATTCCAGGACAGCCAGGGCTATACAGAGAAACCCTGTCTTGAAAACACCAAATCAGAAAAAAAAAAAAAAACAGACACAATGAAACTAATAGAAAAGAAACTGAGGAAGAGCCTTGAGCACATGGGCACAGGGGAAAAGTTCCTGAACAGAACACCAATAGCTTATGCTCTAAGATCAAGAATTGACAAATGGGACCTCATAAAATTACATAGATTCTATAAGGCAGAGGATACTGTCAAAAGAACAAAATGGCAACCAACAAAATGGGAAAAGATCTTTACCAACCCTATATCCAACAGAGGGCTAATATCCAAGACATACAAAGATCTCAAGAAGTTAGACTCCAGAGAACCAAATAACCCTAGTGAAAAATGGGATACAGAGCTATACAAAGAATTTTTACCTGAGGAATATCAAATGGCTGAGAAGCACCTAAAGAAATGTTCAACATCCTTAGTGATCAGGGAAATGCAAATGAAAACAACCCTGAGATGTCACCTCATACCAGTCAGAATGGCTAAGATCAAAAACTCAGGAGAAAACAGGTGCTAGCAAGGATGTGGAGAAAGAAACACTCCTCCACTGTTGGTGGGTTCCAAGATGGTACAACCACTCTGGAAGTCAGTCTGGAGGTTCCTCAGAAAACTGGGCATGATACTACTGGAGGACTCCGCAATATCACTCCTGAGCATATACCCAGAGGATTCCCCAGCATGTAATAAGGATACATGCTCCACTATGTTCATAGCAGCCCTTTTTATAATAGCCAGAAGCTGGAAAGAACCCAGATGTCCCTCAAACGGAGGTATAGATAGAGAAAATATGGTATATTTACACTATGGAATACTACTCAGCTATTAAAAACAGTGAATTCATGAAATTCTTAGGCAAGTGGGTGGAACTGGAGAATGTCATCCTGAGTGAGGTGACCCAATAATAAGGTACAGCATGCCTACAAAGACATAGAAGGTATAACAAGGAACCATACTCCTACATATTGAAAGAATTTCCAATGAAAATTTAAAATGTAACAAAACCAGCTAGGAACTTGTCATACCATACTTTTACACACTGAAAGAAAGAATTCCCAATCGAAATTTAAAATGTAGCAAAAACATCTTTTAGATTTACAGGGAAAATTAACTCCAAGACAAAGGGAAACTAAGTGGCCTTGTTATGAGTAAACCTACTCTAAGCAACAGAAAACAGTAGTCCCATAAATAGACTGCAAATGAAAACACAAGCAGCATGGTAATGTTGTCTGACTTATTCTCAGAGGTAGCATTACCTCAATACTGAAACACATAAAGACGTTACAGTTAAAGAAAAATATATAGACCACTATGCTTCATAAATAGATACACAGAAATCACCATCAAAAGACTATAAAGTCATATACTGTAATTCAATAAATCAATTATACAACATGACCAAAGATAATTTACTCCAAGTACAATATGCTGATTTCTCATGAAATGATGAATTTAATCAATTGTAGAAAATGTCTAAAGAAGAAAAAAAATCATAAAAACCTATAAATACAAGAAGAAACATTATTTGATAAAATATAAAAATCTTTCATAAGAGAGGAGAGGGGAAGGAAGGAAGAAAGGAAGGAAGAAAAAAGATAAGTAAGCTAAGAATACAAGAAGCTCAACTTGATAAAAAATCATCTATGATTTGGTAACAGCAAATATTATACATTAATACTGAAGGCTTTTTTCTAAAGACAGTTAAAGAATAAAATTTTTAAAGAATAGGCTAAAAATATTTGTCAACTCTGTGTGTGTATATGTGTGTGTGTGTCAAAGACAAAGCATATTAAAAGGGAATGAAAAATAAGCATTAAAAATAATACTAGAAAATGAGTTTAGCAGTCAGTGGGCACATCTGAGGGCTATGTATAAGGACATGGATCTTTCCAGTGGACACCAGGAAAGCATGAGTTAGCAGCTACTTAGCCCACAATATACAGAGTAGTTTTGGCTTGGTTTGGTTTTGTATTGTTTTTTAAATTCTACACCAAGGGCTAGAGAAAAACTGAAGTTTTCTTCCTCAGAATTCAAGAAAAGCAGAGAGAAAAATAACTATAAATTTGGATAAGAATAAAAGTGAGGGGGAAATTCTCATGGGAGGAATTATGTGACACCTGAGTCAGCCAACACAATTAAGTTCAGGTCACATCAGATTTGTTTATGTAATTCAATCCATGATCCTTATCTGTCCAGCTGTACAATGTATATTAAAACCATTAAATTTTCTTATTAATAGACTTTCACTTTTCCTACTCTTGCTTTGCACAAATATAAAGGTCCCATCCTTTTAAAAATTGTTTTGTATAAACTTCATGGAAACTACAAAATAAAAATACATAATTTATAAACTACAAATAATAATGAATTACAGCACAATACTTGAGTAAATGATTTAAGTACAAAGAATACTGTATTAAAAGGAAAAGAAAGAATAGAACTATAATTTAAAAATTGAAAAAGATTATAAAATTATAAGACTTTATCCTATCAATGTAAGTCACAGAAAGAATTAGTGTATTTTTTTTAAAGATCCAATGATATATTGCTTACTAGAATCTTACTTTACCTCTAAGGACACATAGACTGAAAATAAGATATTTCACACAAACTAAAGCCAAATGAAACAGTAACATCTAGGCTATACTAATTACAGATAATACAAGCTTCCAATGAACAGAGCTAAAAATAGAAAAGAGAGGTTATTGTATAAGAAGTCTTGAACGTGCAAAAAGAAATAACAGTTTATAAATACATGTAAGTCTAACTAAATGTATAAAGCAAGTATCTCTAGATTTAAGGACAAAGAGATCTCCAACATACAATAAAACCTGGGAATGTTTACAAGAATGCTTACAGCAGTATGCAGAGTATTCAGACAGAAAACTCACCCAAATTACATCATCCCCTAGAGTAAATATGCTTTCAGGCATTTATACACAACAACCTAACCAACAAATATAGAATACACATTCTTCCTATAAACACAAGAAACATTCATCAAGATAGAACAAATGATATGCTTCAAACAATTGCCATTTAATTGAAATTATTCCAATTATATTTTCCAAACAGTGTAATAATATAACAATGACCAAACTATACCCCTAAGGGTGCAATTGTGTCACTTAATAGCTTGGAGGTTACTAACATCTATTTAATTGAAGTTAATTTCTTTAATGAGATGGTGTCTGTTATTATATATGACCGGAAAGCTACATCCATTAAATCTCAATAATATGGTTGCCTAATCAAGACTAGCACAATAGCAGCACAAGTGGACATGCCACAAATTTGTATAATGAATAATGGCTAGCATGGTCAATTTTATAATATGTTCTCTATATTTACCACAGTAAAATGATGCAACATGAGTTTCTGAACCTTTTTTCAGACTAGAATCAGTACCTCTGAGTTCATCATTTAAATCTTTTAAAAATCCACTGTTTGGGGTGGGGAGAATCAAGCCAAGAGCCCCGCCAACACTCGGAAGGTACTCTATCACTAAACCACATTCCCAGCCTTACGCGTCTTCAAAGTGCTAGTTCATGCATCTCCTCTAGTACTTTTAAGTAACAAATCTGTGAGGAAGTGTCACTAAATTTGCACAAGGAAATTGCTAGTCGTAATAGTAACGAATTTTTATAGGGCAGGCAGAGTTTCAATATGCCAAAGGTCAGCACACACAATGTACACATTTACAATAAATCTTTGTTTAATGCACACCTTAGATCAGAGGTTCTCAACCTGTGGGTCATGACCCATTTGGGGTAAAACAACCCTTCTACAGAGATTGTATATCGGATATGATGCAAATCAGATAAATATTTACATTAAGATTTAAAAATAGTAGCAAATTTACATTTATGAAATAGTGACAATATTATTTTGTGGTTGGGAATCACCACAACATGAGGAACCTTGTTAAAGGGTGCAGTATTAAGAAGGTTGAGAACAGTAGTTCACTGCCCTGGTTGATTCAGCATCTCAAATACATTTCCCAAACAAACGTATTGCCTTCTTTTCAAGCCTAATCTTATCACTGTCCTTAACACACTGTCCACTCAAGCAGAAAACCTCACTTGATACTTCCAACATTGAGATAATCACTAAGTTCAGCAATGATTACTAATTAGATGCTGCAAAGACACCATTATTAGAACAATATATAAAAGAAAGAGTTTATGTGGAGTTCGTTCACAGTCTCAGAAAGTGATTCCATGACCATCATGGTGGGGAATATGGCAGCAGGCATAACCATGATACAGCAGTAGCTGAGAGCTTCCATCTTGATCCACAACTGTAAGACAGAGAAAAAGCCAGTCTTCAGTGTCACAGTTTCTTCAAAGACACCATACCTCCTAATTCTCCAATAAGTACATACTGCCTAATTCTTTCTGAATAGTTAAACTGGAGATAAATTCAAATAGATGAACCAGCGGGGGACTATGCTCATTCAAACTACTACATTTCACTTCTTTCCCCATTCCCATCCTCATCCTCATCCCCATCCCCATCCCCATCCCCCTTGTGCTTATATAATAATGGAAAATGCATTTAGTCCAATTTCAAAGGTCCCCACAGTTTTTCATGGTCTCAACAGTTTATAAGTCCAAAGTCCAAAATCTCTTATGCAACCAACATTGTCTCTTAATAGTAAAACACTGTAAAACCAAAAAGCAAATTACATACTTTCAACAGACAATGGCACAGAATATATATTCATTCCAAAAGGAAGGAATGAGGGACACAGTAAGGAAATACTGGACCAAAGCAAGACTGAAACCCAACAGGGAAAATTCTCAATCCTGTACCTCCATGTCTGATGTCAAAGGGCTTAGATGACTCTGCCCTTCCAGCTTTAATGACAGCAAAACACTTCTATTTCATGGGCTAGTCCCACTCCCTGTACATGCCTCTTCCCGGAAGACATCCAGGGCTATGGAACCTCCAACATCCTGAGGTCTCCAACACAATCAGGCTTTATTTTCATAGCTTTAAACAATGGCCTGTCAAAGCCTCAGTATGGGAACTCCCCTGCTACACGTATGGGCTCAGAAGCACTCTTTAATCATAGAGGAATATTCCACAACCCCTTTACTCTTCTATCCTTCACAAATCTAAAACCCAAACTACCTAGCTGCTGTTGCCAAATTTGGCTGCATATTTTGGATGAAGCCTGGCTCCCTCCTTGAGTTACATTTGCATATCCTTTAGTTTGTTGTTACTTTTTAGGAACAGAAAATCTGTTAATCTTTTCCTTACACAAGTTTCAGGATTAGCTGGTCAGGTTTTTACTCAGAAAACATCTCTTCCTATATTCCATTTCAATTTAGGCCTCTCTTTGGCACAAATGTTGGATACAACATTAAATTTCCTGGGACATCTTTTTCTTCTCAAACTGTACATTTTTTTATTCCATTCTGTCACTAGCTATTTTTTGTTGTAGACCTGCATAAGAGTTATTACTAATAAAGCCCATCCCCTACCCCATCTCGTGATTCACCTCTTCTAATAAGAACACATCTCCTAATTCTTCCTAAATAGTTCCACCAAAAAAGGATCCTGGTGTTCAAATGTACTATTAGCCTATTGAGTCAATTTTCATTCAAATCACCAAAAGATGTGAATTCTATTTACCTCCAAACCATTCACTTCTTGCATTCACTAATTTATAATTTTAGAACTATCTAATTTTATTATCCTCTGCATTATTTTGTTTAACATTGACACAATACTTGATTTTATATAATTATATCTATAAATTATATATAAATATATCATATATTCCCTTAATATCTAGGAAAACATCTGAAATTTATAAGAAAGTAGAAAAGAAGCTGAATCATAAAAACAGTTTGTGAAAAAGGACCATAAAGCAAATCAGGAACTCTTACAATACAAGACTACATAATATACTGCAAAGCTGTAGTAATCAATAGTATTGGCATAAGTATACACATATTGATCAGTAGGACAAAATAAAGAACCTAGAAATAAGCCTATGAACGTACAGCCAATTGGTTTTTAACAAAGTCACTAAGTACACATTTAGAAAAATTGTCAAACGTTTCAATAGATCAAAGAAGGAAAATTTAATAACACATAGACATGAATGAACTTAGACTCCTATCTGTAATCTGATGACTAGTTCTATGTCAAATTGATAGCTAGAGTCATCTGAGAAAAAGGGAACCTCAACTGAGAAAATGCCTCCATCAGCCATTAGAAACAATGAATTCATGAAATTCTTAGGCAAATGGATGGAGCTAGAGAACATCATACTAAGTGAGGTAACCCAGACTCAAAAGGTGAATCATGGTATGCACTCACTAATAGGTGGATATTAACCTAGAAAACTGGAATACCCAAAACATAATCCACACATCAAATGAGGTACAAGAAGAAAGGAAGTGTGGCCCCTTGTTCTGGAAAGACTCAGTGAAGCAGTATTCGGCAAAACCAGAACAGGGAAGTGGGAAGGGGTGGGTGGGAGGACAGGGGGAGAGAAGGGGGCTTATGGGACTTTCAGGGAGTGGGGGGCTAGAAAAGGGGAAATCATTTGAAATGTAAATAAAAAATGTATAAAAAAATAAAAATAAAAAAATAAAAAATAATATTGGGTTCAGGCAAGGCTGTAAGAAACTTTTTTAATCAGTTATGGATGGTACAGGGCTCAACTCACTGCAGGTCGTGCCAGTTCTGGGCTAGTGGTCCTGAGTTTTATAAGCAAACAAGCTGAGCACGTGATGAGGAGCAAGCCAATGAGCAGTACCCATTCATAGCCTCTGCATTAGCTCCTGCCTCCAGCTTCCAGCCTTGCTCGAGTTCTTCCGGCTTCCTTCAGTGATGGACTACAGTGTGGAAGCATAAGCCAAATAAACATTTTTCTCCCCAAGTTTCTTTGTTCATGGTGTTTCATCGCAGTAATAGGAACACTAAAACATTATTCCTCACCAGTTATAATAATAAACTCAAAATGGATTTAGAACTAGAAGCTACTAGAAGAAAATATAGGGAAATACTTTGGGACAGTAAAATAGGCAAATGTGGACCAGGAAACAAAATATTGTGTCAATGTTGAACAAAACAAACCCTTCTGCACAGAAAAAGAATCAACTAAGAGAAGAGATAAGGTAAACTGTAACATGGGAAATATGGTCATAAACTATGCATTCAATAACAGACTGATATTCAGATGTTTAAGGAATTCTAAAACTTCATAGATAATAGTAACAATTATGAGCTGGTTAAAACCAGCAATAGACTTTAAACAAAGTAGAACTTGTGCATGAGAAAACTTACAATTCAGTTGGTTTTCATGTCAGCTTGTCACAAATTAGAATGAAGAACTGTACTGATTACTTTGATTGATGTGAGAATGACCACCCTGATTGTGGACATCACCTTTAGGTAGCTGCCCAGATCCAAAACAGTATTTGAGAAAGAAGATTATCTCAGCACTTACTTGCGTGGCCTTTCCTCTTGCCACCAAGTTGATTTGCTTCATTGTTGCTGCAGCTGCTGATTGCTTCCCTGGTAGTAAAATTAGCGTTTTCTCCAAGCTTTCCTTCCTAGAGTATGGACAAGCAGAAGCCCTCCAACTGTTGAGGCAATCAGCCTCAGGGACCAAGTAACTTTAAGTTCTTAGTATATCCAGTGTGGTTTGTCTGACACTAGTATTTTAAAGCTCACTTGGTAAGTTCTGAGGATGAACACACACACACACACATACACACACACACACACACACATGCACACGCACGCACGCACATGCAATATCCCCTTGCGTCTGTTCCTCTAGAGACCCCAATATACTGACAAAGCATATATTAATCGCCAATAGATGCACAAATACATTGCTCAAAACTTATCAAATAAATGAAAATAAAACACAAGAAGATATCGTTTAACTTTAATAATAATGATTTATCAGAGAATGCCAGGGCAGAGAGGCAGGAGTGGGTGGGTGGGTAGGGGAGAGACTTCATAGAAGCAGGGGGAGGGGGAGGGGATAAGGGGTTTCCAGAGGGGAAACCAGGAAAAGGAATAACATTTGAAATGTAAATAAAATATCCAATAAAAGAAAAAAATGATGACTTATCAGAAAGACAAAACACACAAGGACCCAGGGGTGGGAAGAACTCTTGAACAACAGGAGTATAAACTCAGAGACATTACAGAAACAGTTCAGAGGTTCATCTGAAAATTAAAACTAGTAAAGACAGTAACCCCTCTACTGGGGTTGAACACCAAAAGAAATGAAATCAAGATATTGTCCAGATACTCCTATTCCCATGTATGCTGCATTACTGTTCAAAATGGCCAAGAAATAAAAATAACATGTATGTTCATGTACTGATAAATGGATTCAAATGTACTATAACATGGCTGAATATTACACATCCATAAAAATGTGACAACATACATGAAGCTAGAGGGCTTTGTGTTAAAATAGATAAGCTGCACACAGAAAGACAAGTATCAGATGATTTCATCCGGGGCACCTGAAAATGATACTCTTACAGAAACTGAGAGTTAAATAGTTGGCTATAAGAGCGTGGGAAGGTAAAGAGTTGGGGACAAGGAAAAGTTGACTTATGAGCACTAAGGTACAATTAGATAGGAAAAAGATGATGCATATTAGAAGAAAGATGGACAGCAATAATACAGCTATGCATTTCAAAAAGCTAAAAGAAAATACTGGATATTTTTACAATTTAGAGATGATAAGCCAGGTGTGGGACACATATCTATAATCCCAGCACTTGAATGTCCCTTGCCAGAAGACTGAAAGCACAGGACCAGCCTGAGTGACATGGGGAGACCACATCTCTAGAAAGCAGCAGCTGAGTGTGTAGCATGATGTTATATTGATGACCTAGAAGTTGTATGAACCTTACTTTCATCTCAAGTAGTACAGTCATGAAATGAGGAGAGAACATGATATATTATGTTTATCCACACATAAACATTCTACACTATAGAATCTACAGTGTGTATATTTATCAAAATATCATATTATCCCATTATCCTTATTGGCTTTACCTGTCAAATTTGCATAGCCTAGAGTCACCTGATAGGAAAACTTGGGCTAATAAATTGTCTAAATCATATTACCTTGTGAGCATGTCTTTGGGGGATTGTCTTGATTATCAAGTGTTGCAGTAGGGTTCAGCCTATTGTGGGCAGCACCATGCTGTATGTACTGGCTGGTTTTGTGTGTCAACTTGACACAGGCTGGAGTTATCACAGAGAAAGGAGCTTCAGTTGGGGAAGTGCCTCCATGAGATCCAGCTGTGGGGTATTTTCTCCATTAGTGATCAGGTGGGGAGGGCCCCTTTGTGGGTGGTACCACCTTTGGGCTGGTATTCTTGGGTTCTATAAGAGAGCAGGCTGAGCAAGCCAGGGGAAGCAAGCCAGTAAGGAACATCCCTCCATGGCCTCTGCATCAGCACCTGCTTCCTGACCTGCTTGAGTTCCAGCCCTGACTTCCTTTAGTGATGAACAGCAGTGTGGAAGTGTAAGCTCAATAAACCCTTTCCTCCCCAACTTGCTTCGTGGTCCTGATGTTTGTGCAGGAATAGAAACCCTGACTAAGAGACTGTACATGTGTACAGGGCTTCACAAGAAATTGAGATATGCATGAAGCTTCTAACAAGTAGCAACTTCTATGGTTCCTGCCTGATGTGCTTCCTTGGTTCTGAGTAAATTCCCTAGCCAGAGATAATACTGCAGTGCAAAGCAAGCAGGCTGGACCATGATCTGGAAGAATAGGATAAAATACTTTCCTTCTCACATTGCTTTTGGTCAATATTTTATAATAGGGTATCAAACTTAAAATGCAGATTAATGTGAATATTTTGTTTCATGAGTCAATTAGAAATAAATTTGAGTAATAAAAATTGAATTACATAGTTCTTAAATCCATAGTCAAGCTACCTAATAAAAGTTAAACTTTTGAAGGTAGCTTTTCCTATGAAATGCATCTGCCTATTTTTGACACATAGGGTTACTTTTTATTGGTTATAACTCCTGCAACAAAAAGTGCCAGACTATAAGCAAGTATGTTTTCTGTTTGAATAGAAACCATCCTTGAAAAATCTCAATATTAGTTCTGTTCACCCTCATATTCTGCTTTGAAAAGTGCCCACTCAGAAATCCAGGATCCATAAGTACCCTTAAGATCTTTAGCTCTACACAGAAAAGACTCTGGGACCACTTTTAGGATCATATTTTTAGCTGCTTTCCAGTATCAAGAAGCTTGTAGACATAACTCCTAAGTATTTTTATTTATGGACATCCACTTGGCTTTTAGTAAGATGCATCATGCTTCCAAATCTATGGTCCAAGAGGTTTATCTCTAGCTCATCCAACTTCTGACTTTTTGATATCAGACTTGAGTCCCTTACTTGCCCAGATTCTCACCCAGACCCTTTGTAAGGAGAGAAGAAAACAAGCTCTATTTCAGTATTAACTGTTACCAGAGGAGAGTGTGGAGAGGGTGGATGAATACTTGTGATACTTTGTGAAGCTAGGAATAAACTCAGGGCTTTGTACATGCTTGGCAAGTGTTCTACCACTAACTCACATCCCCAGCCCTACACTGGCAAATTCTGAGTCAATACAGAACCAGAATCAATGTGAGGTTAGATTACAGAGTATGCATATTAGTAATGATGCCAACTAGTAAACAATTTAACAGTAAACTATGTGCCTGGTATTTTAGCAAATTTATGTATAAGTCAATCATTGCCAACAGCAACCTGTAAGTACTATTATTATAGACATTTTGTACATGAATAAACCCAAGGTATAGAGACAGTGAGCAATCAGCCTGAGATTCAGTTAGGAAATGCTAACTGAGAAACAAGTTCCAGTTATTTGGCTCCATTGTTCTTAATGCAGCTACCCAATAGCGCTCGGTTACAGTTTAGATCTGAAATGGTCCTCCAAGTCTGACATGCTAAGTTTTTGGTTGCCAACTGATTGACTATATCATGATTACTATCGACTAATCAGTGGATATGCCACTGGTAGATTCACACATGGACAAAATACTGGGAGTTGTTGGAACCTATTGAAAGTGGGGCCTGATTGGAACCTACTGAAAGTGGAGTATATCACCGGGGCATGCATTTGAAAAATATGTTTTGTCTCTAGCCTGTTTTGATGGTTTCCCTTTTTCCCATGAGTTGAGAAGCTCTGCTCCATTATGCTTTTTCTCCACCGTGATCTACGGGCTGTACTGCAAGCCTGTAGACTGTGCCAATTAACTATTAACATCCCCTCTGAAATAATGAGCCCAAATCAACCATCTCTGCTATAAATTGTTTTTCTCACGTGTTCTGCCACCAAAACCAAAAGCCATCTAACATGATCCTAAGAAGTAGATAAGCAATGACTGTGTTTCCTGGCATTCTGCCTTTATTTATTTGAAAGAGACAGGCTGGTTTCACTGTTTTCCAAGCACTTAAAAGAAAAAAAAAAAACAGACCTGGAATATGCTGTGGACTAAGTTATATACCTATTTCCAAAACTCTTATATTGATACTAGAATTCTCAAGGGTTTTGGGGGGGGGTGAGAATGGGAGTGAGTTTTAGTTTTGTTAAGATCACGAAGGTGAGGCTCTCATGATGGATTACTGCTTTTATGCCAAAAGGCACCAGAAGAGTTGCCCTCCCAGCCTCTTCTCCACTCCTCTCTCATCTTCTTTCATCGCCTATCCCTGTTACCTGAAGAGAGAGTCAGTGGGAGAGGGCTGTCTAACACAAATCAAGAAAAGAGCACTCAATGGAAACTGATCATGCTCATACCTTAATCTTCAACTACAAGTTCTCAAAAATATGAGAAAATAAATGCCTTGTGTTTGAAGAATGTGTTTTATGATATTTTTATGGTAATCTGAATGGACAGACTAAAAGTAGACTCGAAAAGCATGACCACTATCCTGCCCCCTTAAAAGGCTGGCTCTAAATAAAATTAATGTTCATAAGGAAAATCAAAAAGGTGTTTTCAGGCACAAGCACAGCTCCTCGGTAGCTATAGAAGAAGTTATTTGGAAATTGGTTTTAATGAGACATAAAAGATGCACAGCAGTGTGAATTAATTTTACTCTGATATCAAATTCCAGAGATTTAAAAAAAAGTAACCAGATGCCAAAATGGCTAAAATCCAATGTCCTGAAGGGGAAACAGGAAAACTATAAAAAAGTTAAAAAACAGGCTAGATTTCTAAGCATGAGCAGAAAGAAATAATAGGATGCATAAAGGATTACATAAGAACATTTCCTAATTGCACTAGGTAAGAAATAAGACGTTTTTTATTAAAAAAAAAAAACACATCATGGTAGCATTCAAATAAATGGGGAAAGAAACTAGGAGTAGATGACCGAGCAAAACTATGTCCCTGTCTTTTTGGAACAAAAAGATGGTGTCAAAGATCCATAAAGGAGGTTTCTCCCTGTACCGATGTCCTCAAGGGTCTTCCCCAGTTTCTTTTCTATTAGCTTCAGAGTGTCTGGCTTTATGTGGAGGTCCTTGTTCCATTTGGATTTGAGCTTAGTACAAGGAGACAAGGATGGATCAATTCGCATTCTTCTGCATGCTGACCTCCAGTTGAACCAGCACCATTTGTTGAAAAGGCTATCTTTTTTCCATTGGATGTTTTCAGCCTCTTTGTCGAGGATCAAGTGGCCATAGGTGTTTGGGTTCATTTCTGGATCTTCAATACTGTTCCATTGATCCTCCTGCCTGTCACTGTACCAATACCATGCAGTTTTTAACACTATTGCTCTGTAGTATTGCTTGAGGTCAGGGATACTGATTCCCCCAGATTTTCTTTTGTTGCTGAGAATAGTTTTAGCTATCCTGGGTTTTTTATTGTTCCAGATGAATTTGATAATTGCTCTTTCTAACTCTGTGAAGAATTGAGTTGGGATTTTAATGGGTATTGCATTGAATCTGTATATTGCTTTTGGCAAAATGGCCATTTTAACTATATTGATTCTACCAATCCATGAGCATGGGAGGTTTTCCCATTTTTTGAGGTCTTCTTCCATTTCCTTCTTCAGAGTCTTGAAGTTCTTGTCATACAGATCTTTCACATGTTTGGTAAGAGTCACCCCAAGATACTTTATACTGTTTGTGGCTATTGTGAAGGGGGTCATTTCCCTAATTTCTTTCTCAGCCTGCTTATCTTTTGAGTATAGGAAGGCCACTGATTTGCTTGAGTTGATTTTATAACCTGCCACTTTGCTGAAGTCGTTTATCAGCTGTAGGAGCTCTCTAGTGGAGTTTTTTGGGTCACTTAAGTAGACTATCATGTCGTCTGCAAATAATGATAGTTTGACTTCTTCCTTTCCAATTTGTATCCCTTTGACCTCCTTATGTTGTCGAATTGCCCGAGCTAGTACCTCAAGTACAATATTGAAAAGATAAGGAGAAAGGGGGCAGCCTTGTCTGGTCCCTGATTTCAGTGGGATTGCTTCAAGTTTCTCTCCATTTAGTTTGATGCTGGCTACTGGTTTGCTGTATATTGCTTTTACTATGTTTAGGTATGGGCCTTGAATTCCTGTTCTCTCCAAGACTTTAAGCATGAAAGGATGCTAAATTTTGTCAAATGCTTTTTCAGCATCCAATGAAATGACCATGTGGTTTTGTTCTTTGAGTTTGTTTATGTAGTGGATTGTATTGATGGATTTCCGTATATTGAACCAACCCTGCATTCCTAGGATAAAGCCTACTTGATCATGGTGGATGATCGTTTTGATGTGTTCTTGGATTCGGTTAGCAAGAATTTTATTGAGTATTTTTGCATCGATGTTCATAAGGGAAATTGGTCTGAAGTTCTCTTTCTTTGTTGGATCTTTGTGTAGCTTTGGTATCAGCGTAATTGTGGCTTCGTAGAAGGAATTGGGTAGTGTTCCTTCTGTTTCTATTTTGTGGAATAGTTTGAAGAGTATTGGTGTTAACTCTTCTTTGAAGGTCTGATAGAATTCTGCACTGAAACCATCTGGTCCTGTGCTTTTTTTGGTTGGAAGACTTTCTATGACTCCTTCTATTTCTTTAGGCATTATGGGACTGTTTAGATGGTCTAGTTGGTCCTGATTTAATTTTGGTATTTGGTATCTGTCAAGGAAATTGTCCATTTCCTCCAGATTCTCCAGTTTTGTTGAGTACAGTCTCTTGTAGTAGGATCTGATGATTTTTTGGATTTCCTCAGTTTCCGTTGTTATATCTCCCTTTTCATTTCTAAGTTTGTTAATTTGGATACTTTCTCTGTGCCCTTTGGTCAGTCTGGCTAAGGGTTTATCTATCTTATTGATTTTCTCAAAGAACCAGTTCCTGGTTTTGTTGATTTTTTGTATGGTTCTCTTTGTAAATCTGGAAGAATCAGTATCCCTGACCTCAAGCAATACTACAGAATTTGAATTTACATTTCAAATGATTTCCCCTTTTCTAGCCCCCACTCCCCGAAAGTCCCATAAGCCCCCTTTTCTCCCCCTGTCCTCCCACCCACCCCTTCCCACTTCCCCGTTCTGGTTTTGCCCTATACTTCTTCACTGAGTCTTTCTAGAACAAGGGGCCACTCCTCCTTTCTTCTTGTACCTCATTTGATGTATGGATTATGTTTGGGGTATTCCAGTTTTCTAGGTTAATATCCACTTATTAGTGAGTGCATACCATGAGTCACCTTTTGAGTCTGGGTTACCTCACTTAGTATGATGTTTTCTAGCTCCATCCATTTGCCTAAGAATTTCATGAATTCACTGTTTCTAATGGCTGAATAGTACTCCATTGTGTAGATATACCACATTTTTTGCATCCACTCTTCTGTTGAGGGATACCTGGGTTCTTTCCAGCATCTGGCAATTATAAATAGGGCTGCTATGAACATAGCAGAGCATGTATCCTTATTACATGGTGGGGAGTCTTCTGGGTATATGCCCAGGAGTGGTATAGCAGGATCTTCTGGAAGTGAGGTGCCCAGTTTTCAGAGGAACCGCCAGACTGATTTCCAGAGTGGTTGTACCAATTTGCAACCCCACCAGCAGTGGAGGAGTGTTCCTCTTTCTCCACATCCTCTCCAACACCTGCTGTCTCCTGAATTTTTAATCTTAGCCATTCTGACTGGTGTAAGGTGAAATCTCAGGGTTGTTTTGATTTGCATTTCCCTAATGACTAATGAAGTTAATTCCAATTTTATTGATGTTAATTCCAAATCTTGTAAATAATGGAAATAAAGTATCAATTCAAATGCATCATTATTGTCAGAAAAAATATTGTCCCACCTGAGTGCAGAATTGTTCATGTCTCTATTTATTTCTCCAAGTAATTTCAGACATTAAAAGTAAATGGCTAGAATACTAATCCCAAGAGCATTCATTTCCAGATAGGATTTTTATCTCTACAATTTGATTCCTGAACATGTCTGAAGATTTTTGACAATCTATCCAATGCTATTGAACAATTACCCTACCCAGATAATACAAAAGGAGTAATAAACAAACAATTCAATGACCAAATATTAAATGTTACTGTTTTGGGGATACAAGGATAAGAAACTCTTAGATATCTACAACACAACATAGTACTTGTTGGCAATACTCAATTATATGCTGAATACTTATCTAGGAGAGCAGATCCTATAATAAATATCCTCTTTAATAAGTAAATAGTAAGAGGACTGGAAGACTTTTTGACAGTAATAAAAGATATGAACAAGATAGAAAAGGACTCTGCCTTTAATAGAACACTATTCTAGTAAAAGAAGGCATGAAATAAACAATGAAAGAAAAATTAAAAGATAGTTTCATGTCTGCTAAGTATAATAAAATGGGTACTATAATGCCAGTAAGTTAATAGATAATGATTAAAGACAATATTACAGGCAGGCTCTAAATTAGGAAGGAATCATTTTTGGACAGAAGAGTGTTCCAGGGAGAAATAGCTGAGATGGAAGTGCAATTATCTTCAGGAAGCACACTGGGTCTACTTCTTTGTCTACTACTTCTCTTTCTCGCCTGTAGACATACTGAACCTTCCCCTTGTATTATGTTCCTTTGAACATGCCCATTTCACCTGTAATACTCTACTCCCTTTCTCTCTGGTTATCCCTCTATATCCTTCGGGGCTCTGATTAAGGATCCATTCTATAGAAAGGTCTTCTCTAGATTCCTCAGATGACTGCCATCTCAGAAATTTCTTTTATAGGATCTTTATATCATATGTGCACCTCACTTAATATGTATATGTTCTGATTACTTCTAAATTTCCTGAAATTTGAAACAAAAACTAATGTCTGATTAATTGCTATCACTAATCATTCATTTTCTTGTTGTTGTTGTTGTTGTTGTTCTTCTTCTTCTTCTTCTTCTTCTTCTTCTTCTTCTTCTTCTTCTTCTTCTTCTTCTTCTTCTTCTTCATCTTCACCAGTTCTATAATGATTTGGTTATCCATTTGCTGAGATAAGGAATCTTATTAATGCCCTCTTGATAACTCTGTAAATCTTAATTCAATAACCAGATAAGGATTTCTTTCATATGCCTTAAAGTTCAAGCATTCATCTTTCACACTCATATATTTCACACATCCTCATCTATACTTACTATTATAATTCATCCAAAAACCAAACTCACTGATTTGGATTTTCTAATATTTGAAAATACCTGAAATAATCCAGGGTGCTCTAAGTAGCATACAGCAGAAAGACTTGTGCAGTGGGTCAGAGACATATCACACTCGTTTCCAACAATTCCTTCATTGTCTATTGCTTCCCAGTGTTATGTTACCAAAAAAATTGAAAGATAATTCCATTTCTTGATTTAAAAATAGATGTTTTTAGATCTGATGAGTTTTTAGCTATCAACATTGTCAATCACTTAATAAGATGTTTTTCATATGAACGTTAACAATGGATAAACAATAGGAGTGAAATCCCTACAAAGCCACTTGAGATTCTTCATGCCTTTTAGAGCAAGGTACAATTTTAACATCACGCAATTGACTTAAAGTTCTGCAGAAAGTACTGGGCACAATTCAACTTTGAATGTGTTCCCTAATTTAAAATGTCAATAATTAGAAGGTGAAAAATAATGAGCTCTATTACAGTGCTGATAGCTTAATGAGAGATTTGGGGTTTGTTTCTACACTTGATATTATTTTTCTAGACTGGCCTCCTGTCAGACATCACTTGTAAGCAATTTTGCAGAATGGACTAGAAAATGAGAAGCCAATTCACATCCAAATGAAAGTATTTCACTTAGTTTGTGTGCCTTGTTTCAGATAATATGTAATGTGTAGCTCTGGAGTCTGAGCATATGGCCATGACTGATAACGGAAAGATACCTCTGCTATGCTAGCTATGGAAGGTGGGATTTTATAAGTACTATATGCATCTGATGGTGAAATCTATAGTTGGCTCTGAATCATCTAAAGGAAGCCACAAACATGTCTATGAATGATATATAACCCTCTCCTCAATTAAGAAAAGGAGTGGTTCACATGCACATACAGACTTTATTTTCAGTGAAGATGTTTTTACAGGGGGAAACACAACCACTATTATTGAAGGTGAAATGACTAGTTTTTTTTTTTACAAAATGTCTGCTGGGTGCTCATAACTATCCTAACGGAGAAATAATGATGAATAGTACCAGTAGGAAATGTACTACACTTAGCTCTGTAAGACAACCGTGCTGAAGTTGAAAAGAAAAATCTTGAAAGATTATCTAAGATACTTTCGTGATGCATTCCAGAGTAAGAAAGACTAAAACTGTCTGTATTTTAAAAAACACAGGTATGCATACACTTATCAAGTTCCTAGCACTATTTTTAATAGTTAGGTTGTCTTTGTATTTTCTCTAACTATTCTAATATTTATGACTCCTCATACTTGGTGTTTTTATCCACCTACATGCCTCTCCTAGTCTGTCATGTTGTCTTCTAAGGAGAGTTCCTTCTAGAAACCAAAATAAAGGATAAAAAATAAGCAGATGAAAGCCTGGATCTGACTATTATAAAAGAATCAAAAGGTGACAAATAGTGTCCATAATAAGTACAATTTATATAATACCCCACATTAAAAGCAATAACATCTGTTTCTCACAAAAAATCTTATGAGCTATACTTTAATCTTAATTTTATATCACAGTGGAAGAAAGTTAAATTCAGGAAGATAATTTCTTTTATGACCCAAAATTAATAAATAGCAATACCACATTTGAACCAAGGGGTTCTAACACCATACTTTCTATTCTTGACTCTTAACCTAGACTCTATTTTACAAGATAAATCAAATCATAATTCAAAAGCATATAGTTTCATCCTAAGTTTGTAGTCTATGCTTTTCTATTGTAAGACAATAGTGCTCATCACAAAAAGTAAGTACTTCTTCTGGTGCAATTTGTTCCTCAACTACATATTAGAAAGAGAATAGAAATCTAAGCACTGTTATGAATGATCCAATAGCAGTTACAAGAACATTATTTTTTTATGAGAACCTTTCTTTCTGATAGTCCTCTCTCTCTCTCTCCCTCTCTCTACCTCCCTCCCCCCCTCTCTCTCTCTCTCTCTGTGTGTGTGTGTGTGTGTGTGTGTGTGTGTGTGTGTGTGTGTGTGTGTGAAAGAGAGAGAGAGAGTAGGCACACATACCTATGTACAAACAATCACATATACATACATAGTAGAATTGGTACAACATTGCAGGTACGATATTGTATACATATATGGATACATAGTAGAATTGGTACATTGTTCTAAAATGTGGTAAGGTATTTCATGGGTCCAATCTCCCCAATAAAACCCAGTGAACCTGGCTTTATGTCCAGTGTCCATACTCTCTCTTACAATGTATAAGAGTTTGTCTATGTGAATAAAAGAATACTGGAAGTCTGGAAAGATAGCTCAGTAATTAAGAGCACTTACTACTCTTGGAGGACACCCAACTTGAGTTCTCAGTACACACATTGAGCAGCCCACAATAGCCTGTAACTCCAGCTCCTGGATAATTAATGTCTCTGGCCACTGCTGGTAGCTACATTCACATTAGCATTACAATTATATGTACACACATACACATAATTAAACATGCTTTTGAGTTGTTGATTAGTGGAGTCCAAGAAACTCCCAGAATAATAAAGGCTATTGCTCTTGTACTTTTTTGCCTTGCAAAAGTTAATATCTGCTGCTGGAAATACCATGTAGTTCACATTTAGGACTCAGATGATTCAAGCTGGAACTAACCCAAAACCTTCTGCCCTATCAGAGTGCCATAACAAGCTATGGAAGTTGGCATGGAGAAGAAATCAATCAATAGGCCTACCAAGCTTTGATGAACTACAACAGTAACTAGTATGGCAAAATATTCTTAGCAGTACAATACTGGCACTCCTGTCTTAGTGGTAACCAACAACAGTCTAATTGTACTTAAGGCTCACTTGACAGGAGAGAAACCCTACCTAGTAGTAGAAATCTAGCTAACTATCCCTGGTTAGTGAGGCCATGGACTTTAGAGGAGATTCTGTTATTGCCACTATACTAAGTTGGTATAATTCCCATCTACATCCCAAAGTCCTAACCTTATATCTACAGATAAGTGTAGCTCTCGCACTTCACCACAGCCTCTTTTTGCAGTAGATGGAGACCATTATAGAAAACCACAGCTGGTCAAAATACAAAGAACAAGTGATTATGGGGTTCCCAGGCCCAGTTGATTTATTTGCAACACAATCCATACTTAGACCTCAGGGAACATTATGAAAGAAAGGGTAAACATTTATAATAGACTGAGGACCAGGAAATACATTGTGAGATACTCTCTGCTCTATATGATGGGCAAGTTACACTCATGAAATCTCCACAATATGGCTGCCTAAACAAGAAATGAAAAATGACACCAGTTACATATTGCCTTGCATGGGGAAAAAATCTTACAGATCCCTAGACCTATATAAAGAGCTATAGGTAATTAATGACTACAGATCAAGGGAGAAGTAATCTTTCCCAGGGAAGTTTACACACTACCATGTGGTCAGCCATTAAAACAACATATATGCACATGCAATTCTAAATAGACTCAGAAATAATTTAGAAAGTGGCCATGAATTTGAGGGAGTGGGGCAAACAAGCATGGCAGAAGTTGGAAGGAGGAGAGGGAAGCATACATGGTATAATTGGATTTTATTAAAATGAAAGCAAATTTAATAAAATCTATTTTTATAAGACATATTAGGGAAGGAATGATAATAATGCTTATATCAGTAACAAAAAATCATTTGGAGCCTCCCCATGCCCCTCTCCCTTCTTCCTCTCTAGATATCATGCCTCTATCAGCTCTGTGGAAAGGTCAAACCTGTCTATATGTTTAAGAACTGCTAATATTCAAGAGTGAATTTAGAAGGCAAGCCCTGTAGGCAAATTCTGACTTTAAGATATCAGTCATACTTGACTGAAATCCTATGAGGAATCCAGAAGCTGACAAACTACAACTCCAATGGTTTTAGAGTCCCAACCTTTAGATATTTAAAATAACAGATGGCTTTTGTCCCCCTATCCTCAGAATGTTGGGTTTTTTCCTCTTCAATATTTTCATACAATATATTTTTGTCATAATCTTTCCCACACTCCTTCCAACAATCAAAAAACAAATAAAACAAAAACAAAAGCACCCCCCCACACACACACATAAAAGCACACAGTCATTTTTTTTTTTTTTATTTTGGCCAACTACTCCTGAGTAAAGGGCCTGCTTTGCAGTACATTTGCTGTATCCAGTGACTTTCTATTTGAGAAAACTGAAATTCATTTTCCTATCAGATATCAATTGCAGATAGAATCTTGGAAAGGAGTGAGCATAGGTAGTTATGCTTTTTGGTTCTGGGATTTTGTATGGTTAGAACATATGCAAGTCTCCTGTGTGTTTCTACAGTCTCTGTGCATTCATATGTGTATCAACCAACTCTGTTCATGTCTGAAAGATACTGTTTTCTTGGTCCATCACTTCTGGCTCTTATAATCTTTCCATTTCTACTTCTGCATAGCTCTCTGATCCTTGAGGGGAGGGGTTCGATAAAGACATCCCATTTAAGAACTGGGTGTGCCAAAGTCTCTCCATTTCTGCATGTTGTCTACTTGTGGGTTTCTATATTACATGAGTTTCTACTGCAAGAAGCTTTTCTTGATGTTTATTGTCTTAAGCAGCTAAATTGTGGGGAAATTTGTAGTGCAGTAAGGAAGAATTAATGCAGCTTCCAAAATATCACCTACTTCAGAAGATCTCCCTGTATTAAATTAAATTGCATAAAATATCTGTACTTAAACAATTCCTACAAATAAGACAAGAGGAAATTGTTCTTGTTTGGCTTGACTAATGCTGAAGTCTTCCTTTTTAAAGTTTTAGTTCATTACTTATCAAAGTGATATTAAAAAATATAATACCAGTGTAGAAGTAACTAATGTTAATAAAGATTGAAAAGACTCAAAGAACAGATAAGCCCAGATGATGTCGAGATTAAATGGAAAACCAATGTTAATTTTTTGAGTTAATAATCTTAATGACCAGTCTCCAGGAAGTGCAAGAGGCCAGCTGTACACCCAGAGGCCAGCTGGGAGCAAGCAGCTCTGGTGAGTCAGGCCCTGCAGAGCAGAGGATCCAGTCCTGAGGACTCTGGCGGGAGCCTTCAGGCCTACACTTCAGGATCTGGAACAGCCTGGGCCACTGCACCCAGTCTCCAGGCAGTGCAGGAGGTCAGCTGTGCACCCAGAGACCATGCAAAGAGGTCTATTTTTATAAAACATATTAGGGAAGGAGTGATAATAACCCTTATATCAGTAACAAAAAATCATTTGGGGCCTCCCCATGCCCCTCTCCCTTCCTCCTCTCCAGATATCATGCCTCTATCAGCTCTGTGGAAAGGTCAAACCTGTCTATATGTTTAAGAACTACTAATATTCAAGAGTGAATTCAGAAGGCAAGCACTGTAGGCAAATTCTGACTTTAAGATATCAGTCATACTTGATCAGCTTGCACTGGTGAGTCCAGCATTGACAACAAGACCAACTAACACCAGTGAGAACTAGATGGCAAAAGATAAACACAGGAAAGTTACTAACAGAAATCAAGGCAATATGGCAGCATCTGAACCCAGTTCTCCATTAGCAGCATGTCCTGGATAAACCAACACTCCAGAAAAACAAGATAATGGATTTAAAATGACTGGTCATGATGCTGTTACAGGATTACATGAAGGACATAAATAAATCTAAGGAAATTCAGGAGAAAATGGATCAAAGGTTAGAAGCACTTCCAAGGGAAACACAAAAATCATTGAAATAAATTCAGGAGAATTCAGAAACTAATAAGAAGGAAACAAAAAATCACTTAAAGAAATACAGGAGAACTTTGGTCAACATGCTGAGGTCATGAAAGAGGAAACACAAAAATCTCTTAAAGAATTACAGGAAAACACAAACAAGCAAGTGAAGGAGCTAAGCAAAATCATCCAGGATCTAAAATCAGAAGTAGAAACAACTAAGAAATCTCAAAGGGAGACAACTTTGGCGATAGAAAACCTTGGAAAGAAATCAGGGGCCACAGATGCAATTACCAACAATAGAATACAAGAGATAGAAGAAAGAATCTCAGATGCTGAAGATTCCATAGAAACCATGGACTCAACAGTTAAAGAAAATGCAAAATGCAAAAAGCTTGTAACCCAAAACATCCAGGAAATCCAGGACACAATGAGAAGACCAAATCTAAGAATTATAGGCATAGATGAGAGGAAAAGATTAACAACTTAAAAGACCAGCAAATATCTTCAATAAAATTTTGGAAGAAAACTTCCCTAACCTAAAGAGAGAAATGCCCATGAATATACAAGAAGCCTACAGAACTCCAAACAGACTGGACCAGAACAGAAATACCTCCTGTCACATCATATTCAAAACCCTAAATGTACTAAACAAAGAGAGAATATTAAAGGCAGTAAGAGAAAAAGGCCAAGAAACATATAAAGGAAAACCTATCAGAATCACATCAGACTTCTCACCAGAGACCATGAAAGCTAGAAGATCCTGGGCAGATCTCATGCAGACTCTAAGAGAACACAAATGCCAGCCAAAACTACTATACCCAGCAAAACTCTCAATCACCATAGATATTCCATGACAAAACCAAGTTCATCCAATATCTTACCACAAACCCAGCCCTACAAAGGATAATAGGAGGAAAACACCAACACAAGGAGGGAAAATTCACCCTGGAAAATGCAAGATAGTTTCCTTCATCAAACCCAAAAGAAGATAAACAATCAAATATAAAAGTTGACATCAAAAATGACAGGAAGTAATAATCACTATTCCTTAATATCTCTTAATATCAATGGACTCAATTCCCCAATAAAAAGACATAGACTAACAGACTGGATACGTAAATAGGATCCTACATTTTGCTGCATACAGGAAACATACCTCAATGTCAAAGACAAATACTACATTAGAGTAAAAGGCTGGAAGACAATTTTACAAGCAAATGGTCTCAGGAATCAAGCCAGAGTAGCCATTCTAATATCAGATAAAATTGACTTTCAACCTAAAGTCATCAAAAGAGATACTGAGGGACACTTCTTGCTGGTCAAAGGAAAAATACAACAAGAAGAACTCTCAATCCTGAACATCTATGCTCCAAATGCAAAGGCACCCTCATTCATAAAAGAAACTTTACTAAAGCTCAAAGCACACATTGCACCTAACACAATAATTGTGGGTGACTTTAACACTGCACTTTCTTCAATGGACCAATCAGGAAAACGAAAAGTAAACAAGGACACAGTGAAACTAATTGAAGCTTTGGACCAATTACATTTGACATATATAGAGAGAGAACATTTCACCCTAAAGCAAAAGAATATACCTTTTTCTCAGCACCTCATGGTACCTTCTCCAAAATCGACATATAATTGGTCACAAGACAGACCTCAACAAATATAAGAAGATCGAACTAATCCCATGCCTCCTATCAGATCACTATGGAGTAAAAGTGGTCTTCAATAGCAACAAAAACAACAGAAAGCCCACATACACATGGAAACTGAACAATAGTCTACTCAATGATACGTTGGTCAAGGAAGAAATAAAGAAAGAAATCAAAAATTTTTTAGAATTTAATGAAAATGAAGACACAACATACCCAAATCTATGGGACACAATGAAAGCAGTGCTAAGAGGAAAACTCATAGCCCTGAGTGCCTCCCAAAAGAAAATGGAGAGAGCATACCCTAACAGCTTAATGACACACCTGAAAGCCCTGGAGCAAAAAGAAGCTAATTTACCCAGGAGGAGTAGAAGGCAGGAAATCATCAAACTCAGGGCTGAAATCAGTCAAGTAGAAACTAAGAGAACCATACAAGGAATCAACAAAACCAGGAGCTGGTTCTTTGAGAAAATCAACAAGATAGATAAACCCGATAGAGGGCTAATTTCCAATATATACAAAGAACTCAAGAAGTTAGATCCCAGGGAACCAAATAACCCTATTAAAAGATGGGATACAGATCTAAACAAAGAATTTTCACCTGAAGAAATTCAGATGGCCAAGAAGCAACTTAAGAAATGCTCAACATCATTAGTTATTAGGGAAATGCAAATCAAAGCAACCATGAGATTTCACCTCATACCAGTCAGAGTGGCTAAGGTTAAAAACTCAGGAGACCACAGGTGTTGGCAAGAATGTAGAGAAAGAGGAACACTCCTTCACTGCTGCTGGAATTGTAAGATGGTACAACCACTATGAAAGTCAGTCTGGCGGTTCCTAAGAAAACTGGACATGACACTTCCAGAGGACCCTGCTATACCTCTCCTGGGCATATACCCAGAAAATTCCCCAGCATGCAATAAGGACACATGCTCCACTATGTTCATAGCAGCCTTATTTATAATAGCCAGAAGCTGGAAAGAACCCAGATATCCCTCAATGGAGGAATGGATACAGAAAATGTGGTATATATACACAATGGAGTACTATTCAGCAATTAAAAACAATGAATTCATGATTATTTTAGGCAAATGGATAGAACTGGAAAATATCATCCTAATCGAGGTAACGCAATCACAAAGGAATACACATGGAATGCAATCATTGATAAGTGGATATTAATTAGCCCTGAAGCTCTGAATACTGAAGATACAATTAGCATATCAAATGATTTCCATGAAGAAGGAAGAAGAGGGCCCTAATCCTGGAAAGGCTTGATCCAGCATTGTAGGGGAGTACCAGGACAGAGAAAAGGGAGGGGAAAAGATAGGAGAATGGATGGAGAGAAGAGGACTTATGGGACATATGGGGGGGGGGGGGACTGGGAAAGGGGAAAGCTTTTAGAATGTAAACAAAGAATATAGAAAATAAAATATATATATATAAATAATCTTAATGACCATAATTTTCAACATGACAAATTAATGGTTGTTTTCCAATATGTATATGTTCCTTTTAAAATTCCAAAATTAAATTTACATATTAATCCTTATATTTACATATTATATCCTTATATTTCTAACTTGGAAATACAGCATAATGATATAACTGATTTATAGGATAGAGCTACAGTAACTAAAATACCATAAATGATATTTCATTATGTAAATACTTTGATAGAACTATCTATACCAGAAGACAAAATGAAGGTATTGATGTCAGCTAAGAATATATTAGCTAGGAATGCTGGTGGACTTGGGAGAGTTGCATTCATATTTTAAACACTATAAATGTTATGCTATTGAGAAAACAATGAAGTGATACTGAAATACTGAAATAGAAAAATTATCCTAGCAACCGATAATTCTATACTCGCTGAAAACATCTTTCAAAAATGAAAGATAAAGGCATGTTCAGGCAAAAGCTGAGAGAAGGTGTTGCTAGCACTAGTACAAAAAATGTTAAATAAGTTCTTCATGCAAAAAGAATACAGTTCCAGGAAGCTACTTCAATATATGCAAAAAGTTGTAAAACAATAAAGGAAAACAATCTCTGCCAGGACTTGCATGATCTTTAAAAATTGTGATTGGAACTTATGGTAGAATCCATTTATGCAAACAGACACTATGTACTTACTCCCTTATATTTCCTAGCATTCTTTGGAATTGAGGTGAGCTTTTTTATGACTACCCAGTTAACTAAGAGAAGAACTGATGCATCAGGGTGCTGATATCTAGGTAAAAGTATTCTGCCAAGGAAAGCATTTTATTCTCAAGTTTCTACGGAGATACCACAAACAATATGGACTTTAAAAGAACTTTTAAAAGTTATTGCTTAGCTTTAAATTAAAATGAAATTATGTAAAAGTAGAATTTTTTATTTAATTATAGATCCTTCCCTTCTACACCAATTTTGAATAAGGAAGAATGCTCTGATGACTGCATCCTTGACAGATAAGGAAGTTAAGATGCAAACAATTTAAGATCAAAATTGCTTTCCTCTGCATTGAAATAAATTTCATTTATATTATATAATAAATAGGCCATTTATGTAAACAAAGGTTATATTCCAAGTCTCTACATTAAGTTCTTGCGCTAAACTTTAAGAGGTGGAGGTCAAAAGGACGCTATTCCAACACAGGTTCTAGCAGAGTGGTTTTGCTCACTCAGGAGGCAAATTTTTTCTACAATCCATCTTTGAACAGGAAACATCTTCATGGTTTAGAAAAATGTGGTCTATACACCACAGACAGGCCTGAATTTTTCATTATTAATGAGTCAAAACAAGGGAGAGAGATGAGTGGACCACTAAAAACACTTAGTGCTCTTCCTGAAGACCCATTTGATATCTCAACACTAACTCCATCTCTAGCTCCAGAGGATAAGACCTCCTCTTCTGACTTCAGCGGGCACACACATAAACACACACATGCAAACATGCACACACACATGCATATATGTGCACATACATAAAATTGAAATTAAACTTTAGAAAGAGTTGATACAACAATGATAAAATCTTGTTTGTTAAGGAATATTATGAGCATATTACAGAATGTAAGGGGTCAATGTAGATATTGCACATCATATCATTCAATGTAAGAAACTGACTCAAATGAGTTTTACTCAAATGATCAGGCCAGGTATAAGTAGTACATAGACAATGACCCAGATCCAGTATCTCCTAAATTAGTAATCTTTTCACAATTTTCATTTGTTCTGACATAAGTGGTCTATATAAACAGAACTTTGATTCTTTTATATGTGAATATGGATTTTAAAAGTTGAATAGTAGCCGGGTGGAGGTGGGGCACACCTTTAATCCCAGCACTTGGAAGGCAGAGGCAGGTGGATTTCTGAGTTCAAGGCCAGCCTGCGCTACAGAGTGAGTTCCAGGATAGCCAGGGCTACACAGAGAAACCCTTTCTCAAAAACAACAACAACAACAACAACAAAAAAAAGTTGAATAGTACAACATAATGAGAAGAGTTAAAGGCTAACATACATTGAAATATAAGAAAATCTGGGTAAGAGTATATAAATGCATCCAGGGCAAGAATACTACTGCTTCAACCTCCCCTCTACCCAGAACCTTCTGGAATTAACTGTTGCCATATTTGTGAATAAAATGCACATGAACTTCTTCATTTCCATGGTGAGTTGCACAAAGGCACCTACCTACCTTTGTTCCCAGAAACTTCTGTACTGAGTGACTGGCAATATAATGATAGTGTGGAGGTAGGATTGGGAATATAGTTACTAATGCTCTGTGGAGACTTCAGCAAATTGGTGAAAGGAATCCTCTGAATTTGTACATTGCATGCCTCAGTCCTGGATCTGACCACAAGACTGACCCAACTGGACTCATTGTTCTCCATAGGAACCAGAATCAGAGCTTTCATTTCTCTCCCAAGAGCTCTTATCTCTAGGCAACTATCTGTGAACACTACCCCTATCTTCAGTGTCATGCCCATGAGAGTGGAAAAGAACATTACTGGAAAGGAATGTGCCTTCCTCTGAAACTTCTTATCTGTAAGAAAACACTCAGTTTGTACTTTCCAGTCCTTTTGCCAGATCATAAAAGAGTGAATCTCAGCAGCTGTAGGCCATACAACCCAGCTGCCCCGTGCAGGCCTGGGGAGCTTCATGTTCGCCGCGTGCTATACACCAGGTGTTGACAGTACAGTATGAAATGCTCAGACATTCCATTTACTAAAGGAGCATCTAAAAGGTATATTGTGTTGACATTGGTATCATATACATCTAGAAATAGAGTGTTTTATTTCATTGGTGGGAGGGAGGAATGATGGTCAAAGGGACCTAGTGGATGCACCTGCATCCTGCAGAATGCTGACAAGGCAAACCATGGTGCATACCCAAGTGAGTTCTGTCAGGTTTTCCAGTTGTTGGTGTCCTACTGAAATCATTAGTGAATTCCCTCAAGACCCCAAAATGCGTATCATGTGGACTTGCTGATTGGTATGTATTTTATGTTTGTTTCCAGGCCTGCATTTTCATCAATAACTATTGCTTACAATTATATTATTGCCTAAATGTTTCTGCTCTTTTTCCTGTTGTTTACAAAGGCTGACTTTAATCACATATATAGATGCACATATCTATATGCATACTTACATACATAAGCAGTTGTATGTTGAAATTGTGTGTACATATGGTATAAGTGTAATATTTATAGTCATTTTTAGGAGAATTGCTATTTAAGTAGGAATTGCTATTTAAGTCTGATCTCCCTCAAGCACAAATACTCTAAATAAGACTTTCACAATTAAATAATTATTTTTACATTATGGTGCCCCTATTTTTTCCTGCTCAAATCAACCCCCACTTTACTGCTCCAGCTGCCTCTAGGCTTAGAGAGGACACAGTTTGGGGCTAGAAAATGCTTTCAGGCAGTAGTTCTTAAACCTCACCATATATCAGAATCCCTCGGGAGCTTGTTAAAACAGAATGCTGAACCCACCAGAAGTTGTGATTCAGTAGGTCTACTGAATGCAGGGTGTTGAGTATTTGCATATTTGACAAACTCCAAGGTGATGTTGATGCTACTGAGCTAGGTCCCATAGTTTGAGAATCGCTGTTGATGCAAACATGCCTCTCTAGCTCTGACTTTGAAGCCACTGTTTAAAGTACAGAAAAAAAGAGAATAAAGAAAACACCTGTGTGCATGTAACAATATGTGGAAAGGAAGTATATACACAGTTCCATCCTTTCTCTCTTTAAAGGTAAATTTGCAGTTAACAAGGCAGCCCACACTTATTGTAAGAGATTAAAGGGAAAAATCAAAAATAACAATGCTAATGAGCATATATCTATTTTCTGGACACTGATATTTAGACTGACCCTCCCCCTCCAACAAATGAATTCAGCAGTGCCCCCTTGCTCTAGACAAACTTAATGTTCCAGGCTTCAAATTTTATTGGAACAAATTCATATTTGAGTTTTCATATCTTCACCAGATAAGAATCTTTTTTCTTTTCTTTTTTTTTATTCAATATATTTTTATTTACATTTCAAATGATTTCCCCTTTTCTAGCCCCCCACTCCCGAAAGTCCCATAAGCCTCCTCCCCCTCCCCCTGTTCTCCCACCCAGAATCTTAAGACAACAAAGCTCACAGTAAAAACATAACCTGAGCATAAGTGGTGGAGAGGCCACACTTTGAGATGCACCATTCTATCAAAAAAGGTGAATAGAAGAGAAAAGATAGCAAAATAATTCTTTTAGTAAATGCTAGAAGCCGGCATCCTTTCACATATTTCAGATAAAATGCTCAAGGCAAAAAGCCTGGTGTGGTAGGGTTAGAGTGGCATTTAGTTTTGCAAGTGCCATCTAAGGATCTTTTTAAAGAAGATATAGTAAACAAATGAATGTATTTAGTAAAGAAACTAACTCAAGGACCTGGAGGCACTGAACACGTATATACATATGTATATATTGCACATTTTCTTTAAAGCACTTGTTTTAATTACCTGATTCCTTAACAATACCTCTGTGAAGTCTCCTGTGCCTTCATTTAACAGATGTTTTCATTCCAAGTGACTGGAATTTGGGACTTGGGGCTTTATACAGAGACATCATTGTGCTGAGTTGACCTCACAGATAGTTGAAAGTATAATGCTTAGTTCCTCCCAGTTGAGTATTTTTTGGGTGCTCTGCCATGGTTGTGGTTTGGTACCTGAAGTTGACAATCCTGGCACTTATTAAATAAGATTCAGAACTAACAATGATGTGTTTTGTCTCTGGGGTTCCAAGTCATAAAAGTGGGTTGACAGAAGAGCAGAGAGCCCACTCACGTCTGCCTTTCCACAAGCCTTACAAAACTACTTTAGGGAAACGGGTGGAAGCAGACATTCCTTCACCATCTGCAAACTGCCTTTACTTGAAGCGCCTGTCCCTAACTGTTAGAACACCTTTATGTATTTGCAATGTGCCCATCTGTCTATATAAGAAGTAGCTTTGGTTAAATGAAATATCAGGCAAGAGAGATAGAGATGTCTGATTTTGTTTAGAATACATTATTCTATGAGAACCATGGCAGAAAGCTCCTTTCAAAGCATCAAGAATTAGAAAGCCTAAAGACACTGGCCAGACAGATTGATTTAAATATCAGGTGTCAGCTATAGACTCTAAATCTTACAATTTCCCTTACCCTTCCTTATGTTCCCATCACAAGTTGTATATTTCCTCCTCATCTGCCTTTCTCCTTGCAAACCCTCAGTATATGTGAAATTTAAGACCCATTCTCCTATTCCTTAGTACTTATTAAGAGAAGACAGACATTTTAGAATGAGTTTTACTCAGTTTGATGTAGTCTCATTCCAACTCATCAGAATACTGGCTCAGTGGCATTTAGTGGAGCTTGGAGAGCTGTGAGAGGATCGCAGACTGGCAGACTGGCAGTGTGACTTGCAGGACATCCCATTATAAAACACACCGGAGTTCGCCCTATTGCCTTCCACATTCATTAGCTGACCTCTGCCCTAGAGAAGAATGGAATACCTTAGGTACTTGACCTTTCACCTCATATTTTTCCCAGCAATTATTCCCATACCCCTATCACTTTGCTGCAGAGATCAGTAGATATGCATCACAATTCACAAAACCCAGAAACAATTTTAAGAAAAATAAGACTGCTGAGTGCAAGCAAAAGGGGAAAAAAAAACCACAGACACTATTTTTTGCCTATTGTAAACTAGTTATCAGTATGATGGACAGAATCAAAGCAGCACATAAGTAACAAATTGTGATTGGAGCTCAATCTTCAAAACAATTGTTCCTCCTTATTTCAATAAACACAGGTAATACAACAAATCAAAATAATATGATTTTTCCATCGCTGACCTACCCCACACTTCTCCCAGAGCAGAATTATTTGCAAAACATCAAACACTCCTTCCACTGGTATTCTCTCGTGTGTTTCCATAGAATAGCCATGTGTAACTATCCTGCCTGGACTTCATGTGGTCAACAGGCTCCAGTTTCCTTTGATTTTGAGCAAAAATCACAGTGGTCTTCTCTAATTGCCATGGAACCAAGTTGCAGGGTAGGTGTGGGAAAAGTATGCAACTGTCTTCTGCATCAGTTCAGTTGAATTCCCCAGTTTCTGAGCTACTCTATATTGGCTCTTCTGCATTTCCTTTCTACTTACACTTTTCCCTTTCTACATTTTGCCAGATAAAGTAAACATCTGGAAGAAGAAAATTTCAGACTTCCCACTACCCTGCTTTTCTACTTTCTCCTGACTACCAAGTAGTATTGGGGTTTGTATACCTCCTCCTCTCCCAGAGGAAATTAATTTGAATCTATGTGCCAAGATTAGATCTTTAGATAATGACCCAGGTGCACTAAATAGCTCGTTGGTTTAACCAGCATACCTGGGTTACACACAAACAAATATATTGTTAGCACATATCGATTACCTATTCATTCTAATCTAATTCTAAATGCCACCATTATCAGTATTGCACAATTTTGGAAACTGAAGCATTAAGGAGTTGCACAACTAACTAATCATAGAGCTAGCCAGCAGTGATATGGAGACTTAAAACTAGATATGCATGGCTTCACATTTGATGTTTTAATCACATTTTACTCCCTCCTTCAGTCATATCAACCCTGACAGAGGTTAAAAGTCATTCAAAAGAAAGTATCTTTGAATTCCTTTTTAGCATTTTTTTTTGGAGTTTATCATATACCTTACTTTACCTTAAACAGGATCAGGAGTGGATGAATAATGAATAACAAAAGATATTAGCTTCTGTAGCACAAGGCAATATTTCTTTGTAAAATATATAAAAAATATAGTGGGGAAATAACTCTACAATGCAGGCTACTGTCTAGAGACAATGTCAATAGTGCAACTGATTGAGAAATTCTGTTGCTTCCTAAATGTTACTATACTCTTCTGTTTCTTATTAAAGTCGTCATACACATATAAATAAATAAATAAATACTACATATAAATAGTTTATATGTAATTCTTTGTAAAATATGTGTGTAAAAAAATGGTAAGCCCTAGGATCACAGAGAGACCATATAGAGAGTGATAGAGAAAGATACATTCATGCATGCAGACATAGGTGAGCACAGGCACACAAGAAAGGGGGGAGATGAAGGGAGGGGAGAGAGATGGGATGGGAAGGGAGGGAGGGAGAAAGAGAGATTGAAAAATAAAACAAATTATTTAATTCCCATCAGCAAATTAAGGGCTAAGTATGAAGGACCAATCTCAAGGAATGACTTAGAAAAGTCATCTATTTACCTATGAAAGTTAAGCCAACTACATGGCACAAGCATATACAATAAGAATTCTACCTTTCCAGCTTGTGGAACTATAGGAGGAAACCAAAAGGGGAAAGCAGGAAAGGGAGCTAAGTTCACATGATAAAAACAGAATAAAATAAATGAAAGTAAGACCACTTGCCATTTGAATGCACAAAGTACAAACTAGACTACTCTGTGAATTCAAGTTCAGGGTCAGCTCTATAATTTATTGAGTCAGACAGACACTTCAAGTTGAGTTTCCCTATCTACCTTTACTTTCCATGAGGAATTTCCACTGAAGTGAAAGCTACAGTTTGTTATGAGAACCAGAGTTCCAAATAAAGGAGACTGCTATAGACACCAGACAGTCACATGTTAAAGAGAGCCCGAGTCCATGAGCAGTGGAGGTTGACAGGAAATGGAGACAAGACTACATTAGAAAAGGCTCCGGCCAATCAAAGAAAGAGAAATCAAATCACAGATGATGAAATTGCTGTGTTCCACTATGAATACCAGTGAAGGAAGCAGCAAACAGATGCCAAGGGAGTTCAGGCAGCCACCAGAATAGCAATGTTCATATAACCTCCATCTCCCCATTAATATCTAGTGTTCCATTATCTTTTTCTGTATATGCCTAGATAAAAATCTTATAAAATGAGTGAGGGAATATTTCTGTGAGATGGCATTTTTATGCTAGGGTAACTAAAAACTATCTGAAAGTCCCATTTAAAAGGGGACTTTAGAAATTATGGCCTATGAGGCAAATCTGTCACCCACTTATTAAATGAAGTACAATTCTAACATAACCATTCCCTCTGTTTATATATCACCAATAGATATGGTAGATCTTAGAGTTGGGTACTTGGGTAACCGGGAACATAGGGGCCACAAATAGTGAACTATATATTATCTAGTTATAGTCTGTAAAAGATTGCAAGTCCTTGGGTTCAATTACCAAATCAGACTGAATTTTAAATCGAATTGAATATTTGCACTTTTAGTATCCTTCTAGATATCTCCCAGTTGAGTTGGGTAGACTTAAAGAAAAAGCAAGATTAGATTTATAGACAATTCTAAAAGTTGATTTTCTTAGCATGTCCAAATTATTGTGACTGTAATTTCTGCAGCCTTAATAAATCACTTTAGGTGATGACAATAATAAACCTGTATAATTATATGGCACTTGGAACTCATAAAGTACTTATATATACATTGGTTTATCCATTCTTTGCAAAGTCCCCATGACATAAGCTTATGTCACAAATCTAGAGAAAATGCCTGAATGTGAGCTTGTGTATTTTTTTTCTTAAACTAGAGACTCTCGTAACTGAATGGTGGGAGGCAGAGTTCTGATGTAGCTTCTGTGGGGTGAAAGGCACTGTAAATCTGCCACCGCTTGCAGCCCGGCTGGCCAGCGAAGGTCAGTGGAAGCGGGCCCAAGGCCTGCCTGGACCCTGTCACCTTGGTTCCACTGCTGATAGCCCTTCTGCTGGATCAACTACTGCTGCTGTTGCCACCACCGCTGCTGCCCCAAGCTTGGGTATTTTGATAACATGATTACTGTGCTCCCGATCCTACTTCAACCAAACTACTAGTATAAATTCCAGCTTTAAAAAAAAAAAACCAACAAGGAAACAAAAAACAAGAGCAAAACAAAAAAATAAACAAAAACAGAAAAACAGAATGAGTATATTCCAATGAACTTAGAAACTGGTCCTTCAGCTTCTCGTCAATATCCTGAATAAGCCAGAATATTAAGTGAGTACCCTCTAATGTGCTTTCTGTATCATTTATTTGCTGTGTGGCACATTTCAGTGCTTGTTGCCTGCATTTTTTGGGCTCTTCTAGAAATGAGTAGTTAGGATAGATCAATCATTGTTAATATTTGATGTCCAGAATCAGAATGACACCAGTTCAAGTCTACCTCTATAACTTTCTAGCTAAATGCTATTTAACTTCTCTGGGCCCCAATTTTCTGACGGTTAAAATGGATAGTTTTAAAGATTAAATGGGATAATACATGCAAAATACTTAACACTGGGGTCAGAAGTGTGGCTAGCATGAAATGTATCTCTCAATAAAAGACTTATTGTAGATGGTGTAGTAGCTTGGAAAATAATATAAAACTAATATATTATATATTATAGAATATAATTCTTTCATAATAAAATGTACAACTCCCACATGACTCCTAAGTACCCGAACTTCTAGACACTTATCTTAGAGAAATACTTAGGTTCATATTAAAATCCTGTACATAGAGACTGGTGAGATAGCTCAATCTATAAACTGCAGCACAAAGAAATAAGTCTATCTCAGAACCTGTACTTTTATTTTTTTTTATTAGAACCTGTACTTTTAAAAAGCTAGGTATGGTAGTAGCTGCTTGTCATCTTAGCAGTGGGGAGGCAAAGATAATGAATCCATGAGATTCCCTGGCCAACAATTGTATCCTACTTAGTAAGCTACAGGCTGGTGAGAGACTCTGTCTCAAGAAAAGAGAGAATGAATGATAAATGAATGAATGAGTGAATGACAGGCCATGAGGAATGATACCTAAGATTGTGTTCTGAACTCTGTATGAACACACACACACACACACACACACACACACACACACATCCCACACATACTCATAGTGAACATGGATGCACCCTATGCATATATATGTGTGTGTGTGTGTGTGTGTATAGAGAGAGAGAGAGAAAGAAAAAAGGAAAGAGAGAAAGATGATAGATAAATAGATAGATAGACAGACAGACACAACAAAAGCTCCTGTACATTAATGTTTACAACAGTTTTGCTTATTATAAAAACAGAAGTTTGGGAGCTGGAGAGATAGATCAGTGCTACTTTATACCCTGGAATATCCACCATCAGACCAAACTTGCCCTTGGGTGTTGGGGGTAAGGCAGATTCAAGGCTCAAACTCCAGGAGCAGGTGAAAATGCTACCTATGTCCTATTGTCCCCAAGCAAGCATGTCTTCCAAGTGGAAGTTTTCAATTGGCTGGCATCGTCTACATCACCAATCTCTAGACTCTCATACAAATTCAAGTTAGGACCTCATGTGGAAGTTGCCTCCTTGGTTGTGTGGCCCAGATGTTTATAAGAAGATAGCCACTACTGTCAAGGCTTTCCGTCCCTCCTAAAGATCAACAGTTTATATCACTGGCTACTTTTCCAGAAGACCAGCCCCTATATCATGGCTCACAACCCTCTGTAACCCTAGGTACAGGGCATATGAAATTCCCTTTTGGCCTCCATAGGCACCAGTCACGCATTTGGTGCATGCAAGCAGGACATCCATATTCATAAAATAGTTTTTGAAAAAAAATTAGAAAAGAGAATTAAAAAAAAAAATAACCCCTGCAAGACAGTGGTAATGTAGTGCCAGGGAAGTGTTGGTGAACATGCCCCCCCCCCAAAAAAAACAAACAGGAGCTGATCTGATACAAATCAAAACAGACCTTTATTCGGCTAGCCTAGGCCCTCAGCCCATGACCGCCATGCAAGAAGGTGTTGGTGGAGAGGAGCCCCAAACATATATGGGATGAGGTTTTATAGAAAGCAGCAAGGGGTTGGTGTGGGAGGGGTAGTGTTTCTAGCCTGGCAAGCATCTAATTGGAAAGTGACTGTGGTCCTTAGCATAATTGACTGGTGCTGAGAGTAAAACTTTGCTTCTGCTTCACTCTGCATTGGTGGTCATTAGGCAGGGGGCAGGCTTGTTGGGAATTAACTTGGAAAAGTTAAATTTGTTAGGGGAAATTAACCTGGAGATATTGGTCTGTTGGGGTTAGCCTAGAAACTGGAGTTAGGCTCTGGTTTTGTTGGGTTACTTCGAAATTAATGTTAGGTACTAGTCTGTTAGTTAACATAAGTTCAAGTTATCTAAAATGGAATCTGAACTTAAAAGATTTGCTTTCTCAGTAGCACATGCCTTTAATCCCAGCGCTCAGGAGGCAAAGGCAACCTGGTCTACAGAGTGAGTTGCAGGACTGCCAGGGATTCAAAGAGAAACCCTGTCTTGAAAACAGCAAAACAACCCAGATTTCCTTAAATACACAAATTTTTAGGCCTACCATATTATGAAATTCTACCCAGCAATAAAATCTACTCATAAATGACTACAAAGTTCAATGTATAGGAAAATATTAAAATACCAAATGCCAAAAATACCTCATCATTTATATGATTTAATTTAAATAACGCTGTTGAAATGAAGTTGTGGAGACAGAAAAAGATAATAGTGATTGCCAGAAATTAAGGAATGCAGAACACAGGAATATGTTATAATTATAACATAGCCGCAAAAGAGATACCTGTAGAGATGCCACTCTACAACTTGATTTTGCTGGTGGTCATAGGAATATGTGTGGAAAAATATGCAGAATTAAATATAAAGAGGCAGGGTGGGGAGGAATAGAGAGAGGACTAAAGGGAAGAAGAAAGGGAGAGTAAGCTAACACCAGCCTTGAAACAGTTCCTGTTCCTGTATGTTTAATAATAAAAGCATTGAAAACATTCTTCAGGGGCCTAGACTCTTTGAAGAGTGTATTTGCGTGGTGGTCCTGAGGTTCTTGGCTTTTGTTGTTGTTGTTATTGTTATTGCCACTGCTGCTGCAGCAGCTGCTGTCACTGCTCTTTTTCTGGTATAGAATTCAAAGCTGTTCCCAAGTTAGGCAGATGAATTACCACGGACTTATATCATCAGCCCTTGGTTTACCATACAGAGCATCATTATGTAGTCCAGACTGGCTTCAAATTTATAATCCTCCTACCTAGGCCTCCCAAGGTGTGAAATTACAGATGAGTGCCACTGCACTTGCCTCAGACACTGCATAAACAATGCAAACTAAAACTTCTATTTCTTCTCCCCAAACCAATTCCCTGAGTTTTTTTCTTTAAAAACCTCAGAAGTCACCCACACTTAGGGCACTATTGGCAATAACCAGATTGTGGATGTGCGCATTAGAGGATGAGTGGGTAAAGAAAATATAGTGTATATATACAGCACCCTTTAATTCAACCTATCATAAAGAGTGAAATTTGGCATTTGGAGGAAAATGGCTGGAACTGCACCCCTCTTTGTGTTTAATGAAATAAACCAATTTTACAAAGACATGCAATGCTTATTTTCACTTATATGCGCAATCTGCAGTTCAGAGCAGGAGACATGAAAATGTCATAGGAATATGATGAGTGTGGAAATGGAAGAGGACTGGAAGGATGAAGGAAAGCAAGAACAGAACACATAGTGACTGTGATAAATGAACATCCCATGTACATATGAAAATATCATGAAGCCATTAACTCTGCACAATGAATTTACACTTGCAAAAAGAAGTTATTCTGGATAATATATAAATCATTCATACAACATTGTTAGTAAATTATTATTCCATCTGTATAGCATTTATTAACAGGACAATGGTTCTTTTGTTAAGTTTAAAAGAACCTTTATTATAGTACATCGTTATAATGACCATATTCAATTGTGAGGTAATATTATTGCTTTCTCTTTTTTTATTAAATCAGGACAATGATTCTTGGCCAAAGCAGCCCTATCTAATGTAGAGGCAGATCTAATACTTTAAAATCTTTTCTTAATGCTGTTCTGAAATTGTCCTCCTTATAATTTCACCTGTGGTTCATATTTTTCATTACTTATCCTTCCCAATGATGTAGGAAAGCATTTTAGTGGACTCTTCATTATATTCAAATACTTTATTATTTTTCCATGTGGACTAGGAATTGCAATAGGCAGCTGATAACCCCTCTCTTTCATCCCAAGAGCTGATAATAGCTATAATTTTCTGCAGAGACATCAGACCAATAATCAGCATGATTTCACAAATTCAACAGCATATAGTGATAATAACATAACTGTACTTTGAATTTATATAACACCTTATCTCTGAAAGCAGCTAATAACAAGGCTGGTATGGGTACCTCTTCTGTCGCATAGAAGCAAGGAGGTTCTTGTAAACACCTTGTCTTCATTTTAACTTATGTCATTTGGATAGGAAATTTTCAAATTTGTGCTTTTACATATCCAGTGCACTATAAAAAGCTGAGGGTGAAAATGTATGGCACAGAGCAGTATCCAGGTGTAAGGGATTAAGAGTTCTTTGGATTTTCTGGGAATTTACATGTAAAATCCTCATTAATGCTAATGTGAATTCTGGACCTGTGTAAATCTTCTCTATCAACGAAAAAAATGTGCAATTTGGAGGGTTTCAGTTGGCATATTCTATTAACTCTCTGAGATTCCTAATTGATTTCCCGTTTATTTGCTGCCTTGCCCTCTTCCCCAGCCTAGTGCCTTGACAAAGGGAAAATATATTTTTTCATTATGAAAGTCAATGCAATCCTTTCTCCTTGACCAAGCTCTGAATGAGAACTGTCAGTATGACCTGACCTTTTAAAACCTTCTTTCCCAGCCAAATCCTCTGCTCTTTCTGGCTCCCATGTGACTTGCAAAGGCTTCTGGCCCCTGGGGCACTAAGCACTCATAAAAATCCCTTCTTAGTAATTATTGTTATTATTTCCCATTTGGTAAGTGGCAATATTGTTCATCTAGGCTAAGAGGCCACATCCTGTGTCTGCCTCTCAACAACTTATGGACTCCTGCTGACACTGCTTCAAAATATAAACTTCTGTCCTTGGTTGTTGGTATGTGGGCTTTGAGGGAGTTCTAGATTGTCACTTTTCAGGAATGTATGTCAGTGGGTGGAGAAAGCAAAAGTGAAGGGTGATAAACATTTGTGACAGAGGAGAGTCAGCAAAGGAGTGAGCTAGTCCTGGGGAAGGAACTGAGAGACCTGAGAGCCAGAATGAAGGCTGGTTCATTCTGGCTCTCAACTCTGGCGTTCAACAACTGGAGTGAAAAACAGGGAGCCAGAAGCTAAAGGGCAGGGCCAAGAAAAAAAATGAGAACCAGCTCAAGGGGCCAGATTCAGGGCACAAAGACAGACGACACATAGTTTAGAATCTTTAAAGCATCGGGAATCTAGTGAGTATGTTGGTGTGGAAACTTTCTTAAACAACTCAGTGAATCCCAAGAGGAATACTGGAAGAGAAAGGGGCAAGGAAAAGTGGCAATGATCCAAAAGACCCAGACAGCAGAGCTGTTTTGACTTGCTCTTGGCAAAGGATTTATAGGATATTTTTGAAGACAGAGTTGGTCCTTGTAAAAACCAATCTTAACTGAGCATATAACTGAATATATCTGAGACAAATACTGCCTTACCACAGAAATATCTTGATTATGAACAGATTCCCTCAAGACAGATCTCATCACACTACATCGTGAAAGACATATGCCATTGTTCTATTATCATAAAGTTTGTTGGGCAAGAAGAATGCTGAACTATCTCTTAGTCTGGAAGGTACAGCTTATTTTATACACTTCTGAAGTAGCTACTCATAGGAAAGTAAATAATCTGCAATTGTTTTAAGTTATGTTGAGCAACCAAGGTTTGGAGTGAGAGGTGTTGCTTGAATTTTCACAGTGCCAAGTCCCAGTCCTATTGACCCCTGTAGGTGGGGAGTATATACATGTTTGTGTTTTAACTTTCAGGTACAGTAGTTATTAGTTTTATCATTTAATCAATTCATTGTGTGTTATCCTATTTCCAACCCTTTTCCATGGATTTAATAATTTAACCTGTTGTGTTTTAAAATGTGCTTTGACAAGGTGCATGTGCGTGTGCTAAGTGACTCTTCCCATTTTATATTAAGGTACAGTTACACTATAAAATGTACACATTTCAAGCTGTCAGTTCTCATTGCCGAACATGCCCTTCAGGTGAGTCCAGAGGAAAATAAGAGATTAATATGGACTAGAGAAATTGTGTAGCTATTTGCTCTACAGTGGGAAAGCCCATTAGCCTTAAGAAGCTCAGGAACTTGTAAGGCTCAGAAAGTTTATGATCTTTACAAAAACCAGAAGGCTCTTCCCCAAAGCTCAAGAAGCTTTAAACCATTGCTAGAGTGACTGTGCTTCTTTCTTTCATAGTTGCTGTGCAAAAGCTATACAGAGAGATCCAGAGATCATTGCTCATTCCTGGGATTGTGTATTTGACGATCCAGATGTCTTTTGGTCACTCATGTCCCTATATAAACTCATTATATTATATATTATATGTCCCTCAATAAACTCATTGGTTCACTAAGCTAGACTTGAGTGAGTTCTTTTTTTTCCCTCTGACATTGATGTCCGTACACATATAATCTTAACCTTGACTTGTTTTACTAAAATTCTCCTCCTCTAAACTCTTCAAGTCCTAAGAGAGATATAAAGAAAAGACAGCACAGACCAGGGACAAGTGATTCATCTGACCTAGACTGGCATCCTGTCCATGTCTTTATAAGTGGTCCCTCCTCAATTATCTGATTTCTGCATTTCGTATTTTCCCTACCACGACTAATTAACTCTAATATTCTCCCACATTCCTCTTTTCTCCTCACATTTCTTCATGTCACTTTATTATTTTTGCCTACTATATAATTTTACCTTTTAGCTTTCTTAATTGTTACCCTCTTTGCTATGGATTCTCAAATATAACAGCAGAGATTTATCTGTTTTGCTCACCTTACGTGTTAAGTTTTTACATATGTAGGGCTCAGATCTCAAAAGGTTTTCCAGGAATTAGTAAAAAAAAAAAATGTATTTCAATCTATGTGTAATGAGAAGCCACATGAGAATTTTATACAAGGCAATGGAATTTGATTTAAAATTTTAATATCCCTGGGAATTAACATATTATGGAGACAAGAATGGACTTTGAAGAAGTGTCCAACGTGATAATGCAAATAACAGCTTAGAATAATATGGTGTCAGTGGTTACAGTAGCGGTGGTGGTGATGGTGGTGGTGGTAAAAAGGAAGAAAATCCGTTTATATAAGGGAAAATTTCTAAAGTGTCCCAAACTATAGGTCATAAATGAAATGTGCTCCTTATCCAAAGTTGGATGGATCTCACTGAGGGAGAGTGTTAGCAGCACTCTAAGCAATGATCTCATCAAGAATTGCCCAGGTTCTTATCTAAGCAAATCAGAACACATGAATACAATTTGAAAAAGTCTCCATTTGGAATCCTACTAGATAGGAGATTTTCACTAAGGCACAGAGCCTTATGCTCCCTATTTGCAGAACTGAGCTGTCAAAGCACCACAGGAACTTCTAAATAGTGACTTTCAAATAGGAACCTGTGCATTTAAAAGTAAAATAGCACAATTCAGAGGCCCATTAATCCAAATGGTAATGTATTATCTATACTCTGTAGTCCAAAGATCAGTCGTTTCCTCCCCCCAGAAAATACTCTATGATAATAATAGAGATAAAACACTTCTAAAAGTGATTTCACATGTAGACAAGCTCTAGTTTACTAGCAAGTAATTGTATGTCAGCATTTGTGAAATGGAATTAAAATTTGAAAAGGGGGATTTGGATCCTTTTTTGTTGTTGTTGTGGTATCTAGAATAGTTTTATCCAGGAGCATCCTCAAAACTTAATCCATGGCAAAAAAAAAAAAAAAAAAAAGGCATCTTACCTCATATATTATGCTAGGCAGGTTCAAGAGGCTTTTAGAAGGCACATCAAAGACCTTAACTCCCTATTCTTTACCGAGTAAATTATTTTAGTAATAGCATCTATAACTTCTAGTCTTTTATACTTTGAAATGGGAATGCTATAACATATTATTCTAAGGATCTTTAGAGTAATCAGACAGTACCCCTGAACAGGTTTACAGACTACATAGTAACTTCAAAATATTCCCACACAATGAATAAATTATGTTGGAATCTATCTACTTCTGGAGATATTTCTAAGATTTTGAGTTATGTGTGATCTGTGGGATAAGATGCTACAGTGGAGAATTAATGTTAAAATACCAATCCTATAATAAGAGGCTTAGGAAAAGCCTGGAAGGGATGAAGGACAAGACTCTAGTGTGGAATGATGAGAAAATTTTACTAAAGCCAAAATAGTGGTTCCCAAGTGTGTGCTTGTGAATTCATGCCAACTCACGCTGGGGATTTATTTGACCGAGGTGAAATGAGAAGAATATAGGAAATTGGTACTGTTCATAGCCCTACAATAGTTCAGAGGCTTATTATGAGCATATGTCCTATTTCCTTCTTTTTAAAAATATTGATTCTTTCATAAAATGAGAATATAAAGCAATGACATATAATTGTGTGTGTGTGTGTTTACTTGACAAAATATCATGTTGTTAATACTATGTCAATCTATTTGATAGGGTGAGGAAATATTTTTAACTTGTGAAATGTAAATTTGGTAGTGGCTTAAGTGGGTTTTTAACTTGGTTTGGCATGTTTTTGTTTTTGTTTTTTGAGGTGGGTTTTTCTGTAGTCTAGCTTGGTCTCAAACAAGCTATGCAGCTGAGGATGACCTTAAACTTTCCACTATCCTGTCTCTATAAACTGAGAGCTGGGATGAAATGTGGTCACTACCATTCTGAGATTTACACAGTGGCATAGGCTTTCTGCATGTTAAGTAAGTACTCTTACTAACTGATCTGCATCTCCATCCCAGACTTAACTATTTTAAGATTCACAAATCTTCAGTGATCTAAACCCAGGCAAATACCACTCTCCTGGCACTGAATTGTCCCAGCATAGTACCTTGACAAAGACCATGGCACCTGCAAGTTTCGCCCTTCTCTTTCCCTTCATTCCTGAAAACTGAAATGAGGAATGGGCCCACTCCTTTCTTTCCCCAGTGTGGATTGACAAATGATCTTGCCTGTGTATTGGCTACACCAGAAACTCAGCTACCTACTACAAATGTGATGCTTTTGTATTTATTGAATGCAAAAGAAAAGCAGCTGCCTATGAGCCTAGCCAAACCATATTATAGGGCCACTGACTCAACTGTCAGACAGGCCATATGGTTAGAAAGTGGGTCTTTATGCTGGAATCTGATACGCTGCCCTGTCATTTCCACAGAATAGTTTTAGCAATGTAAATTAAGGCTGATTCTTCCCTTGTTTCAGAAGACAGTGTGTCCACTTCCAGCAAAGTAATTCTCTTAAATATGACATCTTTGCTTTTCAGTTCACTGTTTCTTTTCTGAGACAGAGCCTCAGATACCCCAGGCTCTAACATTGCTATGTAGCTGAAATTTGTAACCTTGAACACAAGGTCCTCTTGCCTCTACCTCCCACTTGCTGGGAATATAGGTGTGTGCCATCAGCCTCAGTACACAATTTCATTTCTCTATAAATTCTAAAATTAATCTTCAGAGACCAAATTTTACATCATATGAAATATGGCCCTTTCTTATTTGTCCATTGTTTCCATGATCATAATTTTTGTGAGCTTATTAGATATATTAAGATCATAATATATAAATATTGAGTCCTTATAACTTTGTTCTTCAAAAAATTTGAGACAAGGATCAAGTAGTCCAGGCTGGACTTGAACTCAGTTTATGCCTTGCTCTTCCTGCATCCACTTCCATGTTTCTTGAGGTATTAAAAGGTACCATCACATACAGTCTTATATGATGCTGAGAACAGAGCTCAGGATCTATACAATAGCTAAACTACATCCTCAGCCTTGCTCATTATTTTGGGAAATGCTATGTACCACCTGACAGATTGCATTTGGACAAAAGAAGTATGTGAATAGTGAAAACACATTTCTTGCATTTAAACAGTCTTTAACATCATTCAAAAATGAGAAATATCCAAAACCACAATAATAAAATAGCGAACACATATTAAACACTTTGAGGCAAGTATAGGTGAAATACCTTACACACTCCAACTTTTCTGAACCTTATAATCCTATTAGGAAGGTGTTATTGTTATCTCCACTTTTCAGATCAAGAAACTGAAATCTGAGTAGGTAAGTAAACTCCTAGATCACACCAGTAACACATAGAGCTAGTGCTAAGTCCTGATGGTTGGCCTCCACAGTTTGATCTATTAACCACTGGGCTATAGTAAAGAGTATAAGTACATACAAAATACATCATTAAAATTATCATTCTACTTTAATGCCAAGACACACACACACACACACACACACACACACAAATATTCAGAGATTATAGTGTTGGGCCATGAGTGTGACAGGGGTTGTAAGTGTATTTAGAGAAGTGATTGGTCCAAAAAGCCTTCTTAAAATAAATAGTCATGTCCCAAGTCTTGAATGAAAAGGAGCACGATTGATTGCCAGACTTGCTGTTCTTAACCTCAGACAATTTAATAAGGAAATGGCCTTAACAGCATTTAAAACAATTATCCTATGATAAGGTTGTCTGGTTCTTGGCCTCATATATAAATTGAAGCAATGCTGGTACATGTATTCTGCAGGGACACATAATTAAAAGGAAATAAGGGCTTATTTACAAGACTTTATGAAATGGACCATAAACTTTAGAAATTGGCCATGGCAATTGGAGAAGCAGTTAATCTTATAGGACTGAAGAATGAGTTCCCCATTGAGAAGAAATCACTGATAGAGAAATAGGTGTATCTTAGATAAGCCCCAGATGTAAGAATGATGGGCACGTGAGAGAGCAGCATAAAGCCAATCCCTTACATTATAAAATGCACCAGGCATTGATTATCACCAAATGTTATTTGAAAATAGCAATAAAAATTACTACCACTTTGCCCCTTTCTAGTCTATTACCTTAAACACTAGGCCCCAACTGCACACTTTTTTTCTCTTTCAAAGATAGTCCATTTAGTCAAACTTGATGAAGTTGATTTGGTTTTATTATTATTTTGATATCTTGTACTCCAATCTATATTTCAAGAACTAAATGACATCACTATGCTTACTTTCTGTCTTCTGTTTATAGGTTTTACTACTTCGTATGGGGATATTTTTAGACAAAAAAAATGGAAGTAATTACCTTGAAATACAATCGCATTTGCTTCCAGAACCATCATTCCTTTGAAAATATTTTGTATTAATAATCAAATGATTGCTTTTATCAAACCCATATTTTTGAGATGGGAACTTTTCACTTCTATTTTACCAGCTAAGGCTAAAATTAACTATGAAAACTAAAGTCATAATCATTTTATGAAGCTATTCAGGGTATATTCTTTCACCTATTATTAGCACATGAAAAAATAACTGATTCAGCAAAGAAATACTTTTTTAAAAAGTAAGCCATTAGGTTTTAGTCTCTTTGGGGCTAATTTATACAATGAATATACTTAAGAGAGATGAAAATTCAGCATCTAGCATAGCATGGCTATGTTTCTGCAACAACAAACATTTCAATAAAGGTAAAATTGTATAATTGGAGGTTTTTCCTGTATATCCTTTGGCAAAATATCTTTGCTAATGTTTTAATATTGTTTAATGTCTGTGTGTATAAGTTTGTGAATGTGAATGTGCCTGTGCCACAGTGTGCATAGTCCAAGAACAACTCCCAGAAATATGTTCCTTCCTTCCACATTTTGTGCACCAAACTCAGGTCAGGCTCCAGAGCCCAGACCCTACCTGTTTAGGCATCTTACTGATTCCTAAAACATTCTGTCATCCAAGCTTTTCCTATACACTACTGTCTACTGGGCACTTGGAATCTGAGAGATGTGGTCCTTCTGCCACAATTATGTGTGTCTATAGCCTAACTTGTTAGGCAGAAACTATATCTCCATTGTTCATTGCCAGTAGAGTATAAAGTTAACCTCAATAGATGTAAATGATGAGAACATGAATATATCAAAGTGCCCTTCATAGCTCTCAGGGGTTATAATACAAGAACAAAATTAATGAAACCAAATTATACTCTTACATAACTTCATTCATATAATAGTCTATTGAGATATTTTCGTTGGGCATGCCTCTAATAGCACTAAGTGCTAAGTCAGAAACATTAACAAGGTTTTTTACAGTTGAGTAAGGTCCTATTAATTATCAAGTTTCAAAAATACCATAGAACTTTTTAGAACCAACATTTATTAAGAACATATCTAAGTCCCATATGAGGTACTAGAGACAGTAAAATTAAGGTTTATTTTACTTTCTCAACATGTTTACAATCAGTGAAGATAAGAGACAAGAAAGTGAATAACGACTAATTAGGTCTAGTAAAGCCAGGCACAGAATACCATATTAGGATTCAACCCTAGTTCTTGTATACTTTAACTCTATATATTTGCGGTCTCTACACTTTGGCTTTACATATCTGTGCTCTCTCTACACTTCGACTCTTACAAAGGGACAAAAGTTCTGATGTAGTCATTTCCACAACAGCAAGCAATGTTGTATAAGGTATAGGTAGAGTCTGGGAATTATATAAGCAGGTAATCAATGTGCCATAGGTAACATTCCATTTCTGTTCCATGTAACTAAGATACAATTGAGTAAATTGTTACCAAAGTTGATAGAAATTTTTCTACACTGATACTCCATTCAACAGATGTCATTTTCCCCAGTTTATGTTTCAGTTAGACATTAACAATTCTTCAGGAAAGATGATCTTAAGGGTCTCTGACTTCTAAAAGAAAGTAGCCTCTTTCAGCATCTAGCCTAGACTTGCTGAGTATTCATATCTGTTAAAATTAATTATCTTCTGCCAGGTGGTGGTGGAGCACGCCTGTAATCCCAGCACTCTGGGAGGCTGAGGCAGGTGGATTTCTGATCTACAAAGTGAGCTCGAAAAAACCAAAATCCCCCAATAAAAAAGATTATCTTCTAAGAAAATTGCTGTACCAATACCATGCAGTTGGACTCAGTGAAGCAGTATAGGGCAAAACCAGAACAGGGAAGTGGTAAGGGTTGGGTGGGAAAACAGGGGGAGGGAAGGGGGCTGATGGGACTTTCGGTGAGTGGGGGACCAGAAAAGGGGAAATCATTTGAAATGTAAATAAAAAAATATATCGAATTAAAAAAAAAAGAAAATTGCTGCCACCTACTAAATAGAATGAAAAACAAACCTGCCATCTCCCACTCTTCTGGCAATCATGGAACCTGCATGTGTCTGCTACACAAGGTCCTCTGCATATATGTTGTAGGTTTTTTTTTTTTTTCAGTTTGAGGATTTTGTTGGATTCCTAACAGTGGGAGTGTGGTTGTCTCCAATTCTTTTACCTATTCCTTGGACCCTTTTCCTCCTACCAGGTTGCCTTTGCCCAGCCTTAATATGAGGGTTTGTGTCTAGTCTTGTTGTATGCCTCTTTCAGGAGATATCCCTGGGAGGTCTACTCTTTTCTGAAGGGAAATTGAGAAGGACTGGAATGCTGGGAGAGGAAGAGTGGGAGGGGCGAGTGGAGGGATGGGAAACTGCAGTCTGGATGTATTGAAAACAAAAAGTAAATAAAAATAAAGAATAATAATAGTAAATACAATTCTTGAAGAGTTAGTATTTCCTACACTATAACTTATAGTTCATTCTTTATTTTAGTTTCTTGGACATTTTTTTTTTCTCTTAGGAAATTTGGTTTGGTTTGATGTTAGGTTAAATGCATAAACAGATGCACATACACACACAAAACTAAGAATTTTCTCTTCCTGTTATCACTGGGAAAGAGTGAGCATAGATATAAGGCACATTTGTTTCTTCCAATGTTTTAATCATATTAAATATATTCACATAGATATATCATATACTCATGTTATATAATAGAAATAGATGTAGATAACAGAAGATAGTAGCAATATGTAGTGTTCACATAGTCAGATCAGAGGCTTTGGAAGAACTTTAGCATCAGACTGAAGTATACATGTTCACCACTTTGTCATTCATTCAACAACTATAAGCAACAGATCCTCATTGTTTGTCCAGGAATGCGCTGTGTGGAAATGGAAAGAAAAGTGATAAATTTACCAAAACCTCCACCATCAAGACACTCCCATCCTAGCAAAGCAGAAAGACAACCAATCAGGGAGTACACATAAGGTCACTTCAGATATGTCATAGTAATTGCCTTGAGAGGAAAGAAAATCAGATTAAGAAACATGGATTGAAGAAGAATTTCTTTTGCATATAAAGCATCTAAGAAAGTTTGGAGTGCGGGGGGCATCTAGTATGTTCTCTATAGTTAGAAGCACTTTTTCTGAATGTTTCTAAAAGTTACTTTATTGTTGTCAGGAAACTGTGATGAAAGTGAGTAACAAAAGCCCCAATAAGCCAAAGAACACTGTTCTTCCTCTAATGAATATAGTGCTTCTTGAAAGTGACTTTTAAGACTGAAAACAACATGGTTTTCTGTAAGACAAAACAACTTTAATGAAGCCCATCCTTGTAATTTTATGGTGACCCTCACTGATCCTGGCTGACTGAGTCTTTTCTGCAGCAGTGAACTGCCATGCCTATTTTCTCCACTGGAAAAATCCCTGCATCAAGAAGTGAACTATCTCACTGTGTGTGCTGCCTTTGAATGGGAGCTCCTGTGAGTGTCTGTAGCAATATGTGGTGAGTGTTACATTCTCTCACAGCCTCATGCATGATGCACTCTGATTTTCATCCCCACTCCTTCCTTCAAAGGATGCTATTCTTCTAGGAAAAGGCAAACCACTAAGATCAACAAGAAAAAAGCCAGCTCCCTCTCAAAGCTGCCTCTCCTCTTTGTTCTCCTGACCCTGACTTGCCTGCTTACTTTCCAGTTTGCCAGGTCCCCTTGGTCTGTGCAGAGGTCAGCCTCCTTTCCTCTTTCCCTAGCCTGAACTTTCTTTTAACTAAAAGCTTGGGCTGTTCTATCTCCACTGACAACTAATATTCGATACATCTCAATCCTGAGTCAGAAATTCAATAGAAACGGGTTGTAAATGAGGTCCTATCCAAAGGATTTATTTCATATCTTCTTACAGCTCAGGCAGGTGAGGTAGACAAAGGTAATTAGGTATTTTTAGAAGTAGAAATGGAGGCTTGAAAGTTAAAAGCACTACAGAAGTCACACAGTATGTCAGTGCTGAACGTACCACTACTTCTAAAGTAACTGAGGAACTTCTAAGCCCAGGTGTATTTCCATGCATGTGAATTGAAGCATTAGTCAAACATCTTTGTGTAGAAAACTGTACTTTGGTCACTGGCAATAGTGGAGAAGCAATATGTCTACTGATTAAGAGATTTAATGGCAAACTTGGACTCCCAAGATGATGAAAAATAAGATTTATTTTATTAGCTGTATAACTTGACAAATGACTTCCTCTGTACATAGGTGTTTTAATCTGTAAACTCAGAGAAATAATAGTAGCTTATTGTATTATAGTAATGATAACATGAGTAATTCTCACTTGTTCATAGAAGTCTTTGGTACACAGAAAGTACTTAATAAATATTCTCTATTACTAATAGTAATACTAATAATATTTAATACTAATATTTTCGCTGTTGACTCACTAATTATGTCAAGGCCAATTTAATATTAAGAAGTCATTTCTGTCTTAGCACAGCCAGGTCCTTCATATATTATGCCAGGGCTCAACTGGTTGAGTTACCTGATCTTGACTTCTATGCATCCTCCCCACTCCCCAGTTCTAGCCCATGTTCTATACCCAGCACCTCAGCCTAGTACATATGCACAGTACTGTACCATTCAGCTATAAAGAAAAATGAGATTGTAAAATTGCAAGTAAATAGACAATGGGAAAAAGAAAATATAATGAGTGAGTTAACCTAGCCTCAGAAAGAAAAATTCCACTGTTCTCTCTCATCTGTGGTTCCAAGCTCTAAATCTTCAGATGTGCCTATATGGCCTGGTACAACTGCAAAAACCAGGAAAGCAATAATGGAATCATGGCATCCAAGAGAGCATTTGAGAAGGGGAACAGAATAATATAAGTCATTTGGAAAAATATTTGGGTAAAATGAGGAGGGAGTTTTAATTGGATTTAGAGAGAGAAAATACAGAAAGAGATGGGGAAAGGAGGGTAAAATCGTATTAATAGCATTAATAGTGCCTGAAGAAAATGTACAAATCATATTATTAATTTGCCTAAATAACATGTAACACATTAAGTCTATGTATATTTGTATACATATATAGTTCAAATGAAATTATCCTGCCTGGATTGAAAATACTCCATGCAAAGAGCCAGAGACTCACAACACCCAGGTGTGTGTTGTTGGTCAGGAGAGTCCAAGAGACTCCTCAAACAATATAGGCTATTGTCCTTTCTCTTGGCTGCCCATCAGAGGTTGGAAGTAATTCCCTATTGCTGTAGACAGCGTGCACTTCAGTCATGAGTCCTGGAGGATTGTGAGTTGAAACTGTCCTGAAAGTCTCTGCTCTGAGGACTGACTACCTTTCATAGTACAAGAACGTGTCCAAGAAAGGAATACAACCAATATTCTACCCCAGATGGCAACATCTATGAACAAAAAACAATGACCACAATGGCTAACTCTAAAGGTGTGATAGGTGCACTCATATCTTGGTGATGACTAACAGTACTCCAATTTGGACTTAAGGACCACTCAAAAGGAGGGACATAATGCCTGGTACTATACACCTAGACAACCACTCAGGGCTAGAGAGGTCATATATCATAGAGGAAAACCCACATCTGAAATTTTTATTGAGCTAGCTTATTTTATAACTGCATTCTAAATATCTAGCTTCATACTCATAGGAAAGTGTAGCTCTCACCCTTTGTCCAAAAAAAAAATTATCTTTGGAACAGAAGGAGTCCATCAAAGAAACCCACAACTGGTCAAAATATACACAACAAGTGACTCTGTGGCGGCCAGCCCTAGCTGATATAACCACAACACTTCTCCTCCATGTAAGGCTAAGGGAACATTCTAGAAGAGTAGACACGATTATTTTGAAGAGCCAGAAGAAAAGGAAGTCTGATGGAAGATTGCTTCTTCTAGAAACATCAGGAAGCTACATCCATGAAGTCTCAAGAACATGGCTGCCGAATTGAGGCCTTAAACAAGGAAGACAACAGGAGACATGCTAGTGTGAAAGGAAAAACTTTAGGACCCCCAACCCTACACAAAGAATAGGAGTGTTAGTCTTTCCCAGAGACTACTCCTTGACTAGTTAGCCAATAATATTGAACAGTCCTGATTCGTGTACATACAACTAGTACTAAACAGACTGAACAAGTTGTACTTCTTCTATATTAGACATACTATATGCACGCAACTAAAGACAAAGAGGGTATGATTTTGAGAGAGATCAAGGGATGATCGATGAGAGGGGTCAGAGTGAGGCAAGGAGGGAAGGTGGAAATGATGTAATTATATTTTAATTTGAAAACAAAGAAAAAGAAAATTATTTCTGTTCTTGATGCTGGCTATCTTAGCTCACAAGGGGCTAACCACAGCTGATGGTGTTTGTTCACTCATGAACACACAAGTAGTTGTCTTGCCTATGTCAGTAATTCTATATGAAAGGTTTGGCAGTCTACAGTGACGTCAGAGCTATGAGCAATAAAGCAAAACACAATGAAGATTACTGCTGACCTAACAATAATTCTCTACACAATGTGAATTGGAAAACAGCTCTGAACTGCTGATCACTATATGGTGATTCACAGAAAAGCTCTTTCAAGCCATGCTAAGCAGATATCCACCAAGCTATGATCTGGAAAATCACCCCTACATGTTGTGGCCACCAGTCCATTACATGCTATGTCTGCCTGATAACTGAATTTCTGAGTACTCACCAGCAAGGTTATAGTGCTCAATTTCAGCATACCACACATCATCAGGCACCCCAAGACAGCACCTTCATTTCAAACTTGTAAGAGACTTAGGTTCCAAAACTATGCACCCCCAAACCCTTCTCCAGTCCCAGGTTATGAGTGGCCGATGGTGAACTGAAAGTCCAGATCTCCAAAGAAAATCCCTGTGCTTCAGACTGCTTCACATGTTCCTTCACAGAAAGAAAACATTCTGCATTCCTTTCAGGAGGAAAGTATTTGCTATGCATTACTGGGATGGAAATGTGTCTCTGTAGTATATGAACTTCCAAAGGGAATTGAAGCTGCACTACCTCGACAGAAACATCTGCAAAAAATTTTCTACATGGGAGGAAAAAAAAGTCTTTACGGCATCCTCCCCAAAGGGAAATTCCTGTAACCTTTTTTTGACAGGCAAGTAATAAGTATTCACACAGGAGCATATTGCTTATATTCCCCTGACAGGCAAGAACTACTTTTTTTTTAACTCTGGCAAAAAATATGGAGGCTATACTGCAGGTATATTTCTTGTCCTGATCTAGGTGCAAGATTTCATTGCTTGAGTGAAGCCAAAGGCAAAGAGTCAATAAAGTACTCAAAGCCTGTAATAGGAGAAAAAAAGTACATCTTAAAGTAAAGACAAAAGACAGGTCTTCAGGGATCCTACCTGCCTAAGCTGGTTTCGGTCTGCAGAACACAGACAAGCCATTAGATGCCATTTTGCTTTTCTCAAGACAGAGATGAGCTTATTAAGAATGATAGTCTCCTTCCAGGAGTGTGCTAGGAAATGGCATTGCTCATAAGGTAGGCAATGGCCTTTCCTCTCTTTGTACAGTCACTCCCTTCCCCATTCATTGTATTGTGAGGTAGTTAGGTAATACTGAGAAGTAAGAGTTAGGTGAGATTGAGAAATCAGCTATGAAAAGGAAACAGCAATCAGCTCCATCATAGAACTTTACTTCAATCTTTCTGTATTATAGAAAACAGCATTTGAGCGGGAGACAAATGTCCCCCACAGACCATAACAAATATTTGACACAGAGTAGTAGCCTGATCTTGGGATCCACATTTTGTAGGATTATATTTTTATATAAAATAACCTACATATAAATAATTAATATCTTGCTGTTTTGAGGTCTGTAAGTATATCAATAGTAATAATATTAATAATATCTTTAGCACTAGAACTGAACCTAGGGCACCATGCATGCTAGGTAAGCACTCTGCCACTGACTTACATTTCCAGCCCAATAATATTAATAATTATACTTAAGAACTGAATGGAAAAGTTTATTTCCAGAACAGGCAAACATTATTGCTGCCAATTCTCCCTAGCAATGGTAGCCATGAGGAATTAGAGGAGGTTTTGGAAGAAAAAAAATTGTCAGCAGAAATTTGATAGCCATTAGTCAGAAAATAAACTTTTAGCATCAATTACAAATGACTGCACTTACAGTCTTAGATAATTATTGAAGTGATGCTTCATTATATCTGAATTGTTTAGTTAGGCACAGCCTTGTTTTCCTGCTCTGTGGGAATAGAGGGATACCTTTAGTGGCAGTCTGAATGGTTGCAGGCTGACTTCAGCAAATTCACCACAAATATTAAAGAGACAGGTAGTGAATAGCATTAAATATTTGTATACTGAGTTAGTAAGGCAGTGCAGGTTTTCCATCAATGAGCAATAATGTGTCTTTCCTATCCTTGTGCCACAGCTTGCTATGTGATTCTGTTAGTTCTGTGCTGTGAGTTTCTGTAGAGATGTAGCTTCATCTGTTGATATCCCAGTTTTTGACTCTTTGTCCTGGTTTTCAGTCTTAAGTTTCTCATTCTTTCTCAATTCTCTATTCTTTTCTGTACATTGCAAATTTCATACCTTACTTAAATTCTTGTGATTCTCCAGTATTTCTGGTTCTGTGTACAATATTTCCTTTCTATGGGTTCTAATGGCAGGGTCCAAGGCTGATTTTCTTCATGTTGTCAGAGAATTCACTTGGACCCATAAAGTCTAATGATTCTTTTCTCCTCCATCATCAGCAGATGATGTCCCTGTTTGCTCAGATTTTACCACCCTGAATGCCATATTACCAATGCTTTATTTGTTTGATTATCTATCCTATATGTATGTGTTTGCAGACATGAATGTCTGTACACCACATGCATTCCTGATGTCCTGGAGGGCAGAAGAGGGTATCAGATTCCTTACAACTGGTGTTAGAGGTGGTGCTTTTCTTTCTTTACAGGAAACTTCATTGGAGGAATGTCACAATCCTCAAATAGTTACTCTAATATTGGAATTACTAAGCATTCTTTCAGGACTGGGAGAGATCCTTATTGTCAGGTGGAAACTCGGGGACAGAATGGCTTTCAGATCCCATCTTTAACAAGGTCTAATAGTAGGACAAGTCAGATAACAAACCTTCCAAGGTTAGAAGTCAGCAGTATTTTGCTGCATGATCCTTGAGAAGCAGATGGAAAAATGTGAGAACATACTGCCAGGCAAGATGACTAGGAAATATACAAGGCCAGGTGATACCTGGCCCACTGAATGAAGGTTATACTTATATACTACAAAAGGACTAAGAAATAGTAGTGACAATTTTTCTGGAAAAATACATGAAAGACTCCTACTACAAGGAACAAATGAATGAACAGCTAATTCTGAAAACTCAAATGGCAAGACCTTCACAAGTTTCCAAATCTGCTGCTGATGTCTTTTCAGCTCTCTGTTCCCTTCTATTGAGTAAGAGCATGAGCATCATTCTACTAGGGCTGTTTTTTTACCAAGTGCTTGAGGAGGCACTTGAGTTTAATTGCAGCCAGCCAACCTACTTGCCAGGAGTGGTAAGGCAGGTGTTGAGCTGGGGAAAGGCAGGATGTGGGCAGGAGATGCATTCTAATGTGCTTTCAGCTACCCTGGCCTTATCCAATAAGGCTTAAATGGGGCTGAAGTAACTGAACTCCCCTATTTTGGTGAAATATTTGTTTTCCCAGCCTTTATTTCTTGGCAAATGGACTTAAGGATAAAGAAATGTCTATCTAGGGGGACTGATTATTAAACAACACATAAGAGTACACAAAACACACCTTGGATATATTAGTGTGCTTTACGAGACAATATAGTGGTAAACCTTTATAAAGGTACAGTGGAAATATATTAGATCAGGGAGGCTGTGGATGAAAAAACTCCAAACAAAGATGACGATAACAACAGAAATACTCTGCCTCCATCATTCTGGTTCCTGCAATGTTAAGATAAACTGAAATCTGTAACATAAAACCTCTGACATCTCAATATCTTAAAATGCAAGTCTTGAGCGCAAAACCAATATGAATATCCTTGTGGGTCAGAGGAGTCAGTCATCCAGGCAATCATTCTGCTTGATCTTTCCTCATGTTTACTACACTGATGCAGAAGTCACTCTGAACATCAATATTTAGCCAGTAGTCAAGAGAAATAATAGAAAGGTACCTGGAATGATTTTTATAAATGTAGATATAAAAGTGACACAATTTCTATCTATATTCTATTTCATGCCTCACATGGACATGAATCATTTTTTGGATGCCCAGAAATATACAGCCTATATGCTTAAGATTAAAAGAAAATTATTTGTGGTGCTGGGGAGATGGTTCAATGGCTAGGAGTGCTTGATGCCCAAGGATAAAAATTGGAGTTTGAATCCCCAGTGGCCACCTGAAAAGCTGGGCATGGTCATGTGCCCATAACCCCAGCACTTAAAGTGGTAGAAGAAAATGGGAAGCATATGAGGGCAACAATACTTGCTGGCAGGCCAGCTTTCATAAGAGGGTGCTCAGTCCAAGTTCAGAGGAGACCTTGTACCAAGGGACTAAGGACGCTGTAAGGCTCCTTCTTTGGCCTCCACACAGGTAAGCACAGGAATGTAGTCATGAATGCATGCACACTACACACCACCACCACCACCACCACCACCACCACCTACCAGACACATACAAAATGTTTAAAAAGAAGACTAAGGAAATAGGCAATACATGTAAAATTTTTTCATTGTTATCCCCTCCTTCCTGGACTCCTCTCAGAAACTCTTCTCCCAATTCCTTCTGCCTTAAGGGCTTCAACCAAACCTTCCTTAGTCATTTCTAGACCCTGTGTTTCACATTCCATTTTCAAAGACATTCATAGCCTCCTGCATCTCAAAATATGGATCATGGAGCTCCAGTAGCTGAAGCACTTGATATGCTTGATAAAACTCACATTACTGGACACCACTGTCAAGTCACAAAATGAGGCTTTCTGCATGTCAGAAATCGGTATGTTTATTTCAAGTGATTCTGAAGTACATGTGAATGTGATCGCTGACCTGGAAGGTCTGTAGTTTGTGCCCTTGATTGGGCAAGATCTATAACTCTTCTCTAACTTGTTTTCATCTTGAAAGACTTTTCAAAAAAAATCTTAGTCTCTCTGTAGGTACTAGTGGTGTTTCTTCTGGTCTATTCTTCCACCTAGTGTCTATTGGCACAGTGGTCACATGATAGAAGCTCAAAGCACATTGCTGGTCAGTTGATCAATGGAATGGGAAGCTGCCACATAAGGTGTGTTAAAGAAGACTTTTCAATTTAGAGAGATACAGTCAGAGGGGACATGGTGAGAACACTGAAATTGGGAATGACAGAAATACTGTGAAGTAGAACTTGCTTGTTTCTCCCTGGCAATAACAAAGCAACCAATCACTTTTTGAAAGAAAAGAAGCAAAGGGGGGTGGCTTTATATCCTTATCAATATACTGAAAGAGCATTTTCTCCTAAGAAGAGAGAAAATTTGTAGATCTAATACTCAGATAGGATCTGGGAAGTTGGAGGGCATACCTCACCTCTTGAGGAGTTTTCTTATCATCAAAATGACACACTTTCCTACAACTGTGATTAGGTCCTACTTTTAAACAATGCAATCTTGGGACTCCTGATTGTCAGAAATCAGATACACACATGGAGACACACACACACACACACACACACACACACACACTAGGCACGCAAGCACCTGGGCACCTGGTGCTTTACAGGAGAAAACTATGGCAAAATGGAATAAATGCTGTGCCACAAACCATATGAACTTAGGTCACTAATCTTGGCCTTATGATCCCATGAGCTTAAAGAAAAAGCCCTGGGGGCTTCACCTCTCTTTGTAGTGTTCATCTCTGATCTTATTGCTTCTCTGTTCTCTGAACCAATCCTGCCTGGCCTCTGAACCTTGCTTTCATCAGTTTCTCTTCCATCCACATCCTTTGCACTCAAACAGCCTTAGGTGTGTTTTTTGTTTTGTTTTGGGTGAAGTTTGGGTTTTTTAGGTTGGTTGGTTTTATTTTGATTTTGGTTTTGGTTTTGGTTTTGGTTTTAGTTTTGGTTTTGATTTAAAATCTGGAGGATTATTTGTAAGGAAAATGTTCTCATTTACTCCCACTTTGAAAACAAAAGCTTTTCAGTATCAAGTCAAGACCGCAAAGTCCACTGGACCAGGATCTTCTACCTCAGCCCCTTAGACATGAAACTTAATGAATCCATTCATGTCAGAACACTGAGCACTTTCCAGAGACAGTCCCTCTGATGCTCTCCATACTCTAGGGTCACAGAATGACAGCAGGCAATGCATACTTGTCCCCAAGCTCATCTGAAATAGGGGAAAGGGCTTCAAAGATGGGTGAAGAGAAGAATGTTTAGCCCTTCAACAAGATCAAAATCCCATTAGGCTGGTGGTCACCTTGTTAGGGGCCAATAGGAACAGGAATTGCATAGATACCACCTGAAGTAATGCTATCTTTTCTTTTGTACCAGGAGCCATGCTAGTTTATCTAACTGTCCATTGCATAAATTCAGGCACACAATGACTCCCATTTACTATCTCCATTGATTCCCAAAGAGGACAAAGGGATCAAATCACTTGGCCAAAGTCACAGGGCTAGGCTAAGAGGAATTTGACAAGAACTGATTGACTCCAGAGTACAAATAATACTATACTGCTAAAAGACTACCACTGAAACCACTAGAAGTGTTTCCAGGTGTCTATTTAGTCACAACGTTGTCTGCCAATGAACACAAATGTCTTAAAAGCTGAAACTACATGTAATCTGAATATAGGAATTAGAAAAAAATGATATTACAATGTTCCTTCTGGCACGAGACACTAGGAGGCAGGATGCTATCTAGAAAAAATGTGAGGTTTCAAATGCTGGTTGAAGAGAAGAGTTTGTGTAAAGGGTACAGAAGAGGAAAGGCTACAGATGCTATATCTAGAAGCAGCTTAATGGAGAGATAGCATATTTCTGGAAGAGCATGGTGAATAGTTACAAAACTAGAGAATGAGTGTTGTTAAAGAGGTCAGCTCAAGAATTTTGGAAAATTCCACCAGACCCCTCCTAGAAGCATAAGGTCATGAACACTTAGGCACCCCTACCCTCCAGAAAGGAGAGGCTAATTAACATTCCTCAGACCATGGTTGGGGGAGGAGAGGGGAGAGGGAGTCTTGACCTTTGACCACATGCAGGTTGGGGAGGCCCAGAGCTCATAGACATATTCTGCAGGACTGACCAACTGACTTGACGTTTGGTCACCTACAGACAAGGGAAGTCCTTGCCACCTCATTCCCTATAGACTAATCAGTTTAAAAGTCACATTGTTCTGCCAATCAATTGTGCCTAATGGCTGATTCTCTGAACACTGTATAAAAATTTGCCAAACAGGTTGTGTGGTCGCCACCTCTCCTTCAGGTGTAGGACAACCCCAAGGCATTGGAACAATAAATTCCTCTTGCTTTCTGCATCAATGCCCAGCTCCTTGTTCTTCACTCGGGGGTCCCAGGTAAGCTAAGGCTTGCCAGAGTCTTACATTGTCATAGTATAAACATTTAATATGTGAAAAACAAGGTAGAAGAAAATGAAATGGAATTGCCATAGAATGTACACTTTAAATGGGAAAAACTCAAACCTACATTACCAAGGATGGACCAACTGCTTCAAAACCATCCTTAAGGCTTCAGTGAGTCAAGCTCTGAAAATTTTCACCAGCTCCACAATGGGAGTGTTATTGCATTTGCTCCTCAGATGTCTCTCGTTGCTTCAAGAACTTGTTTTAATACTAAAGTGATTTGATAACAGTCCTCACTGTGTTTGTACAGTATGACATTGGTACAAGATGGGAAATGTTCTTAGCCCACAGTGCAAGGATGATTTAAAGGAAAGATCAAGTTCTTAGTAATGAAATAAAATAGTGTTTAAATGAAATCAACTGACTGTTTAAAAAAACTATAAAGCAAGCTTGTGAATGTGTCTTATTTTATTAAAGTCCTTGGTATCCTAATAAATTGATACAGAAGTAAATCAGCAACAAAGATACGTATTGATTTCCCATTCCTTTCCAAGCAAAATAGAGCAAATCTTTATGTAAAAATTTCTTATACTAGTTGTCAGTTTACATTTTTTCCAGCATCCTTGATCCCAGCTCATCCAATAAAAATTAGATTCACAAAAGTACTTTTTCTTCTTTTCTCTCACCACTGAATGTAAAATGTTAGAAGACTGAACTTTAAAAGACACTTACACCTCCAATTCCTTATTAGAACAGATTAACAACTTAGTGAGAAAACATTCAAATAACTGCTCTGGTGGCAGACAATATTAGACTCATGGCAGCCATCCTCACCAGAAAGGTCAGTTGGACTTAAAGATAAGCTGTCCCAAATAAAATGTCTCACTACCTTTTACTTTTTCAGTGACAATCAATATCACCGCGCGCGCGCGCGCGCGCGTGTGTGTGTGTGTGTGTGTGTGTGTGTGAGAGAGAGAGAGAGAGAGGGGGGGGAGAAGGAGAGGGATAGGGAGGTAGAGGGAGAGAGAGAGAGAGAAAGAGAGAGAGAGAGATGGGGCAGGCTCAGATAGCACAACAGTAAAAGAAACAGAAAGAGAACATTTTCTATGACTTCAAACGTATGTCTTTTGACACAGCCATGTATCTACAAGGCCTTAGGTACAATCAGAATACCAAAGAAGGGCAAGTAACTAACCCCTTACTGAAAAGTTGTATATCAAATTTACATTAGACACAAAGTCACAGACTAGAAGTTCATCAATTCCATTTGTTTCCATCCAAGTTGCATAGCTTAAGTATATTTGTAAAAACAAAGTAAAGGCAAGCTGGAAGTTATTGCCTATACTACATATAGCACAACCCCAGCCAGCATAGAATGGACATAGGCAGTTTCCACTTCTGGTAGAACTAAGTGTAGTCATTATGACTTGAAACAAAATATAGTGAAATTTGTTGCTGAGCAGGGTAGAGCCCCACAGCCTCAGCCTCCAAACTAGACTAAGAGCAAAGGGATTATCTGTCCACACTCCTCCTCCAAACTCTACCTCTTAAGCACAGAGCAAAAACTCTCTTCAGCTGCTAGGAAGCAGAGTACAAAACCCAGAACAAGAATATCTAACAATCCAGTGTTATACACCTGCTTTGTGAGACTTGGCAATGGGAGAAAAAGAAGCCTGTATTCACAAGTTACAGCACTTAGAAGAAAGCTGTAGATTGACTTCAATATCATCTACAGACCTATGTACAGGTTTCAACTTATGTAAGAGTTGGCTTTATGGATGTCAGACATGGAGTAGGCCTGTGGCACAGACCTTCTGACCCCAAAACCATAGAGGATTAAAGGGATGTACAAATTTGGTGCATGTCAGCCTACTAACATTTTGGGTATCCAGAGGACTATCTGTGCTTCTCACCTACCAGCCTAAGGAGACACAGGGATCCCAAGTCAGATAGTATTACATGGAACTCTAAAATCTAAGTTCTGAACCAAAATTGCATGAATGCATGTTTGGGCCTGTATTACGACCAGCAGGATGTTATGACTGTGACATTCAGCTATGACCTGTTTCAGATGATCAGAAGATATGCCTTCAACAATATGGTTCTAACATTGGATAGCATAATATACTATAACACTTCCACTTACTGGGTGTACTGAAAAGTCATAAGCACAGGGTTTTGTTCTAAAACTTAATACTGACTTATGAATCCTAACATTGGGAATATCTTGATGGTCCAAATCTCTGACCATACTAGAAGGGTGCCCATACTAGAAGAAGACAGGGAAACTTGAAATTTTCTTGCATGTGACTGGTCTTGGCACCTCAACATTAGGCAATCTAGAGGTGTCTGTGCCTTAGGCCTAATCAGTGCAATACTGATCTTAGTGATCTCTGGGCTTAGGATATGGCACAAGTTGGTAGAACTGGTGGTCTCAAGCATGAAGAGGTTAAGGACCACTCCAAACAGTGATTCTGGACAAAGCTTGGTTTGAATCTCCTCATAAGTGAACTGAGACATCTTTATTCACCTTGACCCCAAAGAGAGCATTATGGGTGCTGATTGAATGTTCTAGGTACTCCCTTAACTTTGAGTAACATTGGCTTTTTAACAAATCTCAAGAAGTTAGACTCCAGAAAACCAAATAACTCTATTTAAAAATGGGGTACAGAGCTAAACAAAGAATTTTCACCTGAGGAATATCGAATGACAGAGAAGCACCTAAAGAAACGTTCAACATCCTTAGGCATCAGGAAAATGCAAATCAAATCAACCCCGAGATTTCACCTCACACCATTCAGAATGGCTAAGATCAAAAACTCAGGAGAAAACAGATGCTGGCGAGGATGTGGAGAAAGAGGAACACTCTTCCACTGCTGGTGGGGTTGCAAGCTGGTACTACCACTCCTGAAATTAATCTGGCAGTTCCTCAAAAAACTGGGAATGATACTTCTGGAGGACCCTGCTATACCACTCTTGGACATATACCCAGAGGATTCCCCAGCATGTAATAAGGATACATGCTCCACTATGTTCATAGCAGCACTATTTGTAATAGCCAGAAGCTGGAAAGAACCCAGATGTCCCTCAGCGGAGGAATGGATACAGAAAATGTGATATATACACACAATGGAGTACTATTCAGCCATTAGAAACAATGAATTCATGAAATTCTTAGACAAATGGATGGAGCTGGAGAACATCATACTAAGTGAGGTAATCCATTCTCAAAAGAACACTCACGGTATGCACTCACTGATGATGGATATTAGCCTAGAAGGTTGGAATAGCCAAGACAATTCACATATCAAATGATGCCTAAGAAGAAGGAAGGAGAGGCCCCTGGTCCTGGAAAGGCTCAGTGCAGCACTATAGGGGAATACCAGGACAGGGAAGTGAGAAGGTGTGGATGGTGAAACAGGGGGAGGGAAGAGGGTTTATGGAACTTTCTGGGAGGGGGGAATCCAGGAAAGGGGAAATCACTTGAAATGTAAATAAAGAATATATCGAATAAAAAGAAAAGAGGAAAAAAACAAATCTAAGTGTGTGTCGCCCACTAATGGTGAAACAGAGAAAACATGTACTAAGTCAATTCCTGGCCATCCCAGACACTGGCGCCACCTAGTGTTAATATAGTGGAAGTGACTACTGGCTCAAAGAATACATATACAGTTGTATAGACTTTCTAGAGACAGGAACAAAGACAGGTTAGAAAGGCCAGATTAATGAGTCCTTCGATGCGTATATAACACTGTCCACCACAAACATCAAGAGATTTCAGAGAACCAACACCTTCTTAGACAAAATAAGATAAAGAGCCAGAAACTATATTAATAAGCACAAGAAAAGTTAAGGTACAGAACTTAACAGTTTTGTCTTTAAAAATCAACACATCCTCCTTGAAGAAAACAAAAACATGAGTCAATACTCCCACAGAGAAACTTCATAAACAGATAGAAGCAATTCATGAAGAGAAACTGAAGTTCTTGAATAAAGTGAGTGCTTGGGAACAACCCTTGCCCGAGCACACCATCTCCAAGTGGCCCAGGAAGCCAGATATCCACCCAGAAGAATGGAGGAGGAAGCCAGGACGACCTGCAGGCAGAGTTGATTAGAGCCACAGAGCTACATACACAAATACAACTATAAAAGAATGGGTCTCACAGAAGAACTTACATACAGGTATACACAGAGAGAACGGGTCTCCCAGGAACACAGAGAAGACACAGTCAGAGACAGCAACACCAGCTAACACCAGAGATAAACAAATGGCAAAAAGCCAACGCAAGAACATCACCAACAGAAACCAAGACAACATGGCTCTATCTGAATCAAGTTCTTCAACAACAGCAAGTCCTGGATACCCCAACACACCAGAAAAGCAAGATCTGGATTTAATATCACATCTCACAATGCTGATAGAGGATTTCAAGAAGGACATAAATAACTCCCTTAAAGAAATAGAGAATAACATGAGTCAACAAGTAGAAGAACTTCAAAAGGAAACAAAAAATACTTAAAGAAATATGGAAGAACATGGAAAAACAGATAGAAGCCCATAAAGAGGAAACACAAAAATCATGTTAAGAAATACAGGAGAACATGGGTCAACAGGCAGAAGTCCTGAAAGAGGCAATGCAAAAATCTCTTAAAGAATTACAGGAAAATGCAAACTAACAAGTGAAAGAGTTGAATAAAACCATCCAGGATCTAAAAACGCAAGTAGAAACAACTAAGAAATCACAAAGTGAGACAAATTTGGAGATAGAAAACCTTGGAAATAAATCAGGAGTCACGGATGCAAACATCAACAGCAGAATACAAGAGATAGAAGAAAGAATCTCAGATGCTGAAGATACCATAGAAAGCATTGAAACAACAACAGGTTAGGAAATTGCAAAAAGCAAGAAGCAAAAAGCTTGTAACCCAAAACATCCAGGAAATCCAGGACACAATGAGAAAGCCAAACTTAAGGATTATAGGCATAGATGAAAGTGAAGATTTACAACTTAAAGGGCCAGCAAATATCTTCAATAAAATTATGGAGGAAAACTTCCCTAACCTAAAGAGAGAGATGCCCATGAATATACAAGAAGCCTACAGAACTCCAAACAGACTGGACCAGAGCAGAAATACCTCCCGTCACATAATAATCAAAACACCAAATGTACTAAACAAAGAAAGAATATTAAAGGCAGTAAGTGAAAAAGGCCAAGTAACATATAAAGGAAGACCTATCAGAATTACACCAGACTTCTCATCAGAGACCATGAAAGCTAGAAGATCCTGGGCAGATGGCATACAGAATCTACAAGGACACAAATGCCAGCCAAGACTACTATAACCAGCAAAACTCTCAATCACCAAAGATAGAGAAACCAAGATTTTCCATGATAAAACCAAATTTACACAATATCTTTCAACAAACCCATCCCTACAAAGGATAATTGGTCGAAAATGCCAATACAAGAAGGGAAACTGCACCCTGGAAAAAGCAAGATAGTTATCTTCTTTCATCAAACCCAAAAGAAGATAACCACTCAAATATAAAAATAACATCAAAAATGACAGGAAGTAAAAATCACTATTCCTTAATTTCTCTTAACATCAATGGACTCAATTCCCCAATAAAAAGACATAGACTAACAGACTGGATAAGGAAATAGGACCCTACATTTTGCTGCATACAGGAAACACACCTTAGTGTCAAAGACAAACACTACCTTAGAGTAAAAGGATGGAAGACAATTTTACAAGCAAATGGTCTCAGGAAGCAAGCCGAAGTAGCCATTCTAATATCAGATAAAATTGACTTTAAACCCAAAGTCATCAAAAGAGACTCTGAGGGACACTTCTTGCTGGTCAAAGGAGAAACACACCAAGAAGAACTCTCAATCCTGAACATCTAAGCTCCAAATGCAAGGGCACCCTCATTTATAAAAGAAACTTTACTAAAGCTCAAAGCACACATTGCACCTAACACAATAATTGTGGGTGACTTCAACACTGCACTTTCCTCAATGGACCGATCAGGAAAACAGAAACTAAGCAGGGACATAATGAAACTAATTGAAGCTTTGGACCAATTAGATTTAACAGATATATATAGAACATTCTATCCTAAAGCAAAAGAATATACCTTTTTCTCAGCACCTCATGGTACCTTCTCCAAAATCGACCATATAATTGGACACAAGACAGACCTCAACAAATATAAGAAGATCGAACTAATCCCATGCCTCCTATCAGATCACTGTCGATTAAGAATGGTTTTCAATAGCAACAAAACAGAAAGCCCACATACACATGGAAACTGAACAATGTTCTACTCAATGATACCTTGGTCAAGGAAGAAATAAAGAAAGAAATCAGAGACTTTTTAGAATTTAATGAAAATGAAGGCACAACATACCCAAATCTATGGGACACAATGAAAGCAGTGCTAAGAGGAAAACTCATAGCCCTGAGTGCCTCCAAAAAGAAAATGGAGAGAGCATACACTAACAGCTTAATGACACACCTGAAAGCCCTGGAACAAAACGAAGCCAATTCACCCAGGAGGAGTAGAAGACAGGAAATCATCAAACTCAGGGCCGAAATCAACCAAGTAGAAACAAAGAGAACCATACAAAGGATCAACAAAACTATTAGCTGGTTCTTTGAGAAAATCAACAAGATAAATAAACCCTTAGCCAGACTAACCAAAGGGCACAGAGACAATATATAGATTAACAAACTTAGAAATGAAAAGGGGGATATAACAAGAGAAACTGAGGAAATTCAAAAATCATCAGATCCTACTACAAATGCCTATACTCAACACAACTGGAGAATCTGGAGGAAATGGACAATTTCCTATACAGATACCAAATACCAAAATTAAATCAGGACCAAATAGATCATCTAAACAGTCCCATATCCCCTAAAGAAATAGAAGGGGTCATAGAAAGTCTTCCAACCAAAAAAAACCACAGGACCAGATGGTTTCAGTGCAGAATTCTATCAGACCTTCAAAGAAGACCTAACACCAATACTCTTCAAACTATTCCACAAAATAGAAACAGAAGGAACACTACCCAACTCGTTCTATCAAGCCACAATTATGCTGATACCAAAGCCACACAAAGATCCAACAAATATAGAGAACTTCAGACCAATTTCCCTTATGAACATCGATGAAAAAATATTCAATAAAGTTCTTGCCAACCGAATCTAAAAACACATCAAAACTATCATTCACCATGATCAAGTAGGCTTCATCCCAGGGATTCAGGGATGGTTCAATATACGGAAATCCATCAATGGAATCAACTACATAAACAAACTCAAAGAAAAAAAATATGATCATTTCATTAGATGCTGAAAAACCATTTGACAAAATTCAGCATCTTTTCATGCTAAAAGTCTTGGAAAGAAGAGGACTCTAAGGCCCATACCTACAAATAGTAAAAGCAATATACTGCAAACCAGTAGCCAGCATCAAACTAAATGGAGAGAAACTTGAAGCATTCCCACTAAAGTCAGGGACCAGAAAAGGCTGCCCTCTCTCTCCATATCTATTCAATATAGTACTTGAATTTCTAGCTAGAGCAATTAGACAACAAAAGGAGGTCAAGGGGATACAAATGGGAAAGGAGGAAATCAAGATATCATTATTTGCTGATGATATGATAGTATCCTTGAGTGAACCAAAAAACTCCACTAGAGAACTTCTATAGCTGATAAACTATTTCAGCAAAGTGGCCGGATATAAAATTAACTCAAATAAATCAGTAGCCTGCCTATCCTCAAAGGATAAGCAGGCCGAGAAAGAAATTGGTAAAATGACACCCTTCACAACAGTTACAAACAATATAAAATATATGGGGGTGACTCTAACCAATCAAGTGAAAGATCTGTGTGACAAGAACTTCAATTCTCTGAAGAAATCGAAGAAGACCTCAGAAAATGGAAAGATCTCCCATGCTTGTGGATTTGCAAGATTAATATAGTAAAAATGGCCATCTTGCCAAAACCAATATACAAATTCAATGCAATCCCCATCATAATCCCCACTAAATTCTTCATAGGCCTAGAAAAAAGCAGTTCACAAATTCATCTGGAATAGCAAAAAACCCAGCATAGATAAAACTATTCTCAACAGTAAAAGAACGTCTGGGGGAATCAGTATCCCCGACCTCTAGCAGTACTACAGAGCAATAGTGTTAAAAACTGCATGATATTGGTACAGTGACGGGCAGGTAGATCAATGGAATAGAATTGAAGACCCAGAAATGAACCCACACATCTATGGGCATTTGATCTTTGACAAAGGAACTAATTTCACCCAGTGGAAAAAAGATAGCCTTTTCAACAAATGGTGCTGGTTCAACTGGCAGCTAGCATGCAGAAGAATGCAAATTGATCCATTCTTATCTCCTTGTACTAAGCTTAAGTCCAAGTTCATCAAGGAATTCCACATAAAACCAGACACACTGCAACTAAAAAAACAAAAAAAAACAAAAAACAAAAACAAAAAAACAAAACAAACAAACAAACAAACAAAAAAAAAACTAGGGAAGTGCTTTGAACACAGGCACAGGGGAAAATTTCCTGAACAGAACCCCAATAGCCTATGCGTTAATATCAAGAACTGACAAATGTGACCTCATAAAATTACAAAGTTTCTGTAAAGCAAAGGATACTGTCAATAGGACAAAACAGCAACCAACAAATTTGGAAAAGGTCTTTACCAACCCTACATCTGACAGAGTGCTAATATCTAATATATACAAAAAACTCAAGAAGTTAGACTCCAGAGAACCAAATAGCCCTATTAAAAATAGGGTACAGAGCTAAACAAAGAATTTTCACCTGAGGAATATTGAATGGCTGAGAAGCACCTAAAGAAATGTTCAACATCCTTAGTCGTCAGGGAAATGCAAATCAAAATAACCCTGAGATTTCACCTCACACCGGTCAGAATGGTTAAAGAACTGAGGAGACAGCAGGTGCTGGAGAGGTTGTGGAGAAAGAGGAACACTTCTCCAATGCTGGTGGGATTGCAAACTGGTAAAACCACTTGGAAATCAATCTGGCGGTTTCTCAGAACACTGGGCATAGTACTACCAGAGGACCCTGCTATACCACTCCTGGACATATACCCAGAGAATTCCCCAACATGTAATAAAGACATATGCTCCACTATGTTCATAGCAGCCCTATTTATAATAGTCAGAAGCTGGAAAGAACCCAGATGTCCCTCAATGGAGTAATGGATACAGAAAATGTGGTGTATATATACACAATGGTGTATTACTGAACAATTATAATCAATGAATTCATGAAATTCTTAGACAAATGGATGGAACTATAAAATATCATCTTAAGTGAGGTAACCCAATCATAAAAGAACACTCATGGTTTGCACTCACTGTTAAGTGGATATTAGAAAAGAAGCTTGGAATACCCAAGACACAATTCACATATCAAATGCCCAAGAAGGAGGAAGAACAAAATATGGATACTATAGTCCTTCTTAGAAGGAGGAACAAAATACCCACAGAAGGAGATACAGAGACATAGTGTGGAGCAGAGTCTGAAGGAAAGACCATCCAGATACTACCCCACCTAGGAATCCATCCCATATACAATTACAAAACCCAGACATTATTGCAGATGCCCACAAGTGCTTGCTCACAGGAGCTGGATATAGCTATCACCTAAGAGGCTCTGATAGTGCATGACAAATACAGAGAGAGAAACTCTCAGCTGGCCATTGAACTGAGCACAGGGACCCCAGTGGATGAGATAAAGGACCAAAGGAGCTGAAGGGGTTTGCAGCGCCTTAGGGGGAACAACAATATGAGTTACCAAGTACTCCCAAAGCTCTCAGGGACAAAACCATCAACCAAAGAGTACACTTGGACTTACCCATGGTCCCAGACACATCGGCAGCAGAGGATGATCTTGCGGGACAACAAATTGGGGAGAGGACCTTGGTCCTGGAAAGACTTGATACTGTAGTGTAGAGGAATACCAGGACAGGAAGGGAGGTGTTGACTGGGGAAGGTGAGGTGGCTTATGGGATTTTGGGGCTAGGGGGATCCAGGAAAGGGGACAACATTTGAAGAATATACCTAATTAAAAAATTAAAGTGAGCAAAGATAGTAATCACAGGAAGAACATTGAAAAATCCACATCCAAAGGATGGAAAACAATAAATAAAACTAAATGAAGACAGTCTAAAGGAATCATAGACAGTATTAAATGAATAATGGTTCAGTTTACTGGGGTCTAAGTGAGTCTTGGGAACACTAACGGTGAAACTATCAAATGTTCTATAACATTCACTCAAAGAAATAGTAACAAGGAAGTCCCAATGCTTAGGGAGAGATGGGAATATCTGAACAATATGATGATCAAAGGCCATCAGTGACATTTAATTCAGGTAAGCTATCCCCAAGGTATCTTAGGACGAAATAGTTAGAAACAAATAACACATAGGTGTAACCCAGTGTGCCTAACAGCAGACATCTCAGTAAAATCTGTACAGACCAGGAAATAATAGCATGGGATTTTCACAGAGTTGAATGGGAGCATCAACAGAGAATACTGTAGTCAGGAAAACTACCCTTTAGAAATAAAAACATTTCCAGACAAACAAAGGCTGAGTTCATATCTCTACCAAACTCATTTTAGAAAAAAAAAAAAAACATTAGAAAAAGTGTTTCAAACTGAAAGGAAGAAAATGTTAATGAGTAAGAACCACCAGTTGGTCTAGAACTCATTGGCACAAATAATCACCTAAATTCAGTGCTCAAAATTTGCACACATGGTATGTAAACCATTTGTATCTTCAATATAAAGAATAAAAATTAAAAAGCAATATAACTAAATTGAGAGCCAAGAGATACACAGTGCAGAAAACTGGAATGGAAGATATCTCAGGGTGTTTATTTCTTGATTTGAAATCATGAGGAGGACCTGAGATCAGGTCCCTGGTACCTGTGTAAAAGTGCTGGGTTTGACAGTGTGCACATGTAATACCAGTACTGGAAAGGCAGTTACTTTTTGGAGTATTTAATTAGTAAAAAAAAAATCTCTATAATCCCTCTATAGAGAAGGTACACATTCAAATTGCTGAAAAGATAAACTGAAATAATCCCAACCAGGTAACCCATATCCAGCTAATAGGAAATCCAATGTATAAACTCAAAAATCCAAGCAGAGGGTATTTCTCAGTAAAATGTTTACCAACTGGTGTGAAAAACATGATTTCAGATCCATGGAATCTTTGTAAATCTGGATATGGTAACACATATCTGTAATTCTAGTACTCCTATGTAGAGATTAGAGGTAAAGGCATGAGAACACCTGGAAGTGTGTGATCCAGCCAGCCAGGCATATGCAATGGGAAAGAAGAAAAGATCCTGTCTAAAATAAGATAGAAAGTATTGATCAATACCAGAGGTTGTCCTTTGATATCCATAACATACTGTGGAACACATGTGTGCCCACAGATATGCTCACATATTACACATGTACACACGCAGATTTAAAAAGAAAAATCTGATATTAGGATTATGCTCAAAGCCTTTGGTTGCTTATCACTACTCTCATTATCAAGTCCTATATCTTAGTATGGCCTATAAACCTCAAATCATGTCCCACTACCATTTATTTACATAACCTGATCTGTTGGTTCCCTTCTGACTATTTCCTCATTAGCATTGCACTTCTTTCCTTTGAGTCCTGGAGCAGACCCTCTGCCTGGAATGACCTTTACTGTTAAACTTTTTCATCCAAATGGTTTCTACTGTTCTTTGGACTTATGTTCAAAATGTCTCTTCCCGAAAAAGGCCTTGTCTGCACCCTCAAGACAGCTCAGGTCATTCATTAGCTGTTCTTATAGTATGCCCTTTATTTTTAGAATTTGTAAACTTCTACAATATGATTCCAAAACACTTTTATAAATGCCAAAAGAGCAGGATACAGCAAGCCAGGTGGAGGTAGAGGTGGAGGAGGGAGTGGGAAATAAGGTTGAAGGGCCTAACTAGGCATCTAGAACTCATCATGTATCTGAATTCAACCCCCAAAGACTTTTGGAAAGATCCTGGGGAAGAAAAAAAAGGGGGGACAGAGACTAAAAAGTGGCTCCATAATTTGGAAAGTCATTTCCCTTGTTTCCTACTCACTGATAGGTCTGGACTATGACAGGTGATATTTTGATGCTTTTTGACCCCATCTTTTTTAAGTAGCCTGAAGACAGACCACTAGGCCCACTTGATTTGAGTTTTCCTTTACTAGTTACTAAGTAATATGTACATGAAGTCATGGTCAGGGAATACTCGTATAGGGATCACTTCCATCTTTCAACAACTATGAATTTAACCAAATAGTCCCAGGCATGGTTCTAAGTTAAATCAGAAGGTAACATTGATCATTCTGATCCTACAAAATATGTGAATTCAGTGATCATCTGTATAGTCTGCTTCTCAAGCTTTCTTAATGCTCAGTGGATCTAACACAGGTCACCATGGGGTTTGTGTGGCAAGTTTAAGTAATCAAGAGTCAAGTATGTGTCTTATGAACATTATTGATACTTACAAATAAATGGTGCCCTTGGCTTGACAAGACTCTTTTGATACAATCTTTTTTTTTTTCAAAATGAAAAAAAAAAAAAAATCTCTCCAGCTCGCAGCTGGAGAGACAGATCAGAGGTTAGTAACAGTGATTGTCCTTCCCCTGAACCCAGCTTAGGTTCTCAAAAATTATGTGGCAGCTCACATTAGGTACAACAATCTATAACTCCAGTTCCAGAGAATCAGACACCCTCTTCTGGCCTTCAGAGGCACCATGTATATATGTATGTATATAGTACATAGGCACACATGCAAAACACCTATATTCAGTATGGTGGTTTGAATGGTTCCCAGAGGATCATATATTTAAATGTTTGATCCAAAATTGGTAAATTGTTTGGGAAGTATTATGATGTGTGGCCTGTTTTGGAGGAGTGATGACCCTGGGGGCTGGGTTTGAGGTTTCCAAAACATTCTTAGGTAGGGTTTTCTGCCTTCCACTTATGTTTCAAGATGTGAGCTCTCAGCTACTGCTCCAGTGCCATGTCTGCCTGGCTCCTGTCCTGCTCCCTGCCATGCTAGTCATAGACACCTGCCCTTTGAAACCATGAGCTCCAAATTAAATGCTGTCTTTTATAATGTTTCTTAGTCATGATGTTTTAACACAGGAATAAAAAAGTAATCAACTGATTCATAAAATAAAAATAAAGAAAAGAACTTAAATGATTGTACTAAAATGTCTAGCTTCTAATTTCAATATGAACACCTTAAAAAAGAAAGTTCGTGGGGAGAGATGAAAGACCTAACAATGCCTATGTCTACTGTTATGTGACTCCCTTTCCCTCTCCTCTCCTTTCTTTCCCCCACACCTCCCAACTACTCTCCAATTACCCTGAAATGGAGCTGTGACAGACCTTCCAAAAATACAATTTCATTTCCCAGTACTGAGCCAGGAAATCCTCAGCTTCTCAGAGCAATCACACTGAGGACAGATGCTGACTGGGCCCCTCAAGGCACTGCTTTGTGTGAAAAGACACAGCAGGCCTGATTCAGCTGCTAACCATTCACAGAGCAATATTACTGCAGCTCCCTGACATCTCCAAGCTGGTTCAAGGGAGCTGTGAAACTCCCAGGCCTTTTGAAGGAGATGATTTTTTTTTTTTGAAAACTGTGTTCATCTAAATCTGCCCTAACTGGAGCTCCCATGAGAACAGGGACTGGTAGCTGAGAAGACACATTCACAGCAAGATGACACTCTACCATCTGAACTAGAGTTTTTTTCTTGAAAATAATACACTGGAGTAGATGCTTCAGGAAGTTGATCGAAGGACACCTTTTTGAGTCAGTTAGACCCTAACCCCTCCCAAGGGCCCAGCCAATATGATGCTCTTTCTAGATTTTAAACAAGCAAAAAAACCACATACATTCAAACATATAGTAAGGAAAGATTTTATTCAAAAAGATCATTGTAGAAAGAAAACTACTTGAAATTTGTCAATTACTGTTTTAGTCTTGCTGAATTCACACACACACACACACACACACACACACACACCTCACATTCTGATCAATACATGAAAATGATCAAAGGACTAGGGAACAATGAGGAAAATCCTTACTATTATTCATAACTTGTGGAATGTAACTACTGTTGTGATCATAAAGAGAGAAAGAGGTTTGAGAAGATGTTCTACACTGTGTGGGGGAAGGGGGTGCCTCAGCTGGCCCATGCAGAGGCATCCCTTCCCCCTGAGGGACCAGACACACACTGGCATAGTATAGAACAGAGTTTAATCGGGGCATGGGATGGGAGTTAAGGGGGTAGTAGTGGCAGAGAAAGGCAGAGAGGGGGAGAGAGTAGAGTAGTAGAGACCAGCCATGACCCTGTAGGGAGGGAGCTGGGGAGGGGAGGAGAGCCCAAGAAGGGGCAAGAGATGTAAGAGAGGTAAGAGGAGTAAAAGGGGTAAGAGAGAGGAGGGGCTGAGCACCCTCTTTTATAGTAGGCCAGGTCTACCTGGCTGTTGCCAGGTAAGTATGGGTTGGAACTTAGACAGAATCCTAACAACCACTCTTTCCCTTATAGCACCCTTAAGTAGTAGCTGATTGTTTCCTCATATCTCAACAATCTCAGAGAGAGGAAATTTGCTTTGTTATCTCATATCCCCATTGCTATTTCTAATCATTTACTTTTATAAACATCTATCTTTTGTTTATGTCACGTGACTACTCCAGCCACTCTCCCTCTTTCTAGAGTTGTCACCAATTTTTTTTTCATTTATCAAACTTTTACCTCCTCCTTCATTACTCAAGCCCAGTCATCATTCTTCGTGACAGCAATATACATACAGATTTTTTTTCTCAATTCAGAGCCTCTTAGTTCATTGGCCTACCTATCCCCCCGAACTTCCTGCCTAATTCTGATCATAATCATCTGTTCCTAAGATTCTTGAATCTACTTCATCTGCCCTATCATTTGCTCTAGCAAAATGTTCTGTCTCTAACTGCTTCTATTTTTACTTTGCATTTTCAAATATATCCATAAAAACCTACAGAGAAATTTTAATCCAGTAACAAGGCTGCTCTGGCAAGGGATCATATCCAAAGAGCTTCTAGATCTATGTGATCTCTCTAGAATTCAGACATACTCTAAATTATAGTATTGAATTACAGTATCTGAATTGCACTCTTCTTGCTATGCCACTATCCTAGCATTATTTGAGTTCCTATAAATGTGCCTAATCTTAATTAACATTCCACTATACATATGATCCAACTATATAATCACAAATTCTTGCTCCTTCTGACCCACAAAAGGCTCATCTTAAAGAATGTTAATGTTGTTAATTCATGTTTTTATCTCTTTTGTAAACCTATAAGCTACAGGAAACCCACTCAGCTCTACCTCTCATTGACCAAATAGCCTCCACCCAGATAAGTACATCTGCCTAAAGTGCCCACTAACTAACTATGCTAGAGGGTGGGATAACTCTGTTTTCAAATGTACATCTTAGAAAAAAAATATTTTTTTTCTTAAAACCACACGATCATTTTGTTAGATGCTGAGAAAGCATTTGACAAAATCCAACACCCCTTCATGTTAAAAGTCTTGGAAAGATCAGGAATTCAAGGCCCATACCTAAACATAGTAAAAACAATATACAGCAAACCAGTAGCCAACATCAAACTAAATGGAGAAAAATTCGAAGCAATCCCACTGAAATCGGGGACTAGACAAGGCTGTCCACCCTCTCTCTACCTGATCAATATAGTACTCAAAGTCCTAGCCAAAGCAATTAGACAAAAAAAGGAGGTCAAAGGGATACAAATTGGAAAGGATAAAGTCAAAGTATCACTATTTGCAGACATAATAGTACATTTATATGTTCCCAAAATTTCCACCAGAGAACTCCTAAACCTGATAAACAACTTCAGCAAAGGATATAAAATTAACTCAAACAAATAAGTAGCCTTCCTATACTGAAAGGATTAACAGGCTGAGAAAGAAATCAGGGAAACAACAGCCTTCACAATAGTCACGAATAATATAAAATGCCTTGGTGTGACTCTAACCAAGCAAGTAAAAGATCTGTATTTCAAGAACTTCAAGTCTCTGAAGAAAGAAATTAAAGAAGATCTCAGAAGATGGGAAGATCTCCCATGTTCATCCATTGGCAGGGTTAATACACTAAAAATGGCCATCTTGCCTAAAACAGTCTACAGATTCAATGCAATCCTCATCAAAATTTCAACTCAATTCTTAATAGTGTTAAAAAGAGCAATTTCTAAATTTATCTGGGAAAAAATGAGGATAGCAAAAATTATTCTCAGCAATAAAATAACCTCTGGCAGAATCACCATCCCTGACCTCAAGCTATACTACAGAGCAATAGTGATTAAAAACTGCATGGTATTGGTACAGTGACAGGCAGGTAGATCAAGGGAATAGAATTGAAGATCCAGAACTGAACCCACACACCTATGGTCACTTGATCATTGACAACGTAGCTAAAAACCATCCAATGGAAAAAAAGACACTATTTTCAACAAATGGTACTGGTTCAACTGGCAATCAACATGTAGAGAAATACAAATTGATCCATTCTTATCTCCCTGTACAAAGCTCAAATGCAAGTGGTTCAAGGGCCTCCCCATAAAACCAGATACACTGTATCTAATAAAAGAAAAAATGGGGAAGAACCTGAAGCACATGGGCACAGGGGAAATTTTCCTGAACAGAACACTGAAAGCTTATGCTCTAAGATCAAGAATTGGCAAAAGGGACCTCAGAAAATGACAAAGCTACTGTAAGGCAAAGGACACTGTGAAAAGGATGAAGCAGCAACCAACAGACTGGGAAAATATCTTTACCAATCCTACTTCCCATAGAGAGCTAATATCCAATATATGCAAAGAACTCTAGAAGTTAGACTCCAGAGAAACAAATAACTCTTTTAAAAATGGGGTTGGAAGGGAATATAAAGACAGAGAAAAAGGAGGGAGGTGATTGGAGAAGAGATGGAGAGAAGAAGGTTTATGGGACATATGGGGAGGAGGGATCCGGGAAAGGGGAAATCATTTGGAATGTAAACAAAGAATATAGAAAATAAAAATATTAAAAAAATAAATAAGTTAAAAAATAAAAAATAAAAATGGCGTATAGAGCTAAACAAAGAATTCTCAACTAAGGATTACAGGATGGCTGAGAAACATCCAAAGAAATGTTCAACATCCTTAATCATTAGGGAAATTCAAATCAAAACAACACTGAGATTCCACCTCACACTAGTCAGAATGGCCAAGATCAAAAACTCAGGGGACAGCAGATGCTGGAGAGGATGTAGAGAAAGAGGACCACTCCTCCATTGCTGGTGGGATTACAAGCTACTAAAAGCACTCTAGAAATCAGTTTGGCAGTTCCTCAGAAAATTGGACAAATTGACTGAGGACCCCGCTAACTCCCTCCTGAGCATATACCCAGAAGATGCTCCAACATGTAATAAGGACACATGCTCCACTATGTTCATAGCAGCCCTATTTATAATAGCCAGAAGCTGGAAAGAACCCAGATGTCCCTCAACAGAGGAATGGATACAGAAAAATGTGGTACATTTCCACAATGGAGTACTACACAGCTATTAAAAACAATGAATTCATGAAATTCTTAGGCAAATTGATGGAACTAGAAAATATTATCCTGAGTGAGGTAACACCATCACAAAAGAACACACATGGTATGCACTTGCTGAAGAGTGGATATTAGCCCAAAAGCTCAGAATACTCAATATACAACTCACAGACCACATGAAGCTCAAGAAGAAGGAAGACCAAAGTGTAGATACTTTGTTTCTTCTTAGAAAGTGGATTAAAATAGCCATTGCTCACAGTCAACCAATAGACTGAGCATAGGGTCCTCAGTGGAGGAGCTAGAAAAAGGACCCAAGGAGATGAAGAGGTTTGCAGTCCCATAGGAGGAACAATAATATGTACCATCCAGTACTCCAAGAGCTCCGAAGGACTAAACCACCAACGAAAGAGTATACATGGAGGGATCCATCACTCCAACTACATATGTAGCAGAGGACTGCCTTGTCGGGTATCAATAAGAGGAGAGGCCCTTGGTCCTGTGAAGGCTCGATGCCCCATTGTAGGTGAATGTTAGGTCAAGTATGTGAGGGGGGAGTTGGTAAGCTGTCAGGAGACATAATGGGACAAGCTAATATACTAGCAGGTGATCATCCTGAAATGGCCTGCTTCAGATTATTATATAATCCGCAATAGGTGAGCCCCCATTCAGCAAGGCTGTGAGGGACTAATTTTAGGAAGGATTCCTGCCATTAATATGCTTTTCCTGCTATTATTAAATATATAAAATAATCAATAAGTAATAGCATACTCCTTTGAAGCTGATCTCTGCAGATCACAAAGAGGTACTACCTTATAGTGATGCTATTTAGATAAATAGATGACCTAAGTTTTAATGATGATCCTATAAGAATTCCTAAAATTGTATCTGTGATTATTAAGCTCCTTTATAATGGAACTGCTATTAGATCCTTTGCTGATAATCAAAACTGAAATCAGAACTCTGCCAGTCTCCCAAGTGTCACCAATTAATTGCTCTTAGATGGCAACCTGACTTTCTCCTACTCAGAGCACATTCCAAGATGCTGTAAAATAATTAACCAAAAGGTCATAAAAAGGGAATTAACGATTTATTATAGGTACTAGGACAGAATATTTGACTGGGTTTATCTATAAAAAAAACTTCACTTATAATTATGGCTTTTAAACCTTAGGTGAACTTGTAGGACTCAGACAGGTGATAAATGTTTAGGTAGATAATTATTCCTAATGGATATGCATGTAAACATTCTCTGTTGTAAACTTCTATTTCAATTTATGATTGAAATAAAACATGTGTAACATGTGATCATGTATTCTGAAAGGTGTTTAAGGGCTGAGGACAAAGAGAAGAGTCAGAACTGAGGAACTGAGGTGAGTGGAACAGAGCTGAGAGAACTGAACTGAGGAGTTTTTAGTCAGAAGAGAACAAGATTAGAAGGAGAATGCAGAGCGAAATAACCTAGAAACTATAGGTAACATAAGAAAACCAAGAAAGCAATGTGCAGGAGGCAGAGGGAAAGAGGAAGAAAAGACACTGCAGAGAGCAGAAGGAGCAGGCAGGCTTCTCCTTATCATGGGACAGAGCAGGTCCCATGGTAAGGAGAAGGCAGGCTTAGGCTTATTAAAAGGAACAAAGCTTTTTTCTTACAAACATGAGTTTAATTCATTTAGCATTGAAAGGGTGGAAGCTTTTTTTTTTCTATGCAATAAATATTGGAGCTCATTTTTCATCCAGAATGAGTGAGTTCTTTCTGTACCAGTGCTTAGTCTTTTGCTCCATATGGATATGTAAGCATGGATATGTGTGTAACTACGTAATTGTGAGAATGTATGCATGTGTGTGTGTGTGTGTGTGTGTGTGTGTGTGTGTGTGTAAATATGAAAGGATGAGAATGCATGCAAGCTGGGCCCAACTGAATATGTGTGTAAATGTGTAAATGAGAACTCTTCATTCATGAAGCTGTGTATGGACTTATGTGAGATTATGCATATTCACTTATGTAAAAGTTTTTCTTTCTGTGTTATTCTCTTCTCCTGGTTCAATAGAAGTTTATCTCTACAAACTTCCCCCTAGCCTAGCAAGCAAGAGGCATCTGGACAATAGGGAAAAGGCTCTTGCAATTAATCCTTTACTTAATCTCCTGCTGTTTTAGGATGAGTTGCTAAGTGCCTGAGACTGCAGTCTCTGGCCTCAGAGGAATACAGAAGGCAGGTCAGCTACAATAGAATAGTAATTTAGATAAGTAAACTTTTATTATAGAGCAACCCTAAATATCTCCATAAGACAAAGTCTTTTGCTGCCAAATCTCCTAAGACAAAGTCTTTTCCTGAATCTCTCAAGACAAAGTCTAACACCAGAATTTTGTAAGACCAAGTCTTACCCCTGCTGAGGCTCTTTCCCCCTCTGTGGCCTCAAGAAGAACCAACAAAAAGAAGAAACACCTCCCAGCCAGGGGCTGACTCCAGGCAGTAATCAGGGGCAGGGGGGCATGGGATAAGGGGTTTTCAGATGGGGAAATGAAGAAAGGGGATATAATTTGAAATGTAAATAAAGCAAATATCTAATAAAATAAAAAGAAAAGAAAATACCAACCAAAAATGTTTCTTTCTGCCAAACCTACTTATTCTCTGCCTATAATGTGTGCATATTTGTGTGTGTTTCAGCATCTTGTCAAATCCAGGCACTTACTACACCTAGGACAGCTGCAGAGAAGCAACCTACAGATGCTGCCACCTTTTCTTACAGACACTGATGCTTCTACTAGAGTTGTTCCTTCTGCTCTATCATAGATAATTCCACAGACCCTGGACAGCTAGGAAAGAACAAACTCTCCTAAGACTAGACAAACATCCCCATACTCATTCTTCTAAGTTACCTAGAGACACATCACCCTCAAAGCCAGCAGAAAGTGGTCAGAGAACACAATGACCCTATTCCTGCTTCACCATCACCTCTTTCTATTTTTTTTTTTTTAAATTAAACCAAAACAGGAGCATGTTAGCATCCTGTCGAAGCTCTACCCTACAGTTACCTGGTAACAGCCAGGTATGCCTAAGTCACTATAAAAGGGGCTGCTTGCCCTCTCCTCCTCGCTGCTCTCTTGCTCCTCTCTTGCTCTTGCCTTCCTGCTCACACTCTCTCACCATCCCCTTTCCCCCTCTCCCCTCCCCTCCCTTCCCTCTTCCTCTCCCTCCCTCCCTCGCCCCCCCCCCCTCTCTCTCTGTCTCTCTCTCTCTCTCTGCCTTTCTCCACCTGTACTACCCTCTTAACTCCCCTCCCCATGTCCTGAATAAATTCTATTCTATTATTCTATACTAAAAAAAAAATAGTTGATCTTCTTAAAATGAATAGTCTCAACATTAGCTTTAAAAGTCAGATATCTCAAGCCTCCTCCCAATGTAAAATCGCACTATAGTTTCAATGTATTTTCCTTCACACTTATAAACCACTCAATGATCTTTATTATTGTATAATGATCCTGTAAAAGCTAATGTTTCTATCTATAATCTGACAACCAAATATAACATGCACCTTCTACCATGAAAAACAAGGACCACAGACCACCAAGGATTGCATTTCAACTATCACTTGATTCCATCTTCATCCTACTTATTTTCATAAATGACTATCACATTTTTGAGTACATTCTTTTTTATTGGATATTTTCTTTATTTACATTTCAAATGTTATCCCCTTTACCCATTCCCCCCAAAACCCCCTATCCCATCCCACTTCCCTCTGCTTCTATGAGGGTGTATGATACACTGGGGTATCAAGTCTTCACAGGACCAAGAGCCTCTCCTTCCATTGATGCCTGGCAAAGCCATTCTCTGCTACATATGCTGCTGGAGCCATGGGTTGCTTCACGTGTACTCTTTGGTTGGTGGTTTAGTCCCTGGGAGCTCTGGGGTGTCTAGTTGATTGATATTGTGGTTCTTCTTATGGGGTTGCAAACCCCTTCAACTCCTTCAGTCAGTCCATTCTCTGGCTCCTCCATTGGGGACCCCACACTCAGTCCAATGGTTGACTAACAGCATCTGCCTCTGTATTTGTCAGACTCTGGCAGAGCTTCTCAGGAGACAGCCAAATTACTTCTTAGCGTCCACAATAGTTTCTCAGTTTGGTATCTCACATTGAGATACTGGAATTTGTTTTCTGGTCACCTAGCTGGTTAAAGGCAGAAGTCAGAATTTCTAGTTCACTTGGTGTGTTGGTTTATATATGCTCATCCTAGAAAGTGTGGCCTTGTTGGAGGAAATATGTCACTGTGGGGATGGGCTTGGAAATCTTCCTCCTACATGCCTGAGGATTCCCAGTCTGTTCCTGGCTTCCTTTGGATAAAGATGGAGAAACCTCAGCTCCCCCTGCACCATGCCTGTCTGGATGCTCCCATGCTCCCGCCTTGATAATGGACTGAACCTCTGAACCTGTAAGCCAGCCCCAATTAAATATTGTCTTTTATATAACTTGCATTGGTCATGGTGCCTGTTCACAGCAGTAAAACCCTAACTAAGACACTTGGTTTCCTATTTCCCTTAGAAATTAGACTCTCCAACTACTGGCATTTGGGGACCCATACTGTATTTCCTTTTCTATTCCATTTCAGAGACTTAGAACCACCAGAGTTAAAGTAGACCATTTCAATAGAGAATTAGAAAGTGCCCTGCTAGAAGTTGTTTTGGTTTTTGTACATTATTCTGATGTACAACCTGTGCTTGGTTCCTCTATGAGGGTCTGAGCTCTGAGCAGATTTTGCTGTTATGTTGTATACTTCTCTGTAGAGGTGAGACTTGCATCCTGGGGGTTCTGGGATTGGGTTTCAATCCTCCTCCATTGTGACTTCTTTTTGGATGGCACCACACCACTTACCTGGCAGGTTTGGGAAATCCAAGATTTTACCTGCTTGTCATTTTTCTAACAGATGGAATTAAAATGCCCAGATGGAGACAAGAAAAGTGTGGGAAGTAAACAGCATTTGGACATTGCTTTAAAGTAGACATGCTTGGAAAGTCTCAGTAGAACTTACAAACACAAAGTCATACTTTTGAATATATAAGTGGGACATGATAGGTGAGGAAATCATTTTGACATAAGTGAAAGTAGTAGATTGCTTTTGCCAAGATGGCCATTTTTACTATATTAATCCTGCCAATCCACGAGCATGGAAGATTTTTCCTTTTTGTGAGGTCTTCTTCAATTTCCTTCTTCAGAGGCCTAAAGTTCCTGTCATACGGAGCTTTTATTTGTTTGGTTAGAGTCACACCAAGATATTTTGTATTGTTTGTGGCTATTGTGAAGGGTGTCATTTCCCTAACTTCTTTCTCAGCCTACTTATCCTTTGAGTATAGAAAGGCAACTGATTTGCTTGAGTTGATTTTATAACCAGTCACTTTGTTGAAGTTGTTTATCAGCTGTAGGGGTTCTCTGGTGGAGTTTTTTGGGACTATGGATAAGTGATAGCACTATAATCTTTCATCAGGAAATAGGCCAGCACCAGCACAGAAGTCCTACTGCCTTCTAGAAATTAGTCCCTGTTAAAAACAGAGAGAGAGAGAGAGAGAGAGAGAGAGAGAGAAAGAGAGAGAGAGAGAGATCAGTAGAAAGGCCTCTGGCACAGATACATGCATGGATCAGCTGTGCCAAATTCTGCATTGAGTGATCAGAGGCTTGGTTAGGATGGGTAACATTCCTCTTTCTGATAACACATTTAGCCAATTTTATAATGCCTCAATAAATATGGCTTTTTCACAATATTGTATTTTCTTATTTTGGAATGGTCAAATATTACAGTTTTGTTCAAAATTATATAAGTTTTAGACAAACTTGAGAAAACTTGCTTTTATTAAATGACTTTTCAACACATGTTTGGTATTCTGGGCGAGGGGAGGGGGAGTTCAACATTTTACAGAATCAGTTTAGAAATCCTGATTGTTGGTAAGGAGTGTCCATGACTTATTGTAGTCATCCATTACTAATACTGCAGGTGATTATCTGCAGGTTCAGATATGGAAGGTATCTACAATGAAGTATTACAACCTAGGATTTTGCTGTGACAGAAGCCTAATACCCATTGTCTCTAACTGCTAAAAGCCATTATAGGAACTAAGAGGTACATTACTTCAATATACATTATTTTAACATAACATATAGCACAGTTTCTGCCAAATCAACTCTTAAGATGCTTTAATGCATAGGATGTGATGTAAATAATAGAGTAACATCTCTGCCTGTCACCAAGTCTTTAGACTATACCATGGCAAGAGACTATGCAGCCCTTCAACCAGATAGTCACCAGATAACACAAACCTTCTGCCACAAACACTTTCTCCAAGAATATCATTGTTGTGGCCTGCCCTCCAGCATATTGAAAAAACAAAGCAAGACAAAACAAACAAACAAAAATTAGTGACTGATGTGACCTATTCCAATCATTTTCCTCTAATGTACTAGGAAAAGCATTTCAATATTTTTTATTCTGATCAGATCATCTTTGAGGGTTTCCATATGATTCTTGGGACTGAAAAACTTGCCAAATGAATGGAGATATTTTTCTTAGAGTGACTCTATGATATTGAAACATTAAGTCCAGTAGTACTCAGATATAAATATTATTTTTCAAAAGCTAGAACTTGCATAACGTGCACAACTTGCCAGGAACTATCTAAGAACTTGAGTACCAATTAGGCTAAAATAATTCAAATTTTACAATAAAAAAAACTAGAAGAAATGACATTAAATGGATTTCCAAAGGTTGTAGAGATAACATATTGCATAACCAAGAATAACATACAGAATATTTGGTTCAAGATTTTATGTAATAAGGCACTTCTTTTTATTAGAATTGTCTAGTACATTTCTGAGAAGCTGTGGTTCATTCCCAATCAAATATACTCCTTCACTTTACCCCTCTCATCATACCTAGTGCTACCCTTTTTAGATAATCCACCCTATATTTGTGAACATACAGCCTTAAAGAGACATATCACTAAAATTTTTGTGGAAATAAGACAAGGGCAGCAAATGGAAGTACACATACATATCCTATAACCCAACATTTTACTAAACAGTTAAATAAAATGTGTCTTATCCTCCTAATTTGGTTTTTAAAAAATACTCGCAGAAGAAGCTTCAAGTCCAGATTCACAGGATTCCTGGACTTCTCAAGAGTTCTTCACAAAAATGCAAAAAAAAAAAAAAAGTCACACTACCTCTCTTCCTTGTCTCACCCCTGTTCTATCTTGCATCATTGTATATTTATCATGTATATGGTCATATACTCTAAGTGTGAAAGATCCACACACATTCTCCACAGTAGCCACCTTTGGGCTCAGTGCCTATTGCTGGGCATCCATCTTTAAGAGAACAGACCCCATAAAGAGACTTGAGAAAGCTCTGCAAGTAGCTTCTATGCCATTTGAAAGAGAAAGAGAGAAAACTCACACATAGAAAGTACTATATAAATCTTAGCTATGATTACTCATCTCATGTAAATATAGGCATTAATATGACCATATGTGAAAATGAGACAGATGCCCATCCCTTAAAGTGGCATGACAGCTCTGATTGCCCATGCACAGAATTCCAACATATTTTGGCAAGACTAGCTTCCTGAGGTGTGGAAACACAGTCTTCTAGTCCAGAGCTCATCAGTTTTCATGTGTGAATTCAAACAGATAGCGAAATAAATGTGCAACATCATGTTGTAAGCAAATTCTTTAACTCTTGGTAAAGAAGGTTAAAGAAAGAAAATGAAGTGAGAGGGTGCCACAAGCACATTCTTATGAAATAGACACAGCTGAGAGGAGGATTAGTTTTTCTTCCATCATATATAAACATGTTGAGCTGAAAAGAAGATATGTATTGTATAAAAATCAAGTTAATGAAGTGTAGGACTTCCCAAACAATATAGATACAGAAAACAAAAATGGGTCCTACTCATTATTATTTTCTCCAGTACTGAAAAATTTCACTGACTACACTACATTTCTTTGAATTATGGGTTCATATTTTCTAGGATTGATACTTTGAAATGTAACTGTGAGTTGGGAGGCTATTTATTAGCCCATTTCACTCAATAATAAGCAGTTAGTAATAATCTCATCACTAGATGGCCAAGAGTTGGAAGATGTAGTCTTAAAGGCAAGAGTCTTCACAGGATTGCAAGAGTTAAACTTAACTCTACCCCTATGTTTTGGGCATCAGAGTCAGAAAATCAGAACATACAGAAATTTATGAAATATAACAATTATATCATTAAAAGTAAATAGCTGACATGTAAACACATATTTTAAGTAGGTTAACATCACTTAAGCAAAATTTTTATAGGGAAGATGTATAGATATACAATAAGCACATTAATAGATGCCTTAAACCACTAGTTCATTAGGGATAAGAAATAAAATCATAATATGATACCACCAAAAATCTCATCAAGGAAGCTAATAATAAAACAAACAAGCATGGTGATTTATTAACAGGAAGTATATATAGAATTATAAGATGATCCAGTAATTCTACCTTTCAGTCTATAACCAAGATCATATAAACTACATACTCAGATATCTGTTCATCTATGTTCATAGAAGTTTTGCACATAACAGATAAATGCTAAGTAACTCATATCCTTCAGTAGGAAAATGAATAAGCAAAACGTGGTATGCATACATAATGGAATATTACTTAGTTTTTAAAGGAGGAACATTCAGACAATGCAATAACAGATGAGTCTTGAAGACTCATGCCTAATGAAATAATCCATTTTAAAAAGGAATATATTGTCCAATTACATGTATATGCAATATTTACATTGGGGTAGAGATCTAAAGAGAATTATGAAAAGAGGAAATAAATGACTGAGAAGAACATAAAGATATCTTCAACATCTTTAGTTATCACCAAATTGCAGATCAAAACTACTTTGAGATTTCATCTGATACCAGTCAGAATGGCTAAGATCAAAAAAAACAAATGATGGCTCATGGTAGCAAGGCTGTGGAGTAAGGGGAATAACCATACATTGTAGGTGTGACTGCCCAGCCACTATGGAAATCAGTGTGGTGGGTCCTCAAAAAGATGGCAATTGATCTACCTCAAGATCCAACTATACCACTCTTAAACACATACCCAAAGGATGCTTTGGTATATTTGTTCAGCCATGTTCACAGAGACTTTATTCATAAAAGCCAGAAGCTATAAATCACCTAGATGTTTCTAAAGAGTAGAATGGACAAAAAAGTGGTTTGTTTATACAATGGAGTATTACTCAGTGGAAATAAAAATGGCATCATGAAATTTGCAGATAAATTGATGGAGCTAGAAAAAAAGTCATCCTGAGTATAGTAACACAGACCTAAAAAAGAAAGGTTGTGTATGTTTATTCATATATGGGTGCTAGCTGTTGAGTCTTCAGTAAGTAAGCTATAATCATTTAACCACAAAGATAATGTATAGAGTAAGGGATGAGAGAAGATGGATAGTTTTTCTTAGAAATGGGAAATGGAATAAATAGTTATGGACGGACAAGGGGGATTGGAATTGGAAGCTCAAATGGAGTAGGGGAGGAAAGAGGGAAATGAGTGAGGAAACATTGGGAAGGGGTAGATAAAACTCAGGGTCATTTTAGGGGTAGTATGGAATCCTAGTACAGTAGAAGCTTCCTATAATATATACATGTATGAAGGTGAGCTAAATGAAATCTCCAAATAATGAAAATAAAAAACACCAACTGGGCACAGCTCATAAGCAGATGAAGCTTCCAATTCCAGAAATGGGATATGTTGAATTTAGTTGTTGGATAACAGAATCCCACAAGAACCCCCAAACTACCTAGGCTATTGACAAGACTATTAGTTGCCCTCCTCAAACTGCTGGTAAGGGTCTATTGCTGAAGACAACACCTACACAACTCACTGAACATGGAGAATTCAAGCAGTGTCTACCTAAAACCTTCACCCCTACTGACTAGCATTCATGTTACTAGAAAGTACTCTGAATCCTACCAGAGGAGACAGGTAAATACCAATGCAACTACAAACCCTTCAGTTCATAATGACTTGCCTGAAAGATTAGCTAGTGCTATAGAGGCACAAAACTTGTAGAGGTAACCAACAAATATCTAATTGGATTTAAGACCTTCCCCCATGAGATGGAATCTGTCTCCAACACTGCTTGGGTAGCCACGAACATGAGAACAGATAGACCAGGGATCTGGGGGAACACCAAATACTACTGTTCTGCTAATGGAACATAGCAGTTAAATGACACCAAACAACATACTATTATACTCATAGATCAGTCAGTACCTTGCTCAGAGCCATCATCAGAGAAGCTTCCTCCTGCAACAGATGGGAACAAATATAGAGACCCACAGCCAGACATTATGCAGAAAATGAAAGGCCTTGGAACACTTAATCATAAATGGGATGTCTCTATCAAATCCATCCCTCAGGGCTAAGCGAACTTTGTGTAAGAGGACGGTGGAAAGAGTAAGAGTCAGGGTGATGGTGGACATCATGGAAACAAGGTCTTCTAAATGTAGCAGGACTAAGGCACACATGAACTCACAGAGACTGTGGAAAATGCACACAGGGCCTTCACAGGTCTGTGCCATATGGGGACCCAGTACTGAGAGAAGATGACACAGGCTCCCATCCCTAATCCAGAAGCTATCTCAAGTTAATAACCACTTGTAAATGAAAGCTTAATTTTCTTCAAAAGAGCCTCATTGGAAATAAAAGCCACTCTTTAGGGAAGGCCTCATGCCCAGCAGCAGTTGATCAACACAAAATGAATTCAATGGCATCTTTGAAGGTTCATTGTTCTATTAATATTTGTTAGGGCAGTTTTTAAGCCTTACAGGTCATTAGGGTATATATTATGGCTTCTAGCTTTGTAGGAGTCATGTATGTAAGATGTATATGTCTCTGTGTCTAGATGTGAATCTTGTGCCTTTTCCTTGGCTCATTTTCTTCTGTTTGTATTTTGTCCTGCTCTAGTTTGTTTTTGCTTCATCTTATTTCACTTTTTAAACAATTATTCTTTAGATACCTCATTGTTTTCTAACAAGGGCGTGGACTCCAGAGGAAGGGAAGGTGTGGAAGAGCTCAGATGAGTTTGGGAAGAGAAAACTTTAATCAGAATATACTGTATGAAAAAAATCCTCTATATTTAGTAAAAGGAAATAGAGAAAAAGTTCTACTTTGTGAGGATAAAACAGTTCTGGATATGGATGATGTTGAAGATTTCACACTGATGTAAATATATTAATGCCACTGAACTATATATCTAAAGGCTGTTTAAAATGTTAAATTTTGTTATATATGCTCAATAACAATAAAATATTAATTGCATGCATTATTATTAAAAACATACTTGTAAATCTCATTAATTCTATATGACTAGTATGTCTCAGAATTTTTTAAATAATATAAGCAGTTGGTAGACTCTTCCCTGGGTAGGATTCCTTGTCCTCCTCTCAGCATTATTTAGTTACCTGTAGCTCTTTGGCTAAGCCTAGGGCTCCATGTGATAAACCGATTCTATGTTAGCATGTCTATTAGTGCCATTCTAATTCAGATCTTGTTTAGGCAGCCATGATGATGAGCTTTCAAGGGGTCCTCTTGACCTTAGAATCCATCTATACCCATCTCCTGTGGTGATTTTTTCAGCCTCAGGAGTTATATTAAAAGGTATCGAGTGTATTATGTTGAATAAGGAAGTTTTATTTCTATATTTAAACATATATAGCACAATAGAGAAAAGGAGGCCATGAAATACAAGAAGTAGAAAACAGATGCATGAGAGGGACTAGGGGATAGGAAAGGGAAGGGAGAAATGATGTAATGATATTTTCATTTAATATGCATGTGTGTGTTTTAAAAGTAATATAAAAACCATTGTCTTTCTCTCTATCTTAAGGAAAAGCACACATGCATTTTGCATTTGTATTGGCCAGATACTCTTAAGCATGAGGTCTGCTCTTGGACTCTGGTTGATAGACCAATGGTGTCACTCCATTGAAGAAAACTGATTTTTCCCAGCAGATAGTAGTTGCAAATAGTTTTTATGTTAGGGATGGGACTGAATGCCCACTTCCCCTCCTCTGTGTTCTCCTCCAGATTTTGTCTGGCTTGAACTTATACAGTCTTATACACAGTGCTGAGTCTCTGTGAGTTCATACGTACGTACCTCAAGTCTTTTGTGTCTGCAAAGTGCTATTCCATTGGAGTCATCTACCATCTCTGGCTCTTATAACCTTTCTATCTTCTTTACTCCATAAACTCTGGAACCTTGTGAAGAAGGAGAAAGAACATGAGGTTAAGTGAGTATGGAGCAGGGATTGGAAGAATATAACTCTGGGAGGTGTTGGGGAAGGAAAATAATATGATCAAATCATATATGTGAACATTTTGGGGAAATGAAAGATATCTTTAAAAACATTTTAAAGCATCATTTTTATCATATTTAAGTTTTCAAAGATTATTATATATTTTAGGCAATATTTGCTCCTAATAATCAAGTCATTTCAAATATAAGCCTTTGCTGAACTGTTTCTTTTTAATCCTTTAGAATATATAAACATGTACCCTATAAATACATGTATTTGAAATTAAAAGTGAATAAAACATATAAAATAGGATAACCTTTTATATGTTTTAGACTTTAGATATAATATATTCATATTTATTTTAGTGTTTTAAAATGAATTTCAAAATCTGGGAATAAACTTAATGCTCTAAGAATTTATTTGTCCTGAGGCTGTAAAACAGGTCAGACTGTCCTTTGATTTAGGCAATTTGAAAACTGAAAGCATAGCACAGAGTTTCTCAACCATGGGACTATTGATATTTGGGAGCCAATAATTATTGCTGAAGTACTATCCAATAAACTGCAAAGTGTTAGCAGTAGGGGCCCCTTGGCCCTACACATTACAAGGCAGTGCCTAGAAAAGTGGACTAAAGCCTAGTGAAAGACTAATTTTGAAAGGCAAAAACTGGCACTCCTTGGACAGAGACCATACTTATAAGGATACAACCTTTGACTACAGGAAAAAAAATACTGAAATATTATGTGGAGGTAGGGAGATATGTTTACTGAAAATGTCCAAATGATTGGTACCTTGCTAACACTGATAATTCTCCAAGTTAACAAAAGGGTTATTTACTGTTGCCTTTTATTTCAATGACAGAAATTACTTCTTTTGTGTCTGTTCTGTACTGTCACTGGATATATCATGTATAAAAAGGATTATTATGAGGAATTGGCTTATGCTATTATAAAGACAGAGAACTCCCATTATATGACATCTGTATGCTAAAGATGATGGAAAATGATATAATAATAATATAATTTCTGTCTATATCTAAGAAAATTTATGGTGTAAATCCAAGTCCAAGAGTAGTTTATACTCACTGAAACAGGCAGGAAAGAAGTAGAGATGGATTTCCCCTATTTCTGCTTTTATTTTTATTTAGTTGCTTAATAGGTTGAATGATGCCTGCCTATGTAAGGAAGAGCAAACTAATTACTAGATCCAATCTTAAAATGTTAATATCATCTGGAAACATACTCAAAGACAATGATGATGATGATGATGATGATGATGATGATGATGATGATGATCTGGGTACTTCTGGGTCAAGTTAACATAAGAAATTAACCATCATGCTGAACTTAGTTATCTAGAAGTAGGAAGGATATCAAGAATATTTATGTTGATTGAACATACAAGGTACTCAACTGTAGAAACAGAGGTATGTCCCAGTGGTTAAGAATCTAGAATGACCAAGAAACACTTAAAGAAACTCTCAATATCCTTTGTCATCAGGGAAATCAAAACAACCCTGATATTTCACCTTACACAAATCAAAATGACTGAAATAATAACTCAGGCAACAGCATATGCTAGTGAGGATATGAGAAAGAGGAATACTCTTCCAGTGCTTGTGGGATTGCAAACTTGTACAATCACTCTGAAAATCAATCTGGTATCTTCTTGGGAAATTTGAAATAGATCTACTTGAAGACCCAGCTATACTGCTCCTGTCATATACCCAAAAGGTGCTCCACCATACCACAAGGACACATGTTCTACCATGTTCATAGCACACTTATTGTTAATACCCAGAAACTAGAAACAACCTAGATGTCCCTCAACTAAAGAATAGCTACAGAAAATGTGGTTCATTTAAACAATTGCATACTAGTCAGCTATTAACAATAAAAGCAACATGAATTTTGCAGACGAATGGTAGAACTAGAATATAATCCTGATCAGAAATATCATCCTGAGTAAGGTAACACAGACCCAAAAGAACATGCATGGTATGTACTCACCGATAAGTGGATATTAGCCAAAAGGTACAGAATGCCCATGATACACCCCACAGACCCTAAGAAATTAAACAAGAAGGAAGACACAACTGAGCATGCTTCAATCCCTCTCAGAAGGAGGAACAAAATAATCATGGGAAGCAGAGAGAGGGAAGAGACCTGGGTGTGAGATAGAAGTGGGAGGGGAAAGGGGGAAGGATCAGGTGTGAGAAGAGACAGGAGGCCCAGAGGGCCAGGAGAATGACTGGAAATCTGCAGCTACCTGGGGTTGGGACGGGGGAATCTCTAGTCCCTGAGGCTTGGGATGGGGCAGTCACCTAGGAGTCCATGCACGTGACCTTAGCTGAGATGTCTAACAGTAGGGACATGGAAACTGAGCAGGCTTCCTCCTGTAGACAGACAGGTCCCCCAATGGAAGGATAAGGATATCCATACACCCACAAAACTTTTGACCCAAATTTGACCTGTCTAAACTAAGACAGGGACAAAGATGGAGAAAAGACCAAAGGAATGACCAATCACTAATAACTGGCCCAACCTGAGACCCATTCCATGGGCAAACACCAATCCCTGACACTATTAATGGTACTCAGTTGTGCTTACAGACAGTAGCCTAGCATAACTGTCCTCTGAAAGGCTCTACCCAGCAGCTGACTGAAAAAGATGCAGATACCCACAGCCAAACATTGTACAGAGGTCAAGGACCCACATGGGAGACTTGGGGGAAGGATTAAAGGCCCCAAAGGCTTAGTTGACCAATGGTGTCAACTAATCAGGACCTGTGGGAGCTCTCAGAGACTGAACCATTAGCCAAAAAGCATACACTGCCTGGACTCACTTTTAATCCTAATCTTCTGAGGTGGGAAAATGCACCTTTAATTTCAGCCACACCTTCTGCTCGTAGCCTATATAAAGGACATTCAGTACTTCAGTGTATACTGAGACCAGCTGAGGTATCCAGCCTCATAGACTGAGCCACTACTGGATTCTTGGACCTTCTGTTGGTAGACAATCATTGTTGGACTAGCTGGACCACAGCCAGTAAGCCATTCTAATAAATCACCAATATATACATATGTGTGATATAAATATGAATATATTAACTACAGTATATATGAATATATTCATTTTGTAAGTTCTGTTCATCTAAAGAAGCCTAATGCACTGTCTAAAATAAATCATTTTGATGGCTTAATAAAAATATTCAGTTTGTCCTTCAAGATAACTTCAAGCTGTGTTTTCATCTAAGTCTCCAAATGAAACATGCTATTTTGTTTGCTCTTTCCAAGTTTCATGTTACTATTAGGTCAAAGCTTTGTATGAAATAAATTAATGCTTTATGTATTTATTTTTTATTTTCACAATACTTTATTGTCATCAATTAGTATCTTTTATTAACAATTTTAATATATTTATTGGCAATTTGTACTTCACTCTAGGGTCACAAGGTTAGACCAACATACAAAAATTCATAAACATGATGAATCACATTAACAAGAATCAAGGACAGAAACTACATGTGTAAATCCATAGATGCAGGAAAAGCTGCTGTAAGTCTAATATTGTTCCATGATAAATATTGTAAAGAAACAGTAAAGGCTACCCATGATAGATAGCATTATAACAATAGGGGAAGAACTGAAAAAAGTTTCAATAAGTCTGTCAGTATTGTGTACAATATTAGCTAGAATCATAAGACAACAGGAAGGAAGAAAAGGATACAAATAGTAAATGACACTTAAAGTATCTCTAATTGCAGATGATATGGTATATGTGGGGGGCTCTATACACTCCATGTAAAAACTGCTAGAACCAATAAGCACCTTCAGCAAAGGGGCAGGCTGCCAAATCAATATGGTCAAGTTATTAGATTTATTATGTATCAATAGCAAACACACTAGGAAAATCAGGAAACCAGTTTCCTTCATAATAATTTCAAAACTACATTGTATTATGGCTATCCAAGGAAATGAAGATCTTTTGAGGTCTTCTTCGATTTTCTTTTTTCAGGGGTTTGAAATTCTTGTCATACAGATCTTTCACTTGCTTAGTAAGAGTTGCACCAAGACATTTTATAGTTTGTGGCTATTGTGAAGGGTGTTGTTTCCCTAATTTCTTTCTCAGCCTGTTTATCTCTGATATAAAGGAAGGCTATATTGAATTGATAGGGGTAAAGTGGATGACCTTGTCTCAGATTTTAGTGGGATTGCTTCTAGTTTCTCTCTATTTATTTTGATTTTGGCTGTTGGTTTGCTATGTATTGCTTTTATTATGTTTAAGTATGTGCCGTGAATTCCTGATCTATCCAGGACTTTTAACATGAAGGAGTATTATATTTTGTCAAAGGCTTTTTCAGCATCTAATGAGATGATCATGTGGTTTCTTTCCTTGAGTTTGTTTATGTAGTGTATTATGTGGATAAATTTTCATAAATTGAACCATCCTTGCACCCCTGGGATGAGGCCCACTTGGTCGTGGTGAATGATGGTTTTAATGTGTTCTTTAATTCTACTTGAGAGAATTTTATTGAGTACTTTTGCATAGGTAAGAGAGGTCTGAAGCTCTCTTTCTTTGTTGGGTCCTTGTGTAATTTAGGTATCAAAGTAATTGTAGCTTCATAGAATGAAGGTAGTGTTCCTTCTGTTTCTATTTTGTGGAATATGGAACGGTGAAAGGTAGCTTGATCCTTGGTTGAGCTAAGACTAGAAGCCACAGAGACCCTGAAGGGATGGTAGGAGTTTGACCTACTTCTGGTCACGAGGCCCCTGTCATTAGCCATAGCTGCACCCCCCCATGATAGATTTGTGGCCATCAATGTCATAAGGGCAATGCCCCAAGCCCCTCCACATGTAGATGAGAAAAAGGATGTGATCACATAGGCTCAAGACAGATTGCCAGTCTAATGTATTTAGAGGTCTGAAGGGCTTAGCCTTCCCTTCCCAGACATTACTTCCTTGAAAAGATATTTAATCTCAGGCCCATTCTGAGAAGGGGGATTTGGTTTTATACATCCACTTTCCACCATGACAATACATGATTTGGAACCACAAACTGTCTCTTTTCATTGGGATCTGCAGTGGAGAGCTATGGAGAAGGCCTTCACCTATCACAACCACCAGCAAGCCCAGGCTTACAGAGGTCAAACCAAGGACCCTCTCCATGAGACCTGCTGAAGCTTCTCCCCTTCCCACTCTCCACCTTTGGCTAGATCCAGCCTTCAGGCCCACTTTCTATTCTCAGCTCTTCTGGGACTTCCAGTGGTGCCTGGGTGTCCAAGAACCCAAGAACCAGACAGCCCTGGCCTCCTGGAAGACCAGTGGACCCCCAACCAGCTCCAGCTGTGCCGAGCCTCAATTTGTGTGCTCCCATCCCCAGAGTGGTGTTCTGGGGTTTCCCTATGGCCCAGCATCCTCCTGAGGCCTGCATAGGGTAAGCACATTCAAACTCCCTATGTCCCACTTCATCAAGCAGCAGAGCCCTGTGGCAGAGCAGACATAGGACCCACAACCCTACAGTAGAATAGTTTTAGGAGTATTGATATTAGCTCTTCTATGAAGGTCTGGTAGAGTTCTGCACTAAAACCATCTGCCCCTGGACTTTTAATTGGTTGGGAAGGTTTTGATGACTATTTCTGTTTCCTTATGGGATATGAGGCTGTTTAGATAGTTTGCCTAACCTTGTTTTAAATTTAGAACATGGTATCTGCCTAGAAAGTCATCCTTTTCATCTAGATTTTTCAGTCTTGTAGAGTATAGGCATTTGTAATAGGATCTGATGATGTTTTAAAATTTCCTCACTTTCTGTTGTTATGTCTCCCTTTTCATTTATGATTTATTTTTTAATTTGGATACTGTCTCTGTGCCCTTTAGTTAGTTTGGATAAGGGATTTCTATTTTGTTGATTTTCTCAAAGTAACAGCTTTTCATTTTGCTGATTCTTTTTATTGTTCTCTTTGTTTCTATTTGGTTGATTTCGTCCCTGAGTTTGACTATATATTTCCTGCCTTCTACTCCTCTTGGGTATGTTTTCTTCTTTTTGTTCTAGAGCTTTCAGGTGTGCTGTTATATTGCTTGTATAGGATCTCTCTGGTTTCTTTATGAAGGCACTTCTTATTTTTTAATTTATTTTTATTAGATATCTTCTTTATTTATATTTCAAATGTTTCCCCTTTCTTGGATCCCTTCCTCCTCAAAAAAATCCCATAAGCCCTCTTCCCTCCCCCTGCTCCCCAATCAACCCCCTCCCACTTCCCTGTCCTGGTATTCCCCTACATTGCTGCACTGAGCCTTTCCAGGACCAGGGGCCTCTCCTTCCTTCTTCTTGGGCATCATTTGATATGTGAATTGTTTCTTGAGTGCATACTATGTATATTATTTTGTGATTGTGTTGCATCACTTACGATGATATTTTCCAGTTCCAATGATTTGCCTAAGGATTTCATGAATTCATTGTTTTTGATAGTTGAGTAGTATTCCATTGTGTAAATATACCACATTTTTCTGTATCCATTCCTCCTTTTAGGGACATCTGGGTTCTTTCCACCTTCTGGCTATTATAAATAGGGCTGCTATGAACATAGTGGAGCATGTGTCCTTATTACATGCTAAGAATCCTCTGAGTATATGCCCAGGAGTGGTATAATGGGGTCCACATTCTTGCCAGTGCCTGCTGTCTCCTGAGTTTGTGATCTTAGTCATTCTCACTGGTGTGAGGTGGAATCTCAGGGTTGTTTTGATTTGCATTTCCCTGATGACTAAGGATGTTATTAGGTGCTTCTCGGCCATTCAACATTCTTCAGGTGAAAACTCTTTGTTTAGCACTGTACCCCATTTTTAATAGGGTTATTCGGCTCTCTGGAGTCTAACTTCTTGAGTTCTTTGTATATCTTGGATATTAGCCATCTGTCGGACGTAGGATTTGTAGAGATCTTTTTCCCAATTTGTTGGTTGCATTTTGTCCTATTGACAGTGTCCTTTGCTTTACAGAAACTTTGTAATTTTATGAGGTCCCATTTGTCAATTCTTGATCTTAGAGCATAAGCTATTGGTGTTCTGTTCAGGAACTTTTCCCTTGTGCCCATGTCCTCAAGGACATGGCACAGTCCCCAGGAGTGTGGGTTCATTTCTGGGACTTCAGTCCTGTTCCATTGATCCGCCTGCCTGTCACTGTGCCAATACCATGCAGTTTTTAACACTATTGCTCTGTAGTACTGCTTGAGGTCAGGGATACTGAATCCCCCAAAAGTTCTTTTACTGTTGAGAATAGTTTTTGCTATCCTGGATTGTTTTTTATTCCAGATGAATTTGAGAATTGCTCTTTCTAACTCTATGAAAAATTGAGTTGGGATTTTGATGGGGATTGAATTGAATCTGTATATTGCTTTTGGCAAGAGGGTCATTTTTGCTGCCAATTCCTGAGTATGGAAGATTTTTTTCGTCTTCTGGGGTCTTATTCCTGGGTGTAGGTGGTGTCCTGGTGGGCCGGGTCCCAGGAAATCTTCTACTTGGGTGATCCCACCCTATCTGTCTGAACCTATCTACACAGTCACAGGAGCAAAGGTGGCAGCCAAGGCATTTCTTCTTAACACTACTTTCTTTGTGTCCCATAAGTTTGAGTATGTCCTGTCTTCATTTACATTGAATTCTAGAAAGCCTTTAATTACTTTATTTCTTTCCTGATCAAGATATCATTGAATAGAGAGTTGTTCAGTTTCCATGAATAAGTGGGCTTTCGGTTGATTTTGTTGTTATTACAGTCCAGTTTTAGTCCATGGTTATCTGATAGAATGCATGAGATTATTTTAATCTTCTTGCATCTATTGAGGCTTGCTTTGTGTCTGATTATATGGTCAATTTTTGGAGAAGATTACATGGGGTGCTGAGGAGAAGATATATTCCTTTGCTTTGGGGTTTAATGTTCTGTAGTTATCTGTTAAATTCATTTGGATGATCACTTTTTTTTTTTAGTTTCACTGTGTCTGTCTTTAGTTTCTATTTCAATGGCCTGTCCATTAATGAGAATGGTGTGTTGAAGTCATCCACTATTATTGTGTGAGGTTCAATGTGTGTTTTGAGATTTAGTAAAGTTTCTTTTACAAATGTGGGTACCCTTGCATTTAGGGCAAAGTTATTAAGAATTGAGACTTCATCTTGGTGGATTTTTCCTTGGTGAATATGAAGTGTCCTTCCCCATCTCTTTTGATTACTTTTGGTTGTAGTCTATTTTATTGGATATTAGAATGGCTACTCCAGCTTATTTCTTGTGACTCTTTGCTTAGAAAAGTTTTTTCCAGGCTTTACTCTGAGGTAGTGTCTTTGTTTTTGAGGTGTGTTTCTTGTATGCAGCAGAATAATGGATCTTGTTTCTGTATCCAGTCTGTTAGCCTGTGTCCTTTTATTGGAGAATTGAGTTCATTGATGTTGAAAAATATTAATGACCAATGATTGTAAAATTTTGTAATTTTGTAAAAATTACAAATTTTTTGTAATTTTTGTAAAAATTACAAAAATGATTTGTAAAATGACCAATGATTGCTGTAATTTTGTTGTTTTTGCTTTTGTTTTATGTGTGCATGATCTCTTAGGTTTTACTTGTGTTTTCTTGGGTGTAGTTGAAGTTTTTCTTCTAGTATCCCCTGTAAGGCTAGATTAGTAGAAAGATATTGTTTAGGTTTTGTCATTCTCCATCTATTGTGATCGAGAGTTTTGCTGAGTATAGTAGCATTGACTGGCATCTCTGGTCTCTTATGGTTTGCATGACATCTGTCTAAGATCTTCTGGGTTTTAGCATCTCTCTTGAGAAGTCAGGTATAATTCTGATAGGTCTGCTTTTTTATGTTACTTGGCCTTTTTCCCTTATAACTTTTAATATTCTTTCATTATTCTGTACAATTAGGGTTTTGATTACTATATGCTGAGAGAATTTTCTTTTCTGGTCCAATCTCTTTGGCATTCAGTAGGCTTCTTGTACATTTATGACCATCACTTTCTTTCGGTTAGGGAAGTATTCTTTTATGATTTTGTTGAGGATATTTTCTGGCCCTTTGACCTGGGAATTTCTATCTTCTTCTATCCCTATTATTCTTAGGTTTGATCTTTTTATTGTGTCCCAAATTTCCTAGATGTCATGGGTTAGGAACCTTTTACACTTTGCATTTTCTTTGACCAATGTATCAATATCTTCTATGCTATCATCTACAGCTGAGATTCTATCTTCCATCTCCTGCATTCTGTTGGTGATGCTTGAATCTCTAGTTCCTGTTCTCTTTCCTAGGTTTTCTATCTCTATAGTTGGCTCCATTTGTGATTTCTTTATTGTTTTTATTTCCATTTTTACGTCATGGACCATTTTGTTTCATTCCTTCACCTGTTTGATTATATCTTCCTGTGTTTTTAAGGGATTTGTTTCCTCTTTGAGGCTTCTACTTGTTTACCTCTGTTTTCCTGTATTTATTTAAGGGAGTTATTTATGTGCCCCTTAAAGGTCTCCATCATCTTCCTGAGATGGGATTTTAGGTCAGAATCTTGCTCTTTGCATGTGTGAGGGTATCCTGGGCTTGCTGTGGTAGGAGAATGCAGTTCTAGTAGTGCAAAACTATATTGGCTTCTGTTGCTTGTGTTCCTGAGCTTGCCTTTAGCCATCTGGTTTTCTCTGGTGCTAACTGGCCTGGTGTCTGATTGGAGTATGCTTCCTCGGAGGAAAGTAGAGTTGTGTGACCTGGGTTAGAACAGACCTACTGGGAGGCAAGCAGTGCTGTCTCTGGTTAGAGCAAACCTCCTGTGTCCTGGGTTAGAGCAGCCCTCCCATGTCACTGGATAGGGCAGAACTCCTTGAGACAGGTAGACTGTGGGGTCTGGGAGCAGGTATGCCAATCTGCCATGAGTACAGGTAGAGGTGAAGACCATCAGAGTCATGGGGATTAGGCAGAATTGGATAGATCCCAAATCTGCTGGGCTCTGTTGGAGTCCCAGTTGACATGGGAATTGGAGTGGGGGTTCTCACCTCTGCCCCTTACAGAGAGACAGAAAGTCTGTTTGGGCAGACTTTTTGGGAGATAGGCAGGCTGTGCGGTTGGGGTAGGGCGGGGCTCAGGCATGCTAATGTGTGAAGGATAGAGGTGGAGGTATAGACTGGAAAGGCCTTGATGTTTTGTGTAAATATTTACTGGACACCTACTGATCTTTCGTTATGCTTTCTATCACTTATGTTAATATGTCTGCCTAATGTTTGGCAGTTAAATTGCCTATAAATTGGACATTAACTCATGCTGATTAATCAATAATATAGCATTTTGGGTGGGATTTTATATAATCTTGTCAGCTAAAAATAAGTGCCTATGTTGCAACCATCAACATAGTATACTTTTCTATAAGGCTGAGCTTTGAATAAAATCCAAATATGATCCAGCATGCTTATAATCCTAGCGCTTGGGAGGCTGAGTCAGGAAGGTTGTCAGAAGTTGAAGGTCAGCTTGGGCTCTATGGGCACTATCAAGTCAATCAGTGCTACTATATAACAAGACCTTATTTCTGAGAGGAAAAGATTTTAGAATAGAAGAAAAATTATGGGGGGTGGATTTACATGCATATGTGTATGTGAAATTTTGGGTAAAACTAGATCATGGTAAATTGCATGTCTAAGTTTTGACTTACATAGCTGCATATACATGATGAAAATTGCGAGAGGATGCACAACACAGAATAATTTAAAAGGGGCAACTTAGCAGGAACAGGGATGTTAGCACTAAAGGCATAGTACAAGTAAAGGACTCAAGAAAAAACGAATCTAGGAGTGTCTGGGAATAAAAGGAGGAATAAAGCAATGGAGACATAGAAAAAACATCATACAATATTAGGTGCCACCATGAACCTGTAGTTAATGACTGGTGAGTAAGTCTCATTTTCTATTGGCCCTTGCCTGAGATATAATGCTGATCAAACTGACTTATAACATCCTCACCCCAAAATGTTCATATTGAATTCAAGGTCAAGAAAGCTACATGGTGTTTGGGCAATACATATAATTATGCACAGCCTAGTGTTCCTTATTTTTATAAAACATGTGCTACAAAGGATTATAATGAGTAAATGATATGATGGGCACTTGGAAATATTTTAGTGAAAAGTTCTGTGTGCCCATTTTAATGTGTGTTTTTACTAAACTTAATAAAAGAGTCAAGAGTATGAACATACTTTCAACTTCTTCATAATGAAAGTGAATAGAGAATGGGACTGATTCAAATTGCAACAAGCGTGATACTCTCCAATATTTTCAATTAACTCTATTAAATTATGTTGTACGATGGGTTGATTAGCAATACATTAACTCATTAACTCTGAGCGTCTAACCACCTTGTACTCTCCAAGAATGGCATCTGAGTACCCTCATTTATATGCATTGGATTTGCTCGTACAGGCTTTCCAGAGAGAAAAAATAAAACTCATACTAAAAAATAAAGTGCTAGTAACACAATAGCACAATAATTCTAAGGAACAATACCACAATTATGCCTTCAAATTGTGAAAGCATAAATCCAAACCTACTTTAGGCAGGAACTTGTAAAAATAACAGGCAGATGGTATGTAGAAATTCATGCAGCTTTTAAAAAAAGCAATAATATTGTCCTTTGCATCAGGCAAGCTTCTTCCTTGAAAGGAACTCAGGATACAATGCATAAACTCTGTCCCTTTAGTGTTTTTCTTTGTCCCTTTAGTGTGCTTTCTGAGTAACAAAAGTCTGGGTACAGATACCCATGCTGAAAGAGGGCTTCTAGAGTCATGTACCTCATCCCTTTCTATACTTTGGAGAAAAATAGACCTCCAGAGACAGCTTGTGCCTCCTTCTCTGCTCTAGATGTTGTGGTAGCCACAGAAGTGAGGCTGAACATCATCATTCATGCATATATTGATTCATTTAATCAGTCTTAACAGAATAAAGATGTTCATTCATTTAATGAAGAATTTTGCTAAAATTCTGGCCCCATTTTCAACACTTCTAACTTCGCATGTACAGATACTAATACTAATACTAATACTAATACTATCAGGTATTAAGCATGGTGCTAGAAGTATGCTTAATAACACATTTATTGAGATATTATTCATGTGATATACAATTCATTTACCAAAAGCATGGAATTTCATGTGTTTAATATATCTACAAAGTTATACAACCATTGCCACAATTCATTTTAGAGCCTTTTCATCATCCCCAAAATAAACCCAGACCTAAGACAATCCAAAATCTGACTCATAACATATATTCTTAGGCAACTCACCTAACCTTTGATAACATACTCAAAATACATTGTGTGAAATTATGAAGCATTAATTAAAAAATATTTAAAAAGGAAACTCAAGAGGCCTTGCATTCAATCATAAATACTAGGGGAAAAAGAAAAGAGACATAAAAACAAGTAGCATCCTAGTTTTCAGATCCACTTCAGGCTTAGGAAAATGTTAAACTACTTTTTCTTTGTATTTGTAAAAACATGTCTCTTATGACTATGTTATATAAATAGGGGCTTATGTAGTTTGGGGGCTTTGGTTTCCCTCAATGGTGATAGCATTTTTTAAGATTCATCAATACTACAGCATCAGTCAGTACTTTATTCATTTTATAGCCAAGTGAAACTCTCTGGTATGCTCATATGAAGATGTTTTTAAGCATCAGTTGATGGACATTTGTAACCTTTGTAATTTGGCTATTATACATGAATAAAATGAATGCAAACTTTTATGTGGATCCATATGTTTAACCTGCTTGGCTATGTGCCAGATCAAATGACAATTCAATGTCTTGAAAAGTCTTCCATGCTCTTTTCTAAAGTAGCTGCACCAGTTTATAACCCCATTAGTAATATACAAGGACTTTAATTTCTCCATATCCTCCCTCAAACTACTTATTATCTGACTTTTAAAAATAGTTACCCTCGTGGATATTAGTAATATATTTCATTTTTGTTTGATTAACATTTACTTAATGAGTAATAGTATTGAGTATTTTTAATGTGCTTGTTGGCCATCTGTGTATGTTCATTGGTGGATTATTTTTCAGTTTCTGTACTTTAATTATCTCTAATTAGTAAGTTCTTTATCAAGCATGTAATTCAAAAGAATTTTATCCTATTTCATGAGTAGACTTTTCATCATTTCTTTAATATGGAGTGTACACTGGCTGGCCTGAAACTTTCTTTGTAAATAAGTCTGGCTTCAAACTCAGAGATTCACCTGTCCCTGTTCCTGTCCCTGTCCCTGTCCCTGTCCCTGTCCCTGTCCCTGCTCCTTCTTCTGCCCCTTGCACCAGAATCTCTGACCCTTCCCCTGCATTTCTGCCACTGCCCTGCCCCTGCCCCTGCTTCCTAAATGCTTGGATTAAAGGCACACTCCACTCTATTTTCTCATTACATTCATGTTTTTGGTGAGTCCAAAGGATTGCATTGTTGAAGTCTAATTTATCTATTTTGTTGTTGTTGCTCATATCAAAGTGACATATCAAAGAATTTATTGACAGAGTAAGAGTTTTGGAGGTTTTCTAATTTGAGCTTAAACATGGATGTTTTTTTTTATTTTTATTTATTTATTTTTTTTTGGATTTTTGTATTTGTTTTTTTCGAGTCCTGGCTGTCCTGGAACTCACTCTATAGATCAGGCTGGCCTGAAACTCAAGAGATCCGCCTTCCTCTGCCTCCCAAGTGCTGGGATTAAAGGTGTGTGTCGCCACTGCCTGGCGAACATCTATGTCTTTAATCTATTTTTATGAGGAAATAAATTGCAACGTTTAATCATTAATTATGAAACAAAATGAAAATATAGAAATATAAAGCCAGATAAATAACAAAGGAACATTCCAGAGCTATTTTGAAAAGTTTCAAACATACCCTACCTTAGGCATCTGCAGCTAAACATTTGTCCAACACACATTACATTCACTCTGGAGGGTTTTTTGTTTGTTTTGGTTTTTTTTAGATTGGATATTTTCTTTATTTACATTTCAAATGTTATCACCTATTCCGGTTTCATCACCCCCCACCAAAACCCCCATCCTATTTCCTCTCCTCCTGCTTCTATGAGGATGCTTCCCCACCCACTTTTGCACCTAGTCCTGTCTCCCCACCATCGCATTTTCCCACTCTTGGCCACAGGGCCAAGAGTGTCTTCTCCCACTGATTCTGGACAAGGCCACCCTCTGCTACATATGTGGCTGGAGCCATGGATCCCTCCATGTGTACTCTTTGGCTGGTTTAGTCCCTGGGAGCTCTGGGTGGTCAAGTTTATATAGTATGTGAGATGAAGGTCCAACTTTGTCTTTTACATGTGGTTCTCCAGTTGTCTGGACACCATTTATTTAACAAAGTGCACTTCATTCTCATTGAAACGTTTTGGCATAAGATTGTCAAAAGCTGATAGGCGGTTTTTCTGCCAGTCAGCCAGGCATGGGGCCTGTGTCCTGCTCATAGAGCAGCAGAAGGAGAGAATCCCAGCAGTCATATTCTCTGCCTGCCAGAACAGAAAAGGGTCACTAGGTACTGGATCAACCCGAGATTTAGATCTCTGGGGGTGCAAATCGCCAGGGGTCTGCCTGTGCCAAAGAACTGAGCACATAGGTGGTTTGTCTGCCAGTCTGCCAGACTTGGGGCCTGTGTCCTGCCCCGAGAGCAGCAGAGGAAGAGATTCCTCGCGGCTATATTCACTCCCTGCCACTAGGTACTGTATCACCCTGAGCTTTAGATCTCTGCGGGTGCAAATTTCCAGGGGTCTGCCTGCACTCAGGAACTGAGCACATAGGCGGTTCATCTGCAAGCTGGCCAGTCGAGACCTGTGTCCTACATGAGAATCAACAGAGGGATTGATCCCCTCCACACCATCTTTACTCCATAACAGAGCAGTCAGAGAACACCTGGTTCACCTTGACAACCCAAGTATAACATTGCTTGAAGCAAGACTGAGCAGGGCTCCAAAGGCACAAAAGAGGAAGGCAGCATATCAGTAATCTGTGCCAGAGGAAACCCAGTCATCCAGTGTTGCAGAAATAACATTAAAGATCCACAGTAGGTTGAAGCACCAACCAGTGACAATAAGACCATCTAACAACTGGGAGAACTAGATGGCTAAAGGCAAACATAGGAACGTTACTAACAGAAACCAAGGCATTATGGCAGCATCTGAACCCAATTCCCCAACAAGAGCAAGTCCTGGATACCCCCAACACACCAGAAAAACAAGAGTTGGATTTAAAAGCACTGGTAAGGATGCTTTTAGCTGAACACCTGAAGGACATAAATAAATCTCTTAAAGAAATTCAGGAGAAAAATGATGAAAAGCTAGAAGCCCTTACAAGGGAAACACAAAAATCACTTAAAGAAATTCAGGAGAATATGGGTCAGAAGTTAGTAGCCAATAAGGAGAAAATGCAAAAATCACTTAAAAAATACAGGAGAAGTTTGATCAACAGGTAGAAGTCATGAAAGAGGAAACACAAAAATCGCTCAAAGAATTAGAGGAAAACTCAAACAAGCAAATGACTGAACTGCGCAAAAAATTCCAGGATCTAAAAACAGAAGTAGAAACAACTAAGAAAGTACAAAGGGAGACAACTTTGGAGATAGAAAACCTTGGGAAGAAATCAGGGACCATAGATGCAAATATCAACAACAGAATACAAGAGATAGAAGAAAGAATCTCAGATGCTGAAGATACCATAGAAACCATGGACTCAACAGTCAAAGAAAATGCAAAATGCAAAAAGATTGTAACCCAAAAATTCCAGGAAATCCAGGACACAATGAGAAAGCCAAATCTAAGGATTATAGGCATTGATGAGAGTGAAGATTTACAACTTAAAGGGCCAGCAAATATCTTCAACAAAATTATGGAAGAAAACAAAACTTCCCTAACCTGAAGAGAGAGATGCCCATGAATAGACAAGAAGCCTACAGAACTCCAAACAGACTGGACCAGAACAGAACTACCTCCCGTCACATAATAATCAAAACCCCAAATGTACTAAACAAAGAAAGAATACTTAGGGAAGTAAGAAAAAAAGGGCAAGTAACTATAAAGGAAGACCTATCAGAATCACACCAGAATTCTCACCAGAGACCATGAAAGCTAGAAGATCCTGGGCGGAGCTCATGCAGACTCTAAGAGAACACAAATGCCAGCTGAGACTACTATACCCAGCGAAACTCTCAGTCACTATAAATGGAGAAACCAATATATTCCATGACAAAACCAAATTTACACAATATCTTTCCACAAACTCAGCCCTACAAAGGATAATAGGGGGAAAACACCATTACAACGAGGGAAATTATACCCTGGAAAAAGCAGGATATTAAGCTTCTTTCATCAAACCCAAAAGAAGATAACGACACAAGTATAAAATTAAAATCAAAAATGATAGGAAGCAATAACCACTACTCCTTAATATCTCTTAACATCAATGGATTCAATTCCCCAATAAAAAGACATAGACTAACAGACAGGTTATGTAAACAGGACCCTACATTTTGCTGCATACAGGAAACACACCTCAGTGTCAAAGAGAAAAACTACCTTAGAGTAAAAGGCTGGAAGACAATTCTACAAGCAAATGGTCCCAGGGAACAAGCTGGAGTTGCAATTCTAATATCAGATAAAATTGACTTTCAACCTAATGTCATCAAAAGAGACATGGAAGGTCACTTCTTGCTGGTCAAAGGAAAACTCCAACAAGAAGAACTCTCAATCCTGAACATCTATGCTCCAAATGCAAGGGCACCCTCATTCATAAAAGAAACTTTACTAAAGTTCAAAGCACACATTGCACCTAACACAATAATTGCAGGTGACATCAACACTCCACTCTCAACAATGGACCGATCAGGAAAACAGAAACTAAACAGGGAGACAGTGAAACTAATTGAAGCTTTGAACCAATTGGAGTTAACATATATATTTATATATATATGCTTCATCCCAAAGCAAAAGAACATACCTTTTTCTCAGCACATCATGGTACCTTCTCCAAAATCTATCATATAGTTGGTCACAAGACAGACCTCAACAAATATAAGAAGATTGAAATAATCCCATGCCTCCTATCAGATCACTATGGAGAAAAAGTGGTCTTTAATAACAATAAAAACAACAGAAAGTCCACATACACATGGAAACTGAACAATACTCTATTCAATGATACCTTGGTCAAGGAAGAAATAAAGAAAGAAATCAAAGATTTCTTAGAATTTAATGAAAATGAAGGCACAACATACACAAATCTATGGGACACAATGAAAGCAGTGCTAAGAGGAAAACTCATAGCTTTGAGTGCCTCCAAAAAGAAATTCGAGAGAGCATACACTGGAAGATTAACAGAAAAACTGAAAGCCCTGGAACAAAAAGAAGCTAATTCACCCAGGAGGAGGAGAAGACAGGAAATCATCAAATTCAGGGCTGAAATCAATCAAGTAGAAACCAAGAGAACCATACAAAGAATCAACAAAACCAAAAGCTGGTTCTTTGAAAAAATCAACAAGATAGATAAACCCTTAGCCAGACTAACCAAAGGGCACAGAAAAAATATCCAAATTAACAAAATTAGAAAGGAAAAGGGAGATATTACAAGAGAAACTGAGGAAATTCAAAAAATCATCAGATCCTACTACAAAAGCCTGTACTCAACACAACTGGAGAGTGTGGAGGAAATGGACATTTTCATAGACAGATACCAAATACCAAAATTAAACCAGGATCAAATAGACCATCTAAACAAACCCATAACCCCTAAAGAAATAGAAGGGGTCATAGATAGCCTTCCAACCAAAAAAAAAAAAAAAAATCACAGGACCAGATGGTTTCAGTGCAGAATTCTATCTGACCTTCAAAGGAGACTTAACACCAATACTCTTCAAACTATTCCACCAAATAGAAACAGAAGGAACACTACCCAATTCCTTCTACGAAGCCACTATTATGATGATACCAAAACCACACAAAGATCCAACTAAGAAAGAGAATTTCAGGCCAATTTCCCTTATGAATATCAATGCAAAAATACTCAATAAAATTCTTGCCAACTGAATCCAAGAACACATCATAATGATCATCCACCATGATCAAGTAGGCTTCATCGCAGGGATGCAGGGATGGTTCAATATAAGGAAATCTATAAATGCTATCCACTACATAAACAAACTCAAAGAAAATAACCACATGATCATTTTATTAGATGCTGAAAAAGCATTTGACAAAATTCAGCATCCTTTCATGCTAAAAGTCTTGGAAAGAACAGGAATTCAAGGCCCATGTCTAAACATAGTAAAAGCAATATACAGCAAACCGGTAGCCAACATCAAACTAAAAGAGAGAAACTTGAAGCAATCCCACTAAAATCAGGGACTAGACAAGGATGCCCCATCTCTCCATATCTTTTCAATATAGTTCTTGAAGTCCTAGCTAGAGCAATTAGACAACATAAGGTGGTCAAAGGGATACAAATTGGAAAGGAACAAGTCAAACAATCACTATTTGCAGATGATATGATAGTATACTTAAGTGACCCAAAAAACTCTACTAGAGAACTCCTACAGCAGATAAACAACTTCAGCAAAGTGGCTGGCTACAAAATCAATGCAAGCAAATCAGTAGCCTTTATATACTCAGAGGATAAGCAGACTGAGAAAAGAAATTAGGGAAATGATACCCCTCACAATAGCAACAAACAGCACAAAGTATCTTGGGGTGACTCTAACCAAACAAGTGAAAGACCTATATGACAAGAACTTCACATCTCTGAAGAAGGATATCGAAGGAGATCTCAGAAAATGGAAAAATCTTCCATGCTCGTAGATTGGCAGGATTAATATAGTTAAAATGGCCATCTTGCCAAAGGCAACCTACAGATTCAATGCTATTCCCATAAAAATCCCAACCCAGTTCTTCATAGAGCTAGAAAGAGCAATTCTCAAATTCATCTGGAATAACAAAAAACCCAGGATAGCTAAAACTATTCTCAACAGTAAAAGAATTTCAGGGGGATTCAGTATCCCAGACCTCAAACTTTACTACAGAGCAATAGTGAAAAAAACTGCATGTTATTGGTATAATGTCAGGCAAGCAGATCAATGGAATAGGATTGAAGACCCAGAAATAAACCAATACACCTATGGTCACTTGATCTTAGACAAAGGAGCTGAAAGCATCCAGTGGAAAAAAGATAGTCTTTTCAACAAATGGTGCTGGTTCAATTGGAGGTCAGCATGCAGAAGAATGCAAATTGATTCATTCTTATCTCCTTGTACTAAACTCAACTCAAAATGGATCAAGGACCTCCACATAAAACCTGACACACTGAAACTAATAAAAAAGAAACTGGGGAAGACCCTTGAGGACATGGGCACAGGGGAAAAGTTCCTGAATAGAACACCAATAGCTTACACTCTAAGATCAAGAATTGACAAATGGGACCTCATAAACCTACAAAGTTTCTGTAAAGCAAAGGACACTGTCAAAAGGAAAATGTCAACCAACAGATTGGGAAAGGATCTTCACCAACCCTACATCCAACAGAGGGCTAATCTTAGCCATTCTGACTGGTGTAAGGTGAAATCTCAGGGTTGTTTTGATTTGCATTTCCCTAATGACTAATGAAGTCAAGCATTTTTTAAGATGCTTCTCAGCCATCTGAAGTTCTTCAGGTGAAAAGTCTTTGTTTAACTCTGTACCCCATTTTTAATAGGATTATTTGGTTTTCTGGAGTCTAACTTCTTGAGTTCTTTATATATTGGATATTAGCCCTCTATATGATGTAGGGTTGGTGAAGATCTTTTCCCAATTTGTTGGTTGCCAATTTGTCCTTTTGATGGTGTCCTTTGCCTTACAGAAACTTTGTAATTTTATGAGGTCCTATTTGTCAATTCTTGATCTTAGAGCATACGCTACTAGTGTTTTGTTCAGGAACTTTCCCCCTGTACCGATGTCCTCAAGGGTCTTCCCCAGTTTCTTTTCTATTAGCTTCAGAGTGTCTGGCTTTATGTGGAAGTCCTTGATCCATTTGGAGTTGAGCTTAGTGGAGACAGCAGGTGTTGGTGAGGATGTGGAGAAAGAGAAACAGTCCTCCACTGCTGGTGGGGTTGCAAATTCTTGCAACCACTCTGGAAATCAGTCTAGTGGTTCCTCAGAAAACTGGGCATGACACTTCCTGAGGATCCTGCTATACCACTCCTGGGCATATACCCAGAGGATTCCTCAGCATGTAATAAGGATATTATTATGTTCATAGCAGCCCTATTTATAATAGCCAGAAGCTGGAAAGAACCCAGGTATCCTTCAACAGAAGAATGGATGCAAAAAATGTGGTATATCTACACAATGGAGTACTATTCAGCCATTAGAAACAATGAATTCATGAAATTCTTAGGCAAATGGATGGAGCTGTTGAACATCATACTAAGTGAGGTTACCCAGTCTCAAAAGATCAATCATGGTATGCACTCACTAATAAGTAGATATTAGCTTAGAAAATTGCAATACCCAAAACCTAATCCACACATCAAATTAAGTACAAGAAGAATGGAGGAGTGGCCCCTGGTTCTGGAAAGACTCAGTGTAGAAGTATAGGGCAAAACCATAACAGGGAATTGGGAAGGGGTGGATGGGAGAACAGGGGGAGGGAGGGGGGCTTATGTGACTTTCAGGGAGTGGGGGGCCAGAAAAGGGGAAAACATTTGAAATGTAAATAAAAAATATATCGAATTAAAAAAAATTAAAAAAAAAAGACAAAGGCAAAAAGAATAGGAGTTGAAGGTCATTCTCAACTACAAATAGACTTAAAATCTGGGCAGGACCACATGAAACCGTTTTTCATCACTAATGCTTCAGACAGGTGCCTGGCATGGCTGTCCTCTGAGAGGCTCTACTAGCAGCTGATTGAGACAGACGTGGATACTTACAGTCATCCATTTGACTGAGGACTGCTATGGAAGAGTTAGGGTAAGGACTGAAGGACCTAGGAGGGATTTCAACACCATAGAAAGAACAACAGTGTGAACTAGCCTGGAATCCTCAGAGCTCCAGAGACTAAGCCAAAAACCAAGGAGCCTACATGCACTGCTTGAGGACCCCAGGCATATGTATAGCAGAGGATTGCTTTGTCTGGTCTTAGTAGAAGAGGATGAGCTTAATCCTTTGGAAACTTGATGCCTCAAGGAAGAGGGATGCTGGTTGGGGTGGGGTTGGGGTGGGTGGGCAGGTGGGGAAGTACCCTCTCTGAGGTGGGAAAAAGAGGTGATTGTGAAATGGAAACTTAAGGGTTCTTTGTAAAGTCAGTTGGATGGTCTTTTGCTAGGGCAAGCACATACTGAATATTTAGTTTAAGTGGACACAGGTGACAGACTAAGGCAGACTCATGAAGGAACACTTTGCTGATACACAGGGAAGATGACATTCTTCTAAAGCAAGGATGTGAAAGGACATTTGACGACAAATTAAAGATTCTTCACTAACAAAGTACATATTGGTCTGCCTTATATTATTTGGTTGAGCTGGATTTGTTGGGATTCTGTAGAGAGAAATCCACCAAAACAAATGGAGGACACAGGATGTTTGGAGGGACATAAAAAAAAAATCCAATGGACAGTGAAGGAGGTAGAGCTAGGCTTGCTTATAGAACTAGCTGTGTAACACTTTTTGGTCTTGTGTCTTCCTTGGTCTTTGCTTTACTGAAAGAGACACAATGGGGAACTTCTCCCAGCTTTCCTGTTGGCCCTGGTCCCTCCTGCTGATTTGTATTAAGGCTTAGGCCTGGCTGTTTCTGCTAGGTCATGCCACTGTTGCTGATTCGTGTTTGCTATCCCACCTCTACTGAAATGGATTGCTAGTGTATCCATGAAGTGTTTGCTAGTGGATCAAGCTGACCTGTGGACTGAACTGCCAATTTCCAGACAATACAGATGGGAGTCTACTTCCCCCATATCCTTTCTTTTCCACTACCTCTGGTGAATGGTTGGCTAGAAGATAGGTTAAAGTATTTGAGAACCATAATTAAAAATAGGTTTTGAAGTTACAAGAGGGGGAGAAGGACTCAGAGAGGGGGACAAGGAAGGGTCTTTTGTAATGTAAATAAATAAAAGAATTTAATACAAAATATTTAATAAAAAACATAAAAAATAAAGACCCTGGAGCTGGAAAGACTGTTCAGTAGTTAAGAGTACTTGTCTGCCCCAGGATCAATTCTGAGCACCTACATGGCAGCTCATAACCATATATATCTGCAGTTATGTGAGATCTAATGGCCTTTTATGGCCTTCATGGACACAAGGAATACATGGTGTGTAGATATACATGCAGGCAAACATTCACAGACAAAAATAAACAAGTACCAAAATACTTTTAAAATAAAAATAAATGAATGGAATAAACCAACTATAGATTCATCCAGGTTTATTTCTGAATTCAGCTCTATTCTATAGACATCATGTTTGTAACACATTGTGTTTATCATTTTAACATTGCAGTAAATCCTACAATTTGAAGTGTGAGTCTTCTACTAGGATCTTACTTTTCAAGCTCATTTTGGCTATTCAGAGCAAATCAAGCCTTGTAATTCATTATAAATTTTATAATCATTTGAGTTTCTACAAAGAAGCTGGCTCAAATTCAAGCAGTATAGCAGTTCTCATTCCTTTATCCATTATAAAATTTCCAATAAATACTTATCAGTTAGTGTTGATGTACTTACTGTGTAACTATGTAACATGCACACCACAAAATGTAACACAGTATACATCTTTGGATAATCTATTGTTCTTTAGTTGCTGGGGATTATTTATAAAATAACTGATATTAAGCATATTTATCCCAATGCATAGCTTCACATAGGCTGCTGCTCAGTTCTGTCCTAAAATCAGCAGGAGAAAAAAATAAAAATGTAAGAGGTGAATAGCAGACATATTACAGAAGGACCACCAGTTTCAATAGAACAAATGGTCCTGATCAGTGCTTACCTAACATAATATACAAAAAAATTATATTCCCTTTATAAATATTCAATATTTTCATCTTCTTACTCTATTAAGTACAATGGTGCATACCAAGAATAAAGAACAGGCAGAAAAAAGAGCAGAATAAAGAAAATATATTTTGAGTTCCTATTATGTATCAGACACTGTGCTGTATGAAGCCATATGCCTTGGCTTACTTTCATAAAATATAAGAGCTTCCTGTTCGTGAAGCACCACCTGTATTCTAGTTAGGGAGAGAAATATGAAACACCATGGAAAAACACATGCCCTCTGTGATGGTTGATGTTATCAACTTTATAGGATTCTGGATTCATAGAAGAGACAATGTTTAGGTGTGTCTGCAACGGATTATTCAAATTAACTGAGAGGGAAAGAACTACCATAAGTTTAAGAGCTAGGTAACATCCTGAGATACTGAACTAAATAAAAAGGAGAAATTGAGCTGATCATAAGCATTCATCCTCTGCTTCTTGAGCCTCAGCACAATGTGACCAGCTGCCCCACCCTCCTGCTGCTGTGAGTCCTTCCAGCTCCCAATACGCATGATGAATTGGATCCTTAAACTCTAAGCCAAAATTCAATTTTCCTTCCTTAAATTGATGATATTTCTTAAGTTCCTTCCTCATTAATTAAGCAATGAGACAACTTACATCTCATGTCATAAATAAAGGTTCAAAACAATGTTGAGACTATTAAAGACTATAAGGACATTTGAGGTCATTTTACACACAAGGTTGCTATATTTGGAGAGTTTGAGGAATCATTAGGAAGTGGTTCCTTGTTGGAAAAAGTGTAACATTAAGGGTAGGTTTTGAGGTTTTAAAGCCCAGCCCTGCTTCCTGTCCTCTTTCTGTTTCCTGTTAGTACAGGGTGACAGACTAGCTTCAATAGCCTGCTGTCATAACTTCCCTACTATGCTGGACTAAATCCCTCTGGGTCTGTAAGCCAAAATAAACCCTTCCACCCTTAAATTGCCTTTTCTAGGTTGTTCTACCACAGCAATGGGAAATTAACTAAGATAATCATTCTATTTACAAACCATGTAATTGTCTAGTCTAAATTCTAAGTGTAAGGGCCCAAAGAAGAGGGTGAGGTGATCTAATCACAAAAGAACACACATGGCATGCACTCACTGATAAGTGGATTTTAGCCCAGAAACTTGGAATACCCAAGACATAATTCACAGACCAAACAAAGTTCAAGCAGAGGATGGCCTTGTTGGTCATCAAAGGAAGGAGAGGCCCTTGGTCCTGAGAAGGCTGGATGCCCCAGTATAGGGGAATGCCAGGACAGGGTAGAAGGAGTGGGTGTTGGTGAGCAGGGGGAGGGGAATGGGATAGGGGGTTTTTGGAGGGGAAACCAGGAAAAGAGATAACATTTGAAATGTAAATAAAGAAAATATCTAATAAATAAAGTTAAAAAAACAAGACTTGGAAAAACCTTCCCACAATGTTCCTTTAAAATGAGAATAAGAGGTAAGAAAAGGTTCAGAAATTTTTAATGTTTAAAGTTACCTTCTTGCCAACCGAATCCAAGAACACATCAAAATGATCATCTACCATGGTCAAGTAAGCTTCATCTCAGGGATGCAGGGATGGTTCAATATAAGGAAATCCATCAATGCTATCCACTACATAAACAAACTCAAAGAAAAAAAACCATATGATTATTTCATTAGATGCAGAAAATCATTTGACAAAATTTAGCATCCTTTCATGCTAAAAGTCTTAGAAAGAATAGCAATTCAAGGCCCATACCTAAACATCATTAAAGCAATATACAGCAAACCGGTAGCCAATATCAAACTAAACGGAGAGAAACTTGAAGCAATCCCACTAAAATCAGGGACTAGACAAGGCTGTCCTCTCTCTCCATATCTTTTCAATATAGTACTTGAAGTTCTAGCTAGAGCAATTAGACAACATAAGGAGGTCAAGGGGATACAAATTGGAAAGGAAGAAGTCAAATTATCACTATTTGCAGATGACATGATAGTCTACATAAGTGACCTGAAAACCTCCAACAGAGAACTCCTACAGCTGATAAACAACTTCAGCAAAGTGGCTGGTTATAAAATCAACTCAAGCAAATCAGTTGCCTTCCTATACTCAAAGGATAAGCAGGCTGAGAAAGAAGTTAGGGAAATGACACCCTCCACAATAGCCATAAAAAATATAAAGTATCTTGGTGTGACTATAACCAAACAAGTGAAAGATCTATATGACAAGAACTTCAGGTCTCTGAAGAAGGAAATTGAAGAAGACCTCAGAAAATGGAAAAATCTGCCATGCTCATGGATCGGCAGGATTAATATAGTTAAAATGGCCATCTTGCCAAAAGCGATCTACAGATTCAACGCAATCCCCATCAAAATCCCAACTCAGTTCTTCACAGAGTTAGAAAAAACAATTCTCAAATTCATCTGGAATAACAAAAAACCCAGGATAGCTAAAACTATTCTCAACAACAAAAGAAATTCTGGGGGAATCAGTATCCCTGACTTCAAGCAATACTACAGAGCAATAGTGTTAAAAACTGCATGGTATAGGCACAGTGACAGACAAGTGGACCAATGGAATAGAATTGAAGATACAGAAATGAATCCACACACCTATGGTCACTTGATCTTCGACAAAGGAGCCAAAAACATCCAGTAGAAAAAAGATAGCCTTTTCAACAAATGGTGCTGGTTCAATTGGAGGTCAGCCTGCAGAAGAATGCGAATTGATCCATTCTTTTTTTTTTCAGTTTTTTTAATATTTTTATTTTCTATATTCTTTGTTTACATTCCAAATGATTTCCCCTTTCCCGGATCCCCCCTCCCCATATGTCCCATAAACCTTCTTCTTATCTCCATGTACTAAACTTCTCTCTAAGTGGATCAAGGACCTCCATGTAAAACCAGACACACTGAAACTAATAGAAAAGAAACTGGGGAAGACCCTTGAGGACATGGGCATGGGTGAAAAGTTCCTGAACAGATCACCAATAGCTTATGCTCTAAGATCAAGAATTGACAAATGGGACCTCATAAAATTACAAAGTTTTTGTAAGGCAAAGGACACTGTTAAAAGGACAAAATGGCAACCATCAAATTGGGAAAGGATATTCACCAACCCTACATCTGATAGAGGGCTAATATCCAATATATACAAAGAACTCAAGAAGTTAGACCCCAGGGAACCAAATAACCCTATTAAAAATGGGGTACAGATCTTAACAAAGAATTTTCACCTGAAGAAATTCGGATGGCCGAGAGGCACCTTAAGAAGTGCTCAACATCTTTAGTCATTAGGGAAATGCAAATCAAAACAACCCTGAGATTGCACCTTACACCAGTCAGAATAGCTAAGGTCAAAAACTCAGGAGACAGCAGGTGTTGGCGAGAATGTGGAGAAAGAGGAACACTCCTCCACTGCTGGTGGGGCTGTAAGATGGTACAACCACTTTGGAAATCAGTCTGGTGGTTCCTCAGAAAACTGGACATGACACTTCTGGAGGACCCTGCTATACCTCTCCTGGGCATATACCCAAAGGATTCCCCGGCATGCAATAAAGACACATGCTCCATTATGTTCATAGCAGCCTTATATATAATAGCCAGAAGCTGGAAAGAACCCAGATATCCCTCAAAGGAGGAATGGATACAGAAAATGTGGTATATTTACACAATGGAATACTACTCAGCAATTAGAAACAATGAATTCACAAAATTTTTAGGCAAATGGTTTGATCTGGAAAATATCATCCTAAGTGAGATAACCCAATCACAAAAGAATACACATGGAATGCAATCTCTGATAAGTGGATATTAATTAGCCCATAAGCCCTGAATACCCAAGGCACAAATCGCATAACAAATGACTCCCATGAAGAAGTATGGAGAGGGTCTTGATCCTGGAAAGGATTGATCTAGCATTGGAGGGGAATATAAGGACAGAGAAAAAGGAGGGAGGTGATTGGAGAATGGATGGAGAGAAGAAGGTTTATGGGACATATGGGGAGGGGGGATCTGGGAAAGGGGAAATCATTTGGAATGTAAACAAAGAATATAGAAAATAAAAATATTAAAAAACAAAAATAATAAAATAAAAGCATAAGCAAGTTTTGGAGGAGAACGATAGATCAAATGGGAAGAGGGTTATTTAGCATCAGGTCTCAGTTCTTATTTTTCATGTGTTCTCTATGTGCAACTGATGTCTTTGAAAATATGCTATAAACTGCAAATCCCTATGCTATGTACAACTTAAAGAGTTTTATTAAAACAAAAAAGAAAAAAGAAAAACATCAATAGCACCAGAAGATAGGAGAAGGACTCTGGGACAGTGACTATGGTCATGTGAATTCACGTTTGATAATATACAGAGCTTTAGTTGTAGACAAATGGGCTGCTAGGTAGCAGAGAGTCAGCAATAAACAAGAGCTCTAAATGGTACCATTAAATAAGAGTGATGTCATACCACCATCTCTTCCAAGCTAGGCATTGTTAGAAGGAAAGGGTTTGTTTTGTATTCCATCTGCTTTATAGTCATTTGCTTCAAGGCTTGGTTAGGACATTTTGAAAGTAACAATCAAATTAGACTACTTTCCCTTTGAAATCCACATAGGAAGCTCAAGCAAGAGAGAATGCTGAGAAAGACGGTCCACATTTCCAAACTATAGTAATGCCTAGCATTGCTAGGAAGTCTGAGTAATAAGGTATTCAGGAATATACTTTAATTTATATTTTGGAAGGTAACTTAGCGAAGGAGTTTAAGAGCACAAACTCTAGGATCTGAATTTGAATCCTAGTTCTTTATTAGCCATATGGATCTTAAACATATTGTTTTACTTCTTGCTGACTCTTTCATTTCTCTTAATTAATTTAGTAGGATGGTATGGTAGGTAAATGTACCAATGAACATAAATTGTTCAATACAACACCTGGCATGTTGAAAATAATATGTTAGTTTTACCATGGTCATTGAACAGATTCTGCATGTGCATCTCTATATGTAAGAGATGGACTATGTTGCATAAAGTGACATTCATTCTTGTGGACATTTCGTAAGATTTTATTGCTCAGTGACAGTATTAATTGATGCAGTGAAAGAAGTTGAGGTTGTGTAAAAAAAAGTAATTAGTACTCATTACAGAAATATAATTCAGCCTCTAATGAGTGAGTGGCTTCATTATTCTTAGTTCACATAGTAAGACGATCCAGGCAGTCCAGGTTTTTTTGTTTTTGTACTTAGTATCTAGAAACGTTAATCAGTCTTCAACTATTGTTAATTTAGCACTTGAACCAGAAACTATTTTACATTAAATGGATAACCTATTGTTTTCCAAAATGATATTTCCTTTATTATTAAAAAGTGAATATACTTTATAGTTTAGGTAGTAGAAAGGATTTATTTTGTGTACTCTTGTTATTCATATTTCATCAGGCATTTTTTCTTGTAACTTTGCATGTCACAGTAACACTCAAAAATATCAAAATATAAATCTTTTGATTAAATGAATTTCTCTGAATTTGTGTCTATGTGATTTCCTTCAAAAACTTGATGAACTTAGTTTCATTATATCCCCAGTGCATTCCTGTTGTTGGTTAAAAGAAGTTTCATGGTGAAGATGTTTGAAGGATTCTTAGATGTCAAGTTTCTAAACAGAAGTAATATTAGTAATAGCCCAACAGTTTTTGAGTACCTACCATTATGCCTGGCTCAGTACTACATGCATATTTCATTTGATTCTCACAATAACCCCATGAGATAGATATTATGAACTCTACTTGGCATTTGTGCAAACTGAAGCATAAAGAGGTTAAGCAAATTTGCCAAGGTCGCAGAGCTAGCAAGTGGTAGAGACTGAAGTCCAGCATCTTCCTATTCTGCATTTTATCAACAGCATTCGGCCCTTCTATTTGTGTGGATCCTGGATAGGTATACTCTACCTCTTTAGCAGAAAGATTGGGAAAGTGTGACAGAGGCAGTATTTATCATCGCACTTTTAACACAAAAGAGAAATGTAGCTAGTCTTTTCCTGCTGAATTGTTCACTTCTTCAGTCAGCTATGTATCAAGAGTTGAAATATTCCCTATACTAAATCCCCTATTTCAAATGTCCTCCTTTCTGCTAAACTCTCCTTTGTCCTTCACAGTTCGTTTCAAGACCCCTCTATGAATAAGGGATACTGAGCCTAATTTAACTCTCTAAGCTCTGACCACTGTCTGCTGTACATGCCCTAAGCAGTCCTATTTCCCCAGTACTCTACCAAAGTAGCATAAAAGAACATTTACACAGACAGAATATACTAATGCATATGGATATTTCCATCCTAAGTAAAAAGTGAGGAGTTCATTGTCAATTCTAGGCAGAAACACTAAGCAAAAATAGAGGAGAGAACCACCATTAGAGCGGGGTTATAGTTAAGTCCTTGAAAGTTTGCTTTGCTACTGTTTATCTGTATAAGTTAGGATAAGTGACTTCTTGTAATCACATGTGTCATATGGGAAAGTGAACATCCGCACTTCAACAATGCCTGTGTGAGAGTTCTATGAATTAGATATAAATCGCTTGACACAAAATTTGATATATAAAAATGTTCAATGAGAAACAACATCGCCCTTGAAATGATCTAATGAAGTCCCTATGAATCCTTCTCAGGAGCATACTTGGCCTCAAGGAAGGCACAACATAGAAAAGGAAACAGCAAACGGTTGGGTACAGATGCCATCCCCTGGTCAGCACATGACCAAAAGGAAGCAAAGTTTTCCAAAACTCTACAGATTGCCAATTCCCAAGATAGCTAAAAAGGAACTCCAGGCTTTGCACAGGTACTGCTCTTAAGCTCCTACTACTTCTGTCTTAGTCGGGGTTTCTATTCCTGCACAAACATCTTGACCAAGAAGCAAGTTGGGGAGGAAAGGGTTTATTGAGCTTACACTTCCACATTGCAGTTCATCTCTAAAGGAAGTCAGGACTGGAACTCAAGCAGGTCAGGAAGCAGGAGCTGATGCAGAGGCCATGGAGGGATGTTTCTTACTGGTTTGCTTCCCCTGGCCTGCTCAGCCTGCTCTCTTATAGAACCCAAGAGCACCAGCCCAAAGGTGGAACCACCCACAAGGGGCCCTCCCCACTTGATCACTAATTGAGAAAATGCCTCACAGCTGGATCTCATGGAGGCACTTCCCCAACTGAAGCTCCTTTCTCTGTGATAACTCCAGCCTGTGTCAAGATGACACACAAAACTAGCCAGTACAACCTCCAAAAGACAGAGAAAGATAACAAACCTCAGAATACCTTCTAATATAGTAAAGCCGGTTCCCTGAGAGAGCTACTATATCAGCACTTTTCTACTGTGGCTATCACTGAAAAGACATGCAAAAAATCAAACAGACCCTGCGTATCTTCTGAGTGTTCTGTCCCATGGAAAGCTCCTCTCTCCTTGACACATAGTCTAGGTACTTTCTTGTTCATTGTTTAGTGTTTAGTTTAAAAGAAAAGGACCACTGACTGTATCTAATTCCGAATATTCTGACACCCTTTAAAGACCACTATAAGCACTCCAATTTTAACTATTAATTTTCACTGTGGTGTTAATTGATTTTTTCCTCTGATAAATCTTGGAAGCATAAAACTTCCTTTATGCCAAATACATAAAGCAAATCAGAGGAGATTTAAGCTACAAAAATCGGATGGTCTCTGACAAAACAGGACCCGCATCCAAGAGTCTGGGCACTGCTAATGCTGTCGACAGGAGCTTGTCCTACTTCAAGTACACTTGAAATGACAATTGTTTCACTGTGAGCAGCTGCTGTCTGTCTTTTGCACCACACGTTCAAATAATAAGAAAACCACTCACCTGTTTCTCTGCTGTAAAGGCTGACTTGTCTGAACACTCCTGATGGCAGAAGCCTCAGGGATCCTGGAGAGAAGCAGTTGTTTACTGATTGACATTTCATCTAAGTATTAAGGACATCCACTAAAGAAAAGATGCTAGATTTTACTTCAACTGGCAAGCAAACAAAGATCTCTCAAGGTTGAAGCTTTTACATAGCTGTCCCCTGTCCTCTTGCCTTCTACCTTTTAGCCTGTGACTCACCAATGCCTTTGAAGAACACAGGCTTTATGAGGCAAAGAATAACTTCCTCCAGACACACTCATGATTTCAGCTCAGAGATAAGTTGTCTCATTAATGAGGTATTTGTGACTTGAAGCTCCTTCCCAAAACGTCATCTCCCTACTATTCTGCCTTCCTACATGTCCATCATTCCTTAATGGCAGGATAAACCACAAAAAATTGTTTCTGCTCTTGTCAGTTCTTTTAGCCCCTGACACAAAGCCCAGTTTGTCCCTTCAACAACACGCTTTTGCTCATGCATCTTGTAAGTTCTCCAAGCCTGGAAAATATTCCCTTATAACTATTATAACCCCCACTTCTCAATGACCCAAACCTACCTTCTACTGGCCCCTACTATGTGATAAGAATCAATAAGACAGTATGCACACTGTGATTAACAGAGGAAAAATAATCTGTGAATCTTCATTCAAATGTTACCAGTTAAAACTTGCGACTTAATGGAGTCCTTCAACATCGTTAGGAACAGAATTAAAAGCTTAATACATTTAGAATTAGGTCATGTGATATGGTAAGTGTCCTAGAATCATTTCTGTTGCTGTGAAAAAGTACTCTGCCAAAAAGAAACATGGGAAAAGGGGTTAATTTTGGCTTACTACTCCAGGTGTTGTCTATCACTGTGCTGAGGTCAAGACAGGAACCTGAAGCAGTTAATCACACCATAATCATGATCAGAAAGAAATTAATGTGCATGTGCCTAATACACAGCGATCTTTATCGACTATTTTAGAATTCAGAGCCCAAATATGGGGAAAGGTACAACCCACATTCAGGCTGGAATTTATTATACTAATTAAGTCTATCAAGACAATCCCCCTCAGACATGCCCACAGGCCAAATGAATACTGATACAATCTCTCATTGAGACCCTCTTACCAGATAATGCTTGGTTGTGTCAAACTAACAATTAAAACTAGCCAATAAATACTCCCTATATTTTAACTTAAAGGAAATGTATTTTGAAAAATGTTTCAGTTTTCCTAGTTGTTTTCCTAGTTCAGTTTTCCTAGACCCACATGTCTCTCCTGCCTACTGAACTGGAGAGTGCAGATTAGAATGTTTTCATCACACAAATATATACTGAATGATATTATTGTACAGGTGACTTTAACATTGGTTTTCAGGCCTTGTGGTGGGGTAAGAGTGACAACAGAAAGGTGTAAATAACATTATGAATCCTTTTTAGGATATCTTCTGCTTGTACATAATTTTCTCAATACTGTTACTGCCCATAGAGACTCAGACTTCGGCGACAACTCATTTTATGACATCCTCCCCAAACTAAGTTGTTGTATAATATTTATAATTAGTGAAAACAGCCTTCAATTAAGTTCCTACTCTAATTATATGAAAAATCATAAAGCCATTAACATGGCTCTGTCTCTGGTTTACAAAAATAATGGAAAGCAGTGTTTGTAAGAGCCTAAACATAAGGCTAAAAATGTTGAGAACCCTTGTGACATCAGGAGGCCACCCTGTCATTGCAGTCAGTTAGAAAACCCAGCCTTAAACAGATCACTTTTGTCTTAAAGGATCTCTATGGAAGACTTGGGGGCAACCACTAAACTTCATTTACTAAGGAGTAAAGTGGCTACGGACATTTAAGAAAGATTTCCAACCAAAAGAAACGAAACCAATAAGGTATTCTAGTCAACCCTTTGATGATTGGCTATGAAATTAAATTCCATGAAATATCTCATATAGGACCATCAAGGATCAGCAGAGTGTCTCCAAAATGTTAGCATCACCTCAAGTTTCAACTTTTCTGTATCTTATTTAGGAACTTCTTGTAAGTCTCTAAGCTCATCTTATTTCCATTATCTCTTACAAGAGAGTAAACCACAACTAATTAAAACTGCAAAATATTTATGCTTACTATGGTACAGGCACTTTTCTAGGTGTGTAAAATTATATAGCACATTTGCAATATATCCTTAGCATATATTAATAAATTATCATTAAATGTTTGGTGAATAAGAATAGATAATTCTGCTAATTATGTTATCCTGATTAATCCTCAAAGAAATATTAGTGCTATTATTATAATACTGTTACCATCCCCAAATTTCAAAATCAGGGAAATTAAGACACAATGCTATAACACGTGAAGAAGATCACACAGCTAGAGAATAATATAGAAAGAATTTAAACTTAAATCAATTTCTACTTTTTAATAAATGAATGAATTCTTGCAAAATATATACTCTACCTGTCATGTACTATTATTTGATTTCTCAAGTGTGGGCGACCTCTTATTCTTCATGAGTCTTACCTCAAGGTGTTTGTGAGTTCCTGGAGACAGGATCCACACTTCACTTCTCCTTCTTGCCACAAATTTATTTCCCACTGATGAGCACAGACTTAGTATTCAATAAGCACTTGTTAATTGATTCAGTGCCCTAGTGTGGAAGGAAGGAAGCCTGTAACATATTAAGCCTGCTTATTGGTTTCCTGTCTTGACTTCTCACCTGATACAGCATCTCTTACACCACCTGAAGGTAGGGTAAGAAGGAGACTGTAAACTGACACTGGTGGTGCCAGTTTTTCACTCCTATGTGGAGAAATGTTTTACTTCTATTGTTTAGAATTGTTAAGAAATCACAGTAAAAAGGTAAAAGGTCAGAGAACAACTTGTGGGAGTTGGTTCTCTCCTTGTACCATGTGGGTCACAGAGATGGAATTTAAATTAAGTAAGCACCTTGTTCCATGGAGTCATGTCCCTGTCCTTCCCTAGTACATATTTAATTTAATAACAGCAATGGCAAGAAGTTCAAAGACAGAAAGAAAAGTGCTAGGAGATAGTTTCCCTAAAGAGTCCTTGAAAAGCTTGGAGAACGGATGCAAATGTTTCAGTTATCTTCCTGTACATCACAACTGACAAGGCTGCTCTGCTGAAATTAAGTCCAAAGAAGCCCAATGTACTGTCATATTAGAAAGCATTTCCAAGGCTTACCATCACTGACTAATGCAGAGATGCATCAAGAGGCCTTCGTTTAGTTCTTAATATAACAAAGACATTTCAATGAAAACTGACATCTCAAAATTTAATGCTGTTCCACAAATGGGTGAGAGTTCATCACAGTTATCTGTTTCTCCTTTACATTCCACAGACAATTGCCTCAGAAGAAGGCTCCAGAAGAACACTATGTATCTTAGAACTCTTAACAATTAATAGAATATTGATGCCAAAGTACATTTTAATAGCCCAGCCTGTTAAATCATGGAGAAGAAAAATGAGGCACAGAGAAGTTTACTGAAGAATCCAAATTCACTGATAGGATTAAAATACAGTCTTCTAATATACAACTGTCTTTTCAGGACTATAAACTTTAGATACATAGATAGATAGATAGATAGATAGATGATAAACTTACAGAGTTACAGGAAAATATTTTGGTATTTGTTGTTCTTGTTGTTCACATGAATCCTAGTGTCTGATATGATTTCTCCTACAGAGCAGTGATGGATGATTAGGGTGAATTTTGATTATCAGCTTTCTTCCATGGAGTATGTTGGAACCTTTAGCAGTTTGCAAATCCATAAAAGACCATGGCTAAGTCTAAAGGTAGAAATTTCTGTTCTTGGCCAGAAATTCCTCTCAATAACAGCAACACATAATATTCATCTGAGGAACTCTGACAAAATATCAATGAACAAGCATGACCTGAGATTATCTGAGTCAAAACTAGGAAACAGTGCCTAAAATCAGGATTTCTTGAAGACTCTCTGGGTGATCCTGATGAGAAACCAGAGCCAAGAACTTCTGGTCTAGGGTAAATGTTGGGCATTTGTTTTCCTATACCCCATAATATAATGTGTTTTAAGACTCTGAAATGTTTGAAGAAACAAAAGAAGAACAAATTATAACTCATGAAAAATATAAAATTTGGCCGGACTCCGGAAGCTGTGGAAGGAGAGAAGCCCCGCAGCCATATTTGCTGTCTGCAGGGACACAAAAGGATCTCTAGGTACTGTAACACCCTGAGCCTTAGATTTCTGGTGGTGCAAACCACCAGGGGTCTGCCTGCACTCAGGAACTGAGCACCTAAGCAGCTTTTGTCTGCCAGCCCGCCAGGCTCGGGGCCTGTGTCCTTCTCAGGAAGATGTAGAAGGAGAGAAGCCCCGCGGCCAAACTCGCTGTCTGCAGGTACACAAAAGGATCTCTAGGTACTGTAACACCCTGAGCCTTAGATTTCTGGTGGTGCAAACCGCCAGGGGTCTGCCTGCACTCAGGAACTGAGCACATAGGCGGCTTTTGTCCGCTGTGCTCGGGAAGTTGTGGAAGGAGGGAAGCCCCGCAGCCATATTTGCTGTCTGCAGGGACACAAAAGGATCACTAGGTACTGTAACACCCTGAGCCTTAGATTTCTGGCGGTGCAAACCGCCAGGGGTCTGCCTGCACTCCGGAACTGAGCACATGGGCGGTTCATCTGCAAGCCAGTCCATCTTAGGACCTGCGTCCAATGTGAGAATCAACAGAGGGAGTGACCCCCACCACAACTTCTCTCCATAATAGAGCAGACAGAGAACACCTGGTTGACCTTGACGACCTAAGTATAGCATTGCTTGAGGCAAGATTGAGAAGGGCTCCAAAGGCAGAAAAGAGGAAGCCAGCATATCAGTAATCTGTGCCAGAAGAAACCCAGTCATCCAGTGTTGCAGAAATAACCTTAAAGATCCACAGTAGGTTGAAGCTCCAGCCAGTGACAATAAGACCATCTAACTCCTGGGAGAACCAGATGGCTAAAGGCAAATGTAGGAACGTTACTAACAGAAACCAAGGCATTATGGCAGCATCTGAACCCAATTCTCCAACACTAGCAAGTCCTGGATACCCCAACACACCAGAAAAACAAGATTTGGATTTGAAATCACTGGTCATGATGCTAGTACAGGAACACATGAAGGACATACTTAAAGAAATTCAGGAGAAAATGGATCAAAAATTGGAAGCCCTTAGAAGGGAAACACAAAAATCATTGAAAGAAATTCAGGAGAACACAAAAGCCAATAAGGAGGAAACGCAAAAATCACTTAAAGAAATACAGGAGAACCTTGATCAACAGGCAGAAGTCATGAAAGAGGAAACACAAAAATTGCTTAAAGAATTAGAGGAAAACACAAACAAGCAAATGACAGAACTGAGCAAAAATTTTCAGGATCTAAAAACAGAAGTAGAAACAACTAAGAAAGCACAAAGGGAGACAACTTTGGAGATAGAAAACCTTGGGAAGAAATCATGGACCATAGATGCAAATATCAACAACAGAATACAAGAGATAGAAGAAAGAATCTCACATGCCGAAGATACCATAGAAACCATGGACTCAACAGTTAAAGAAAATGCAAAATGCAAAAAGCTTGTAACCCAAAATATCCAGGAAATCCAGGACACAATGAGAAAGCCAAATCTAAGGGTCATAGGTATTGATGAGAGTGAAGATTTACAACTTAAAGGGCCAGCAAATATCTTCAACAAAATTATGGAAGAAAATTTCCCTAACCTAAAGAGAGAGATGCCCATGAATATACAAGAAGCCTACAGAACTCCAAACAGACTGGACCAGAACAGAAATACCTCCCGTCACATAATAATCAAAACCCCAAATGTACTAAACAAAGAAAGAATACTTAGGGCAGTAAGAGAAAAAGGGCAAGTAACATATAAAGGAAGACCTATCAGAATTACACCAGATTTCTCACCAGAGACCATGAAAGCTAGAAGATCCTGGGCGGAGCTCATGCAGACTCTAAGAGAACACAAATGCCAGCCGAGACTACTATACCCAGCGAAACTCTCAATTAACCATAGATGGAGAAACCAAGATATTCCACGACAAAACCAAATTTACACAATATCTTTCTACAAACCCAGCCCTACAAAGGTTAATAGGGGGAAAGCACCAGTACAACGAGGGAAACTATACCCTGGCAAGAGCAGGATATTAAGCTTCTTTCATCAAACCCAAAGAGGATAACCACACACATATAAAATTAAAATCAAAAATGTTAGGAAGCAATAACCGCTACTCATTGATATCTCTTAACATCAATGGACTCAATTCCCCAATAAAAAGACATAGACTAACAGACTGGTTACATAAACAGGACCCTACATTTTGCTGCTTACAGGAAACACACCTCAATGTCAAAGACAAAAACTACCTTAGAGTAAAAGGCTGGAAGACAATTCTACAAGCAAATGGTCCCAGGAAACAAGCCGGAGTTGCCATTCTAATTTCAGATAAAATTGACTTTCAACCTAATGTCATCAAAAGAGACATGGAAGGTCACTACTTGCTGGTCAAAGGAAAAATCCAACAAGAAGAACTCTCAATCCTGAACATCTATGCCCCAAATACAAGGGCGCCCTCATTCATAAAAGAAACTTTACTAAAGCTCAAAGTACACATTGCACCTAACACAATAATTGTGAGTGACTTCAACACTCCACTTTCACCAATGGACCAATCAGGAAAACAGAAACTAAACAGGGAGACAATGAAACTAATTGAAGCTTTGAACCAATTGGAGTTAACAGATATATATAGAACTTTTTATCCCAAAGCAAAAGAATATACCTTTTTCTCAGCACCTCATGGTACCTTCTCCAAAATAGATCATATAGTTGGTCACAAGACAGACCTCAACAAATATAAGAAGATTGAAATAATCCCATGCCTCCTATCAGATCACTATGGAGTAAAAGTGGTCTTTAGTAACAGTAAAAACAACAGAAAGCCCACATACACATGGAAACTGAATAATACTCTACTCAATGATACCTTGGTCAAGGAAGAAATAAAGAAAGAAATCAAAGATTTCTTAGAATTTAATAAAAATGAAGGCACAACATACACAAATCTATGGGACACATTGAAAGCAGTACTAAGAGGAAAACTCATAGCTTTGAGTGCCTTCAAAAAGAAATTCGAGAGAGCTTACACTGGAAGATTAAAGGAACAACTGAAAACCCTGGAGGAGGAGAAGACAGGAAATCATCAAACTCGGGGCTGAAATCAATCAAGTAGAAACCAAGAGAACCATACAAAGAATCAACAAGACCAAAAGCTGGTTCTTTGAAAAAATCAACAAGATAAACCCTTAGCCAGACTAACCAAAGGGCACAGAGAACGTATCCAAATTAACAAAATTAGAAATGAAAACGGTGATATCACAACAGAAACCGAGGAAATTCAAAAAATTATCAGATCCTACCACAAAAACCTGTACTCAACACAACGGGAGAATCTGGAGGAAATGGACATTTTCTTAGACAGATACCAATTACCAAAATTAAACCAGGACCAAATAGACCATCTAAACAGACCCATAACCCCTAAAGAAATAGAAGGGGTCATAGATAGGCTTCCAACCAAAAAAAGCACAGGACCAGATGGTTTCAGTGCAGAATTCTATCAGACCTTCAAAGAAGACTTAACACCAATACTCTTCAAACTCTTCCACCAAATAGAACAGAAGGAACACTACCCAACTCCTTCTTCGAAGCCACTATTACGCTGATACCAAAACCACACAAAGACCCAACTAAGAAAGAATTTCAGGCCAATTTCCCTTATGAATATCGATGCAAAAATACTAAATAAAATTCTTGCCCACCGAATCCAAGAACACATCAAAACGACCATCCACCATGATCAAGTAGGCTTCATCACAGGGATGCAGGGATGGTTCAATATACGGAAATCCATAAATGCTATCCACTACATAAACAAACTCAAAGAAAAAACACATGATCATTTCATTAGATGCTGAAAAAACATTTGACAAAATTCAGCATCCTTTCATGCTAAAAGTCTTGGAAAGGACAGGAATTCAAGGCCCATATCTAAACGTAGTAAAAACAATATACTGCAAACCGGTAGCCAACATCAAATTAAATGGAGAGAAACTTGAAGCAATCCCACTAAAATCAGGGACTAGACAAGGCTGCCCCCTCTCCATGTCTTTTCAATATAGTTCTTGATGTCCTAGCTAGAGCAATTAGACAACAGAAGGAAGTCAAAGGGATACAAATTGGAAAGGAAGAAGTCAAATTATCACTATTTGCAGATGATATGATCGTATACTTAAGTGACCCTAAAAACACTACTAGAGAACTCTTACAGCTGATAAACAACTTCAGCAAAGTGGCTGGCTACAAAATCAACGCAAGCAAATCAGTAGCCTTTATATATTCAAAGGATAAGCAGACTGAGAAAGAAATTAGGGAAATGACCCCCTTCACAATAGCTATAAACAACATAAAGTATCTTGGGGTGACTCTAACCAAACAAGTGAAAGACCTATATGACAAGAACTTCAGATCTCTGAAGAAGGAAATCGAAGAAGATCTCAGAAAATGGAAAAACCTTCCATGCTCATGGATTGGCAGGATTAATATAGTTAAAATGGACATCTTGCCAAAGACAATCTACAGATTCAATGCTATTCCCATAAAAATCCCAACCCAGTTCTTCATAGACCTAGAAAGAGCAATTCTCAAATTCATCTGGAATAACAAAAAACCCAGGATAGCTAAAACTATTCTCAAAAGTAAAAGAACTTCAGGGGGATTCAATATCCCAGACTTTAAACTCTACTACAGAGCAATAGTGATAAAAACTGCATGGTATTGGTACAATATCAGGCAAGCGGATCAATGGAATAGGATTGAAGACCCAGAAATGAACCAACACACCTATGGTCACTTGGTCTTCGACAAAGGGGCTGAAAGCATCCAGGGGAAAAAAGATAGTCTTTTCAACAAATGGTGCTGGTTCAATTGGAGGTCAGCATGCAGAAGAATGTGCATCGATCCATTCTTATCTCCTTGTACCAAGCTCAACTCCAAATGGATCAAGGACCTCCACATAAAACCTGACACACTGAAACTAATTGAAAAAAAACTGGGGAAGACCCTGGAGGACATGGGCACAGGGGAAATGTTCCTGAATAGAACACCAATAGCTTATGCTCTAAGATCAAGAATTGACAAATGGGACCTCATAAAACTACAAAGTTTCTGTAAGGCAAAGGACACCATCAAATGGACAAAACGTCAACCAACAGACTGGGAAAGAATCTTCACCAACCCTAAATCCGACAGAGGGCTAATATCTAATATATACAAAGAACTCAAGAAAGTAGAACCCAGAGATCCTAATAACCCCATTAAAAAGTGGGGTACGAAGCTAAACAAAGAACTTCGAAGAGCTGAGAAACACCTTAAGAAATGTTCAACATCATTAATCATTAGGGAAATGCAAATCAAAACAACCCTGAGATTTCACCTCACACCAGTCAGAATGGCTAAGGTCAAAAACTCAGGAGACAGCAGGTGTTGGCAAGGATGTGGAGAAAGAGGAACACTCCTCCAGTGCTGGTGGGATTGCAAGATGGTGCGACCACTTTGGAAATCAGTCTGGCGGTTCCTCAGAAAACTGGGCATGTCACTTCCTGAGGACCCTGTTATACCACTACTGGGCATATATCCAGAGGATTCTTCAGCATGCAATAAGGACACATGCTCCACTATGTTCATAGCAGCCCTATTTGTAGTAGCCAGAAGCTGTAAAGAACCTAGATGCCCTTCAACGGAGGAATGGATACAAAAAATGTGGTATATTTACACAATGGAGTACTATTCAGCCGTTAGAAACAATGAATTCATGAAATTCTTAGACAAATGGATGGAGTTGGAGAACATCATACTAAGTGAGGTAACCCAGTCTCAAAAGATCAGTTATGGTATGCACTCACTGATAAGTGGATATTAGCCTAGAAACTTTGAATACCCAGGACATAATCCACAAATTAAATGATATCCAAAAAGAATGGAGGAGTGGGCCCTGGTTCTGGAAAGACTCAGTGCAAGAGTATAGGGGAATTCCAGAACAGGGAAGTGGGAAGGGGTAGATGGAAGAATAGGGGGACGGAAGAGGGCTTATGGGACTTGCGGGGAGTGGGGACCCAGAAAAGGGGAAATCATTTGCAATGTAAATAAAAATATAAAATAAATAAAAATAAAAATGAAAAAAAATATATCGAATAAAAAATCAAAAAAATATAAAATTTAAATCCACATGCCTATAAATAAAGGTTATAGTAGCACAGCCACGTGTATTTATTTATTGTCTCTGTCTGCATTAATACTATGATGGCAAAGCTGATTGACTATGACATAGACCAAAATACTTTCTAGTTGAAATTTAACAGACAAAAATTGCTAATGTGTGCTCTAGGTCATCTTTTTTTCTAGGAGATCCAATTGTGCAGCATCTGTACTCTTGACTAGATCGGGAATACTCACTTAACTTCTGAGATTTCAAATCTGGGTCACATCATTGTTTGGGTTCACTGTGTGAATACCCATGTGAATAAAATTTTGAATGGGTCTTTATTTCTTTTCTGAAGGAAGTGTCCATACTGGAAATTTTAGATATTCTTCACAAATATCTCCAAATAATTAACAAGTCATATTGCATAGGTAGAATACAGAAAGTAATCTGGATTGGTAGAAAATGAACAGTAATTAAAATGAGATTTTATATATATATATATATATATATATATATATATATATATATATATATACTTTCAAGTTCCAGATGGATTCCAGAAGAACTCAATTCCAAAAGAGTTCTATTCTTTTCATTGAAAATAGAAACACCTCAAAGCCTAAGCACCAGTTTAGGTGCTACCAAATATCATCATCTAGGGGAAGGTAATGATCAATTCCAATCAGATAAAGTTATGGCCCAGTTAGGACTATACATGAGGAACTGCCTAGTAAATGGGTAAAATTTGGTATTTCCTATTTTAATTTGATTTCTCCTAATTACAAAAGAATTTTTATTCCATTAAGAACACAAACAGGGAGAAAAGAGAACAGAAAAATATTTAAATGTTCAAGTTAAATTCTTAGTTTTGAAAGCATGTTCTCTTCAACACTACACACACACACACACACACACACACACACATTAAAATGCAAGAAAAGACATGAACAGACAAATAAGTGATTGTTAAGGAAATATGTGATTTCTAAGGAAAAAATGGCATAGCAATTGGCATGCTGCTATCAGGGAAAAAATTCTAATCTGTTTGACATAGCAAATTTCCTTTCAAAAATTGTATTTAGATTATTTGTATATTGCATATTCACAATGTATGAATTAGTTGATTTCATAGACTATGTGTTGGGGTATATGTGTAAGAAAAACTGTGGATGTCAATTCGAAAGTGCTTCTAAAATATAAATATTATCATATATACATGATACTCTTGACTTACTATATGCCATCTTCTAGAACTGTGAACTTCCCAGAGAATTTAAGGGTCAAAGTAACCCCAGTTCAATGAGAAGAGCTTTGGGAGCCAGGCTCCTATATATACATATGACTATGATCTACTTACATTAATGTTTGAAGCTCCTTGGCCCACACTGTGAACCCCAGTTGTAGTTTGACCCTCTCATTTTCTAACAGTTAAACTGTCTTTCCTCAAAGCAATTCACTCATTTCCATAAACAAAGTCCGAATGATAATCTACCACAAGTGAAAATTTAAAGGCCCACTCATTAAGTTCTTGGAAGATTTATGGTATGCATATGCTAAACTTTGTTACTGCTGAAGACAAGCAAAATCAGCACATGGCTCATTAAGAAAAACCAAATGCTATATATTGTTAGCATTTTTAATTGTGGGTGGATTCTCAGACTCCACAGAATTGTCTATGTACAGAAGTTGTATACAATACAAGGTGAATTTATGCAGAAGTCCTGTTAATTGATTCTCCTAGCTCCTTGATTCACACCTGAGGAGGTCGAGAATTAAAAGTGGAAGGTATATTTCCCAAGCAGATTTGGGAGTTGAACTTACTACTTTATACTCATTTCATACATACCATATATACTCGGTCATTGAGGAGAAAACAATAAGCAAAAAGCCCTTGTGAAGCCCATACCATTTTCTGTTCTGTTAGACAGCAAATGTTCTCTCCCGAAGGCACAGGAAGGACACATGGAGCGCAACTTGGCTACAACATATGGTGCTGAAGCAGCAAGCTGATAAGTCTTTAGCAGTACTTGACAGTGGTAAGAGATCAACTATTGTCACATAAATATTAAAAAGCTCCTCTAGTACTCTGTTGGAATGAGATTAAGTTTAACCATAGAAATACTTTCCTGTTAATAGCAACCGAATTTGCCATCAAGTCAAGTCCAGCTAAATGACCAGTTGGTTCAAGGTTACATTGCTGCTGCTGCTGCTAAAGTAAAAGTGAAAGTGAGGTATTCCTTATATTCCATGTGAACCATGATGATGCTTTAAATAACAGGATTTTCTAGAGACTACCAATATGAGTTTTGCCTAGAAAATTCTAACCTATGGAATTTCCATAAGAACAGTGGATCTGGCCCTAGATACTGAAACACAATCTGATTTATTCTAAAAGTTCTTCTTACCATATTTTAACAATTCACCACAAGTAGCCATTGATGGAATGCCATTATGATAATAACTTATCTCTCTCCTCAAGGATCTGTGTTCCTCTAGGTAAGATCAATACAAAATTTGAAAATAAAAACAGTGATATCTATGACAATTCTAAGATTCTTATACTTTTGTAATATCTTAAGGTTATGTGTATGGTGTGAAGAACTTGGGTATTTATTTATTGTTCAGATTATGGGTAACAACTTTATATTTTTTCTAAAGCTAGAATGGAAACATAGTCCCTGAAATGAGTGTTTATTTTCCCTGTGCATGTTGGATTTGTAGCTCCCATGTTCTAAGCACACCAGCACCCACAGCTTAATAAATCACGTAGAAATACAATTTAAATTTTTAGAGTGCTTCCAGTTTTCCCATGTATAACCAGAAATTTTAGGGCAAAGGCTCTTACAGCCCTTGAATGAATTCCTGATAAACCAATAAAAAAAAATGAGTAATGAGAAAAAAAAGAGATAGAAATTTATTCAATGTGTCCACAAGGGGAAGAAAGATAGTGACTTCAAATATATACTGACATGATATTTAGATTTAAATAGGGGGATAATTAGGGCCACCAAAAAAATGTGTACATTGATGAGACAGACCTTGTCAAGGTGCAGTCCACCCATAACCATCTCAGTCTTAGTTCCCCTAGGTGGTCTCAAACTATTATTACTTAAATGACAATGTAGTTTTCTAGAAAATTCCTTCTTCACCAGGGAGTGCCCTCATCTTGGAAGTGTTCTCGCTTTTCAAATTTTGCTCTTCCTGGAATTCTTGTTGACTGCAGGTATAGGACAAAGACATCTCTGTGCCTTCAACCTTGAAGAGGGGAATGTTTTTAGAAAGATACCCTTTGGGTGATGAACATATCAATCTGTACAAGTAAATGGGTACACAAAGTTTAGACACAAGATGAATGTAGATTCTAGGCCTCAAGTGGATGCTCTCTTTTGTCATGTCGTTTTGCAGTGGACAGGCACCAGATCTTAGTGAGAAATAAATTCAGTTATACACATGTGTAAGGAAGGTAATTGCAGGCTACAATGACCTTTGGATTCAAGTTCAAGAGAAAAAGAGCTTTGTCTATGAACCAAACAGAAAGAGCAAAGCAGTGTGTTGCATGGTTATCAGGAAGTAAAATGAGCCCTTCTGGGTTCAAATGCAGAATGTTTCTTATTTTGAGCACATCACCTGGCTTTATGCCTTTGTTTTCTCATACAAAATTGGGGCTAATAATATAGGACATAAAGTCACTTTATAAAATTATTAGGAAAATGTAATTTATTTTTAATTTTAGTTCAATTTAAATTGATTTTTTAAAATTTTCAACTCTAGAATCTATACTTATTACATTTTTTCTTAACCACAGAGATGCTCCTAACACTGTGAAGTTTCTCTACCCTTCCTTTATTGGTGTAGACAGAAAAGTTCAAAGACTAACAGAAAAGATTTACTGTTTGCTAGATTTGAGTCCTTTGTAACAGCAAATCCTCCTGCTTAAGTTCAAACGACCTAGAGAAGTGGCTACAAATGAGGAGCCAGTATTTTCAAAGGACTCATCTATTATTTTATTCTGGGAGTTTTATAGGGAGCTCTCCCAAGAACAGGCTCCCTTTGGACTGGCATAAATAGCAGGAGATTACTACTTGTTTCAACATCTGCCTCTGGTATCTGCCCCTTCTCTGGGAAATGACTTATTTGCTAGGGCCAGACTACTGCCTGTGACAAAATGGTTAGAAATAGTGTCTGGGTAAAACCACCCATGCCACTTTACAAGATCTCCCCCAAGTGAACTGGAAATGAGGTTCTCTCTCTATCCCCACTACCCTACTCTTTTTTTTTTTTTAAAAAAAAAATGGGAAAAATGAAACCTGTCTTCAGATTCTCAACCCAGATGGTGTTTATTTCTTCTCCCTTGTTCTTCCCCCTCACCTCACTTAAGGGAAAAATGAAAGTAAAAAGGCCTGATTTCCACACAGCTGAATAATGTTTACTTCTGTGGCAAGGTCAAGAAGTTTGATAGCAGCAAGTAGAAGAAAAGGGAACTCAGTGAGTCCTCCACAATTCAAAAATGGCTACTGGGCTGAATGTAACCTCCCTGGCCTTTCCACTCATGTTTGGTCTCTGGTAGTTCTAAATTTCATTTCTTTTTGCGTTCAAGCCCCCAGAGGTCATGATGGTAGCTTTCAGTATAACTAGTTCCTAGCATAATCACACTAGTAATAACTCTATTTTCTGAGTGTTGAAAATATGACAGGCTTAAACCTGGTACCTACTTAATTTAACTCCTTAAACATTTACATAAGTCCTATAAGACAGATACTCAGGACCAGATGCATACATTTAATCTTAGAGAAGTGGAATGAATTGCATGCAGCCGTGCAGTGGGGTCAGGGAAGGGGTTCCCAAAGCACACAGGGGCAATCAGACTTGCCTGTCCAGATGTCATTAGGGTTCATTTGTGTTGAGGGCAAAGCCACACTTTTTTAATCACTCGATTATGAGGAGTATAAACCCAAAGCCACAAAACCTATTTGTTATTATGCCTGGGAACATCAACACTGTTCATTGCTGTTTCTTTCATGAGTTGGAAAGTCTGTTAATTCTGAGCATGATATGCTCTTGCTGTATGCCTAACAATGGAGAGGTGAGTTCTGAGTCCTCTGTGATCATTCCAAGGTAAAGAAGAGCCCTTCTACAAGACTATTCTTCATTTCCTTCAAACTAAAAGTAAAGGAAAGCATAATAGAGGAAAATTGAAACATGCTTTTAAAAAAAGAATAAATTTAGTGCTCAGGAGAGTGAGGAGGAACTCAGCAGAACGATCTGGAGCAGACCACTGAGTTTCACAACTCAGACTCTGCCAATCTCCTCCGCAAATACCCAGGCTATTCCAAGCCTGCTTCCTCTCTGGAGCAGATGTCACCAGTCTCAGAACATCATGAAAGTAGAGGCAAAAGACCATGTGGTGACTGTTGCACATTCAGCTAGCACTATACAGTATGCAAAACACCATCACCTACATGATCTCATTTGCCCTACTTACACTGAAAGACAAATTAAGGCGGGAGTGGTCATCAGTAGTAAACTCATCTTTTATATCATGGTCTTGGGACTTCACAAAATGAATGGATATGCCCCCCCAGTCCCATAGTTACCATACCATATTCTAAAGGGTCAGAATTTGAAAACAGGTCAAGTGATTATGAATCCTTAAATTCATTAAAGACAGTCTTTAAGAACAATGAATTCAAGTTTTGTTTTCTGTGCACTAAAAGACAATCCACTTCCAATGAAAATATGAAAGACATGCCTTATAATCTTTCTGAGAAGGCATATACTCTACTACATATAATAAGCATCTTTATGGGACACGTATTACCCAGGCAAATGACCTTTAATCTCTATATCTGGTTTACTTTTCTTTTCTAAACTCCTATTAAACATAATTACAGACGTGTCTCTGTTAATATAGTTTTGCAATTGTGCTGAACTCAATTTACTATTAACACTGTATCTTACCTGTTTTTTTATGTTGTTTCACATATAAGTATGATTTTGTGAAATTAAAATTTTCATGTATTTCCTAGTTTGCTTTTATATTGCCATGAAAAAAATACTGATCAAACCAATTTGGGGGGGAAAAGGTCTATTTGTCCTCTACTTCATACTACAGTCTGGAACTCTTAAGTAGGAAGGAACTGAAGCAAAAACCACAGAGCAATGCTACTTACCGATATTTTCTCCATGGCTTGCTCATTCTGCCTTCCTACTCAACCCAGAACCACCTACCAAGTGGTGGTACTGTGGGGGTGCCCCACAGTGGGCAGGAACCTCCCAGATAAATTATTAATCAAGAAATGGACCCGCCTAGAAACCAATGTGATAAAGGAAATTCCTTGGTTGAGGTTTCCTCTATGACTCTAATTTATAGCAATTTGAGAAACTAACTGATGTTGTGTTTTCTGCAGTTGATATACATACATATGCCCCTACTACAATTAACAGGGAAGTTATCCTTAGACATGTTATGAGTACTCTGTAGCTCTCTTCAGACACACCAGAAGAGGACATCAGATCTTATTAAGAATGGTTGTGAGCCACCGTGTGGTTGCTGGGAAATGAACTCAGGACCTCTAAAAGAGCAGTCAGTGCTCTTAACTGCTAAGCCATCTCTCCAACCTTGTAAGCTTCTTTAAAAATTAAAAATAAAAGATTTATTATGCAGCAGAGGACTGCCTTGATCAGTGGGAGATGATGAACCTAATTCTATAGAAGCTTGATGCTTCAGGGAAGGAGGATGCTGGCGGGGGTGAGGTGTGTTTAGGTATGTGGATAGGGGAGCACCCTCTCAAAAACAAAGGGAGAGGGGACAGGGTTAAGAACTTGGGGAGGGAGGACCAGGAAGGTGGCAACATTGTCACTCACCCTGGAGTCTGTGAAACACTTTCCCATACATTCATAAGGGAATAATAATGTCATGAAAGTGACACTGGCAAATAGTATTTTATTACTATGAAAATGTACGTTCCTCATGGACCTCCTTGAGTCCTCAGACCATACTTCAAAAATTTAGCCTAGCCTGGTTGGCAAATTCCAAGGTAGGGAGAACTCCTGTCTCAAAAAAACAAGGTAAATAGCTCTATAGGAACAACTTTCAGGATTGAATTCTGTCCTCAAAAGCACATGAACATCCATATGCATGCTCCTGAACACATAGGGACTCATATGCATAAACACACACCCAGACATACACGTGTACAGGTAAAAATCAAATTGATATCAAATGAATGAATATCCAATATCACCCAAATGTGATCAAACTTGAACCACAGCAGTCTGAACCCAGAGTTCCTGCTTTTTTTTTTTACCTTATACATAAAAAACATGACAATTAAATACATTAAATTGGTGCCTGAAGATAAGTGCATCTCTCAACCATCCTCAGAGAACTTATTTCTGCAGTAGATGGTGACTGATACAGAGATGTACAATTGGTCAGGATGCAAAGAATAAGAAGCTACAAAATTCTCAGTCCTGAATGGAATGTCTATCACTACCCTCCCACTTTCTCCCAAGGTTTAGGAATCCTGGTAAAGGTCATGCATGACTAAACAAAACTGTTTTCCTATAGTACAGTGTAGTTGCCAATGTGAACCAATAGAATTTGTGACAGCATGCGCAAAGCATGCACGAACTCAAATAAAAAATTCCCAGCATGGATGTGGGCAGGGGGGTGGGTAGACAAGAAGTTCCAGCCCTAGATGAGCTATTGATAATTGAGAGACAGAAAGTCAGGTGTCTTTAAGGATGTGCTCCTTGGCATGTTAACCACACTACCGTTATGGCCACAATCCCAAAAATGTATTGGCAGAGAAAGATTGACCTCAAGGTTTTTTGCTTTTTGCTTTTTTTTTTAAGGTACAAAGTTGGTGGATAGGAAAATATGTTTATCTTAGAGGATTTACGAAAGGGTGACTAGATCAAAATACATTTTATGTAACTCTAGATGAATAAATAAAATATTTTTAAAGAGGTACATATACATGTAGTCTTACATACATGCACATGTTATGCCAGGAAAATTTCTTGAACCACCAAAAGATCACAAAGGAACGGCTTCCCATGTAATCAAATTAGGGTCTCTTTATTCAAGGTCAAGCCTGGGCTCTCCACCAATCGTGACACAGCAGGAAGGTGGAGCCCTGAGCTTAATTGTAGGCAAGAATTTATAGAGGGAAGATGGGAGTATCTAGACTGATACACATTGGCTTAGGGGTCATTATGGCCCTTAAGATAATTAACTGGTGCTGGGAGCCAAACCATAGTCTAATCTTCTGTTTTTCTCCTGATTGGTCTTTGCCAAGAAGTGGAGTGTAAGGCTTGTAACCTAGAGGAGTAGCTTTGTTGTGGAATAACCTGGAAACTGGTCTAACCTGGGAACTTCTGCTAGGTACCAGTTTGCTAGTTAACTGGAGTTCAAGATTAGGTAAGGTTAGGTTGTCTAAGATGTAGTCTCAATCCAAAAGATATCCTCTCTCTCTCTCTCTCTCTCTCTCTCTCTCTCTCTCTCTCTTTCTCTCTCTCTCTCTCACACACACACACACACACATACAGGATATTGGAGTATATTGTCTTCTAAAAGAAATTGCTTTTATTCCTCTAGAATCAGGAAGAAAACAGAAGTTCTGTGCTATTTTGTTCAATATTTATAATGAAGAAATGGGGATTAAAGGAGCCCAGTGACATGTAATTTTTTTTGCCTACATTTTATCCAGGATACTTAGACTTCTGTTCTCAGTCTACCCTGAGGACAGCAAGCACCATGCCTGGTGTCTCACTAAATTTCTATTCCCTATGTCCGTGCCTTCCTTCTCCGTGTAGTGCCAAAGAGCAGAAATGCTAGTAGTCACTGGATTTGTGACCTGGAACAAGAAACTTCATCTCTTGGAGTATCAGTTTTTTCACCTATACAACAGAGATTAGACTGCTAAGACCTAGCTCAGAGAGTGAGAGTCTTGGGAGGAGGGAATGTGATAACAGACATCACATTTAGGGTTAGGCCTTCCACAGTTTAGTGTGACTGAGAACATATAATAAGTTAATGTGGGGATAATATGTATAGTTAATATATTATAAAAGAATATAAGAAGGAAAACAAACACTACCATAAATACTAATAATTTGTTGACATTTACTATATATGACACAGTATGCCAATGTTTTACATGTAATGCTTCATTTTATCTTCACAACACACTTTAAGGTTAGGGTCATTTTGCCAATAACAAATCTGGAACACAAACTGGGTGGGCTATTAAAAATACCAGAGCTCATGAATGATAGCAGTAGAGCTCAAACACAAGTTGGCTTCCTCCAGATTCAGAACTTAGAACCATGGAGACCCCCACCCACTCACTCGAACAAAATTCAAAGATGCGTACTTCAGAAGATTCAGAAAACCAGACTTTATTTAATGATTTCCAGATTCAACATGAGCATAAGAAAACCTCTTTCATTCACAGCACACCAACAAGAAGAAGATAATATTCAACATCCCTAGGATAGCCACCACAGTTGTCAGTAGGTGGCTGGATTATAAGACACAAGATCCTCCTAAACATTACTTATTTATTTCAAAGCCTTGTAACCCCAGTCTCAGTCTTTGAACCAAATAAATGAGAATCCCTCACTTCATTCAGTTCTTCTTCATTAACTAACATAATGGCTAACATACTGAACCTTACCACCACCTTGCTGCCTCCCAGGCAACCTTGCACAACCCAGAGCCCCTCGATGGTGATTTGCTGAGTAATTAGCGGCTGATGGGCCACTTATTTTCTTGTCACTTGCAAGTGAAATGCACAAGACACATATCATTTTGCCACTTTGCTACCTAAGCAGTCTGGGCAGCTACTGGATTATTGCTTTGTGCTCAAGTTGATTCCTCCTCTAGAAACATTAGTGACATTTGCAAGGCAGGAGCTGAGAAAACCCAAAGGATTCCTTTATCACTCACCTCAGAGACATCAAATAGAGTAAAAGAGTGCGAGAGAGGATGTGGAAGGGAGGGTAAAGAGTGGTCCCTTGTAGCATGAATCAAAACGGGGCTGCATGTCTGCCTTTGGCAGCAGACAGCATAATTTGTATAAAAAGCAGCTGCATGCAATTGCTCAGTGTAATCTGAAGTAAGGGAGTTAATAAAGCAATAGCTCACATTGATTGAATGTATTAACTATGCCATGCATGGGCTGGACGAGTATTAACTCATTTAGTCCTCATAACAGGACTATGACAAAAACGCAACTATTCTCTCTCCTTTGTGTCTATGAGGAAACTAAAGCAGAGACTCTGAGTGATCTTACTGGGGTTAAATAGAAATCAAGTTGCAAAGGTGGGATCTGGACTCAAGTAGTCATCCTTCACAGCAGTATTCACAAGCGATTCCTCCTTTCTTGGCAGAAGAAATGGTTCAAAAGATTGTCATGCTGGATCTCATATGATGTGTCATTTATTCAAGAAGTCATTGAGTCTCTAACCTGTATCGGGAATTATATTGAAATGGCAGATCTTACAGGTAAGGAAGACTGCCCCTGCCCTTGTGAAACTTCCAATCTAGTGTGGGAGACAGCTATTAAGCCAAAAAAAAAAAAAAAAAAAAGTCACCAGTGAGCATAGACTCACTGCTGTGACAGGTAATATGAAGAACTTTGTGAGTCTCTGAAAACAGATAATAGGGGACTGTGACCTTGAAAGACTGGAGCAGATGTCTTTGAAGGTCTGTCGATTGAGTTGCATTCTCAAGAGGTAGGGGGTTGGGAGAGCATTACAGACAGAAGGAACAGCACACGAAAACTATTTTTTCTCCCTTTTTATTTTCCAAGCCTCTCTGACAGCTGCACTGGGTTTGTTCTCTATCCTCAGTTTGAGTTAGATGGTTCACTTTATCATGGTGAGGCAAACATGATAAACCTAAAAATAATGGATTCCTTTAAAAAAAAAAAGCATACTGATTGCATAAAAAGATTTAAAGCTCGGGGCCCACTGGGTTATCTCTTTTGCTCTTAGTGCCCAAGGATGAGCGGAGGATGTTAACAAAGACTGATTGTTCAAATTGCAATTTAGTTTCTCCCCTCTTACAGTTCTGAAAGTTCTCCCTGACAAAGGGAGACGGGAATGTCAGAGTTCTGAGTAGGCAAGGTGCTGAGGGAAAGTGTGGAGAAAGAAGGTCTCGTGGAGGAGAGAAGAGGTGCTCCCTACTGGACTGCATCAAATTCCATACTCCACACCCTGTGCGTTGAAATACTCCCTGTAACCACTTTTAGGGGTTACTCAAAACCTTCTCACTGCTCCCATTTACCCGACCCATAATCTCAAGAGCCTGAGAAGTAAGCAGGGACATCTTGGGATTCATCCAGACTCAAAGTTTGGGCTGTTAGCCTCATAGAGGCTTCAAATCAGAGACTCAGACTGGCCTGCCAATCAGGAGAGATTAACAGAGTAGTGACAGAATGACATCCATCAACCACTTCCCTGTCAAGATGGAAGGCCAAGGTACTTCCATCTGTCTTTGTTAACTAACTACAAAACCCCAGAAGCACTCCGCACATTGGTTCTTTCACTATCTAAGAAGGCATGAACTAGTTTGTTCATTTATTTTAGCAACTAATAAAGGCTTCAATTTTACTATGTCTCCAGTTAGAATGAAAATGTCCCCCAAAGCCTCATAAAGAGTGGCACTATTAGGAGGTGAGGCCTTGTTGAAATAGGTCTGGTCTTGGAGGAAGTGGGTCACTGGGGAAGGAATTTGAGGTTTCAGAAGCTCAAGCCAACCATGTCACTTGCTCTTCCTGTTACCTGCCAATGCCAATGTAGAACTCTCAGCTCCTTCTCTAGAACTATGTCTGCCTGCACATCACCATGCTTCCTGCAGTGACGATAATGGACTAAACCTCCACTGTAAGCTAGCCCCAAATTAAATGTTTTCCTTTATAATAGTTGCTGTGGTCATAGTGTCTCATCACAGCAATAGAAACCCTAAGTCTGCAATACAAATATTAAGGAGTAAGATGGATTTGGTCTAAATTTCCTATAAAGATAATTTTCAATACAATGTCTAGAACAATAACCCTATTCCTAGGTAGTGATTCTGAACACATATTCAGAGCATTGCAGATGCAAACTTTTTGGAAACCTGGATAACTCTTTAATAAAGGTGTTTGCAAAATATAGATATCAATGTTAAATAGGGATTATAATAGTACCCACTCAGATTACTTGCAAGGCTTCAATAAAAATTTTATGTAGCCAGGCGGTGGTGGCACACACCTTTAATCCAAGCACTTGGGAGGCAGAGCCAGGCAGATTTCTGAGTTCGAGGCCAGCCTGGTCTACAGAGTGAGTTCCAGGACAGCCAAGGCTACACACAGAAACTCTGTCTCAAAAAAATAAAAACAAAAAACAAACAAACAACAACAAGACACACACATATGTATATATATATATGTGCATATGTGTGTGTGTATGTAAAAAAGTATCAAATGGCCATTAAGTCCCAACACTTAAATTATTATCTATCATTCTCTATAAACATGTTTGATTTTTTAAATTATTTTTGTAGTGCTGGAATTTGAATGCTAAGCCTTATGAATGATAGGCAATTACTCTGCCAATGAATTACATCTTTGGCCACCTATTCTGGTTTCAATAGCATAAGGATAATTAATTTAGTGAAAACAATATATGCATATATCTACTGTTACCTGTAAATCCTTTGTTTTATTACAATTATGGAAGTATGTATGAAATAACTACATCACATTCAGCAATTTTGATAATTTTTTCTATAAATAGTCCATTCTGAATTTGTTTCATTTTTTTCATTTTTTTATTTTCTATATTCTCTGTTTACATTACAAATGATTTCCCCTTTCCCAGTTCCCCCCTCCACAAATTTGTTTCTTTTTTGAACATGAATTCCTCAAAAGATCTTGTCCAATTTTCATGATGATCCTCTTAACCATATCTCAAACTACTTTTTTTTGCAAATCAAGGTATATTATAGATTTCTAATAGTCCCATATACGTAGTTGAAATGAAAATATCCCTACAGTAAAGGGACATTTAGTCATCATTCCATAGGAGCCATAGTGCATATATATATATATATATATATATATATACATATATATATATATATATGTGTGTGTGTGTGTGTGTGTGTATGTGTATGTATGTATATATGTATATATGTATATATGTATACGTATATGTGTACGTGTACATGTATATGTATATATATATGAAGGTTGCAGTTATTCTCATTTGTTCTAGACACCAGGAGATCAGTGATAAAAATCTGTAATGGTTCATTGTTTTTCTTTTGCCTCCTAAATCAACAGTGACACTGATTTAAAAGTTAATAGAGATCCCCTAGAGTACTTAATAATACATATTACACTCTAATAAATGTGTTTCCTACATATTTAACTGACTACCATGCTGATTTATTAGACTGGTATAATAACATAGGAACTTTCTTCTTGGTTACTTAGAAAATTTCTAAGAATTTAGTACCTTCTAAAATGGAGTGTTAAATAATGTTTTTCTCTAGTGACTGATTCTTAATTCTTATCTGAGCAATGTAAATTTATAACTTGTTATTCTCAAGATATGTTCATTGTATGTATTTTAAAGAGAAGGTCCTTTTATTTAGCTAGCTTTAAATATTTTTGAAATATTCAGGATCATTACAAGAATTAAGATGCTTAATACTGCTCAAACAGTTTCTAATGTCAAGATTCCCATTTCGAGTCTATGGATCTGAACAAACAGTTCTCAAAGGAAGAAACAAAACTGTTCATCATCCTTAGCAATTAGAGAAATGTAAATCAAAACAGCTCTGAGATTTCCTCTTACCTCAGTCAGAATAGCAAAAAAAATAAACAGAACAACCAAGCACAAATACTAGAAAAGTCTTAGAGGAAAGGGACTTTACTGCTGGTATGATTTCAACCTGGACTGTGTGTGTGTGTGTGTGTGTGTGTGTGTGTGTGTGTGTGTGTGTGTGTGTAGAAAAATCCCAAACATTTGATTTTATCAAATGAAGAATCAGGAACCAGACACTATGGTGAAAGCTTGCTAGCTCAGAGAGGCCGAGGAAGCACCCAGCTGACCTTCCTCCTAAACCAATGTTGTCCCAGGAGGAAAAAAAATTCTCCTTCACCTTGCTGTCTTAAAAACCACTTTCGTCCCTCCTTTCTACCTCCTGTGTGTCTCTCTATCCATCCGCCTGACATTCTCGTACTCTCTATGGTTTTATCCTGTGTACACTCCCTGTCAACTGGTTGCCTGGACCACTTCTTAACCTATCATTGACTTTATTCTATCTTTTTAAAACTAAACAGAACAGTCTGGGATTAACATTATGTGCTAGGGCTGAGCCACACTACAATTAGAGATAGGTTTCTCCAGAATAAAATCTCATGGTGGGGGCAGGGAGGATCACAGTGTGAGCATCGATCCTGCAACACATATTGTCAGTATGGAAATCAGTATGGTGAGTCTCAAAAACCTAAAAATAAATCTAACATATCGCTCAGCTATGCTACTCCTTGGATTACACACAAAGGACTTGACACCATATTCCACAAATAATTCCTCAGCCATGTTCATTGCTTCTTTATTCACAATATCTAGGAAATGGAAATAATCTAAGCATTCTTCAGTAAATGAATGGGTAATGAAAATACGTCACATACACACAAAGGAATGTTATTCAGCTATGAAGAGAAGTGAAATCATGAAATTTGCAGGCAAATGGATGAAAGTATAACATGTTATACTGAGTGAATTAACCCACTGAGACCCAGAAAAGGAAATGCTGTGTTTTCTTTCTCATCTGTGGATCTAGCTCTGAGTCTCTAGATGTGAGTATATGACCTATAGTAATCATAGAAAATAGGAAAGTGAAAATGGACAGTGGCATGAAGACAAGGAGCTGTAGTGGGGGCTACAGTAGAACACAGCTGCTGTGAACACAGCTACTATGAATGGGAAAATGGAAATTGGGAGGGAGAACTTTACCTGAGGAGGGAGAGACAGAAAGAATAAAATACACTAAATAAATAATTGAAATGCCACTGGTAGCATTATTTGATGCCTTCTTAAAATAAACATATAAGTATATGCGTCCACAGATATAAATAATTTAAGTGAAGTTACACCAATTAGGTTGGATGATAATCCTCTCACCAAGAGACTATCTACCAAAATCCCCAGTATCATTCATGGGAAACCTCTCTTGGAGTCACTGGTCAGAAGAGTCCACAATACTCCTAAACTAATATAAGTTCTTTTCCTTGACTTTGATTGACTCCTAGAACCTGAAAGTAAGACTATATTAGTGAAGACACCACAAACTTTGGATAGGGGACTCAGAGGCATCAAGCTCAAATGATCTGGAAGCCTTCTCTGAGGAATAGCTCTTATAGCATATACAAGTGCTATACAAACTATCAAGGGAAAGAACAATTAAAAGTCCTATCCATCTCTAAAACCTAAACACAATGATCAGAATGGTACCCAAGGCTTCAAATGTGGCACTTATATATCTAGGGTAACCAACAGATGTCTAAATGGACTTAAGGGACACTCAGTAGGATAGAATTCGTGCCTGGTATTTTTTAACTAATCAACTATTTGTAGCCAGTGAATTAATGGACCAGAGAAGAAAATCCACTATTCCTAAATCAGTATAATTTCATTTCTCATGCATTCTCTCTCTCTCTCTCTCTCTCTCTCTCTCTCTCTCTCTCTCTCTCTCTCTCTCTCTCTCTCTCCCCCTCATTCTCTTACCTCTCATCAGAAAAGCTTCCTTTTTCAGCAGATGAAGACCACTAGAGAAAGTCACAACTGGTCAAAATGCAGGAAAAAGGTAACCATGGTGTGTCCAGCACCAGCTCAGGTATCTACAACTTGATCCCTATGCCTAAGGTTAAGGGAGCATCATGGAAGAGGGGACAGAAAAATTGTAAGAGTCAAAGAACCCAGGGCATCAGCTACAAGATAGTGTCTTCTGTATATGGTGTTCTACCCATGAACTCTTAAAAATATGATTACCTAAGCAAGACCTTCACAATAATAACACAAATTGGCATGTCTGTAAGGATGGAAAACATATAACAATGTACAAGCTCTACATGAATAACTACAACAAATGTCTACTAAGAGAGGTAAGTATTAGTCCTCTTTAAGGATAAGCTCTCTGATAGGTTTTCTAAGCCTAAATCATCAACCCTAAACACACATACACAAACAAGCAAAACTAGATGGACTCAACAGGTTGCAATTATATATTCATATATGTGTAAAATAATAATTGAAGAAGAGACTATTAAGTCGAGGAGTGGAGGACACAGGGTGAGTTAGAGGGGGAGAGTGTAGGGGTAGAAATGGTGTAAAATAGTACTCATGTATGAAATTTTCAAAAGGAAAAAATAAAATAAATGTTTTAAAAAGATTACCATTTTGCATTTTATTTTCTTTTTCCTGAATCTGGGTCAAATCTGTATGCATCTCACATCGCTAAATATGCTTTATCCCTTTTTAAAAACAAGCCTCAGGCCCTGTTGTGTGTTGATAGGTAAAAGAAAAATTTTAACATACAGATGCTTGTACTTGAGCATTTGTCTGTTACCCCATCATTAATGACTCCAATGTTGCCTAGCATGTCCAAACATCATACAGCTTGGCTAATGTTTTGATCAGACCTCAACAGTGTCTTTAAGAGACTCTGTTATGGACAGCTGGAGGGTAGGAAATAATCACATTGAATGAAGAGTCCAAGTTCTTGGAACTTGTGGTTAAAAAATCTTTCTGAATATTGATTCCCTTTGCTAATAAGCTCAGAAGTTCAAAGTAAGGACCGGAGGCCATGGCTCCTGTTACCTCCTTTCAGACAAACTGCACTCCTCCTCTCTCTAAATGGACAAGATTATGAAACAGAATTTTTAAAGCTGTGTTACCCCCTTGACCTCTTTTCAAGAGGCTCTGTTATTAACACTAACTTAAATTCCCCCTGCCAGAACCAAGTCTTCAGATAAATTAAACCCTTTCCACTTCAAACCAGTAGTATTTTTAAATGATACAATACAGATAATTTTGCCTCTTAGAGCAATGCTTTTCCAATTCATACCAGGTAAGTGTACATCACTCCCAAAGAATAGCAGACAAGTGTGGAAACTGATTGCTAAGGCTTTAGAGGCTCCAGTGCAGATAACTCACATACAAAAGAATTGAATTGTTTGCCCATCTTTTGGTCATTATAGGGGGAAAAATATCTTCACCAAATGCTAGAGAGTTGGAGGCAGCCACCTTAACACATAGTACACATACAAAGCTCTGTGTTATATAATCAATAAAAGAATAAATGCCTAGTTTATTTTCACTCACATTAAAGAAACATGATCTGCATATCCTGCAAGTCTTTCTTATGTTGAGTTTTTCTCAGAAATACAACCAGGCCTTTTGGATTAGCCAGTGAATGAGAATATCAATGTATCTAGAAATACTTCCTTAATTAAACTAAATGTTTCAAAAGATGTCACAAGATTGAATGCAGGAGGCCATTGGTGAGTTTTAAGAGAGAAATTCCAGTAGAGTGGCAAAGAAAGAAGCAAAGCAACAGTGCCAGGAAATACAAGCAACTCTTTCAGCAAAGCAAAGTATGGAGAGTTTTGGCAGGGGAGACCTATTGTCTCTGTGCCCCTCCACAACATAGAGAGCTAATATCCAATATATACAAAGAACTCAAGAAGGTAGACTCTAGAGAACCAAATAACCCTATTAAAAATGGGGTACAGAGCTAAACAAAGAATTTTCACCTGAAGAATTTCAAATGGCTGAGAAGCACCTTAGGAAATGTTCAACATCATTAGTCATTAGGGAAATACAAATCAAAACAACCCTCAGATTTCACCTCACACCAGTCAGAATGGCTAAGATTAAAAACTCAGGAAACAGCAGGTGTTGGCAAGGATGTGGAGAAAGACGAACACTCCTCCACTGCTGGTGGGAATGTAAGATGGTACAACCACTCTGGAAATCAGTCTGGCAGTTCCTCAGAAAAATGGGCATGTCACTTCTGGAGGACCCTGTTATACCACTCCTGGGCATATACCCATAGGATTGCCCAGCATGCAATAAAGACACATGCTCCACTATGTCCATAACAGCCTTATTTCTAATAGCCAGAAGCTGGAAAGAACCCAGATGTCCCTCAAAGGAGGAATGGATACAGAAAATGTGGTATATTTACACAATGGAATACTACTCAGCAATTAGAAACAATGAATTCATGAAATTCTTGGGCAAATGGTTGAAACTGGAAAATATCATCCTAAGTGAGGTGACCCAATCACTAAAGAACACACATGGAATACAGTCACTGATAAGTGGATATTAGCCCAGAAGCTCTGAATATCCAAGACACAATTCACATATCAAATCATTCCCAAGAAGAAGGAAGGAGAGGTCCCTGGTCCTGGAAAGGCTTGATGCAGTAATGTAGGGGAGTACCAGGACAGAGAAGTGGGAGGGGGTTGAGTGGGGAATGGGTGGAGGGAAGAGGGCATATGGGACTTATGGGGAGGGGGGAACCAGGAAAGGGGAAATCATTTGGAATGTAAACAAAGAATAAAGAAAATTTAAAAAATTAAAAAGAATTAAAAGAGAAAAAAATGTTATCCCCTTTCCTTGTTTCACCTCAAAAAAAACCCCTATCCCATCCCCCCCCACCCTTCTCATCAACCCACACACTTTCACTTTCCTGACCTGGCATTTCCCTATAATGGGACATCAAGCCTTCACAGAACCAAAGGCCTCTCTTCTCATCGATGTCCAAAAAGGCCATCATCTGCTACATATGTAGCTGGGGCCATAGGTCCCTCCAAGTGCACACTTTGGTTGGTGGTTTAGCCCCGGGGAGCTCTGGGAGTACTGGTTGGTTGATATTGTTGTTCCTCCTATGGGGCTGCAAACTCCTTCAGCTTCTTGGGTCCTTTCTCTAGCTCCTCCATTAAGGATCCTGTGCTCAGTCCATTGTTTGGCTGTGAGACTTCTCAATTTGTCAGGTACTAGCAGAGCCTCCCAGGAGACAGCTATATCAGGCTCCTGTCAGCAAGAACTTGTTGGCATCTGCAATAGTGTTGGATTGGGTGACTCTATATGGGATGGATCCCCAGGTGGGGCAGTCTCTGATGATCTTTCCTTCAGTGTATGCTCCAGACTTTGTCCCTATATCTCCTGCCATGGGTATTTTGATCCCCCTTCTAAGAAGGACCAAAGTATCCATACTTTGTTCTTCCTTCTTCTTGAGCTTCATGTGGACTGCGAATTTTATCTTGGTATTGTGAGCTTTTTAAACTGTATTGTGGAAGTGCTACATTTCCTTAAGTTGGGACTGAAGCTTTCGCTGTATTTTACTTTGTTTTCTACTCTTCACTGCACACAAATGTGACATATGTACCTGTTATATATTATATAGCCAAAGAACAAAGGGGAAGCTTGCTGAGGTTTTAAAAAAACACTGATTTTTATTAATTTCATAAAAGTAACCTTAATTACAGGTGTAATTTTTTTGTAATCTTTCGCTATATATGGTACCACGTGATCAAATTCCCAATTTGATGATACAGAAAGAGGAAAAGCACTGCAATTTCCAAGATTACATATCAAAGTACAGGCCAGCCGGGGCTACACAGGAAGTCCCTGTCTCATAACACAAAGAAATCATCAGATTTTCTACTTTAGGCTTACATAGTGATAAACAAATACCTGGGTTGTTGTGAGATACAGATGCCACCTTCAAACATTGTTCTGGCCCAACCTCCAGACATTGACAAGCATGAATCAAATCTTACTTGTCCATACATATATTAAAATTTATACCCACAGACAAATAGTACAGTCTTCTTTGGTAAGTTGATCTGAATGCATGCCTCCCAAAGTGGATCTTTTCAAAATTATTTTTAAGTGTACACATGTGTGTGTTTAACAGAAAGAAAATCTCTCCCTCTTCCTCTCCCTCTCCCCTTCCTCTTCCCTCCCCCCTCTCTCTCCCATGTGTGTGTTTGTGTGTGTGTGCCTGTGTGCCTGTGTGTCTGTGTGCCTGTGTGTCTGTGTAGAAGTCAATTCAAGCCAGAAATACTAAATTTCCTGAAGCTGGAGTTCTGGCAATTGTAAACAGCAAGCACAGGTTCTAGGAACTGAACTTGGGTCCTCTGGAGGAGTAGAAAGCATTCTTCATCACTAAGCCATCTCTCTAGCGTTCAAGTAAAAAATTTTAATTATTTATTTTATTGTTTTTTTTCTGGATTTTCTTTCTGTTTTGTTTATTTATTGCTTCTGAGACAGGATATTGCTGGACTTAAATTTATGATCCTTCTGTATCTGTCTCTGCTTCAGCCTCTCAAGTGCTAGAATTATATAGGCAAGTGTTATATTGCTTTCTTTATAAACGTGCATTAGGAACATTTTCACATGTATAGAAATGTAGGTAGATTGGCATAATGAAACTCATACAGAGTTATTCCTTAAAATATGTAGCAAATATTACAGTATTTGCTTCACTTATTCTTTTTTCTTTTATTTCTATAGTAGTTTAGAACAAATCCATGTATATCAGTAAACCCCTCCATGCTAAGCACCTATAAATCATGTAGACATTTTTATTACACATCTACAATGACAGCACACAAAATAACATGAACAAATCATTCCTGTCATCTAAAACCCAGTGCATATCCACAGATCCAAGACTGCTTCAAATTTTAATAATTATTTTTGTTTGTTGGTTGGTTTTAATTAAAATACAGCTACATAATCCTCCTTTCCCTTTCTTCACTCCAACCCTGCCTATGTCCCCTCCCCCAAATTCATGCCTTCTTTTTCTTTAAGTGTTCTTATTATGTACATATAAATGCGCAAGTATATAAATACAACCTGCTGAGCACATTTAGTGTTGCTTGTAGGTACATAATTTCAGGACTATGCACTTTTTAGTGGAACTATATTTATTTCTACAAAGCTGTGATTTTAGTTTTGTTGCTATTAATGTCACTGCTGTGGTGGTGTTTGTAGCTGCTTTGCTTGTTTGTTTGTTTGTTTTTTTTTTTTTTTAGTCCTGGAAGTTTCATGCATGTTAGACATGCCCCCCCACTGGGCTACAATGAGTGCAGATTCACACTTATTTTCAAACTATCATCTTATGTTCATTGGTCAGGATCATTCCAGTGACACCAAGAGCAGCTGTCTCTCCACTAAATGTAGAAAAATTTGTCCCTAACCCAACTAATTCATTCACTTACTGTCAAGATAAACACTTGCTTACAAGTTACCTTTCTGAAGCACAAAACAAAACAGTCTGCTCCTTCCTGAAAAGAGACCACATGAAGATGCCTTGGCTAGTATCCTTGTCTTACCTGCTACTAGCCTAGTTGCTATGTTGCTTTGTCACCCCAAAGGTGCTCTGAAGTGCACTAGCAGCAGCAAAATGTCTCTGTTTAGGAATCTCTAGATCATAGCCATAAAAAACCGGAAATGACTTGTATACATGTTTTATTATCTCACTGTTGCCAGGAATGATTTAAAGCACTGATGATACAAGCAACATACATTCGGAAGATACTCTGACCTGCTTCAACATGTGGTAGAAAGGTCTACATGATTCATATGAGAAATCATCACTAATCTTTTAAGTTCAAAGACTATGACCTAGAAAGTTCATTTAATATTGGCTTCAGAGAAACACTCACATGTGTACATAAGGAGTGTATGTAGGATTTTCCATTGTCTCATAACAATCCAACTAAAATTAGAAGTCAACTATTCCTTAACAGAGGCTCAGTGTAGCCAAAACTTTACAGCACAATGCATCTGCTTAAAAGAATAAAACAAATTAGAAGCCTTAACTTGGGAAGACCTCCAGTGGATGTATCTTGTTAAATTCCCCAAATTAGTTCCAGAATAGTAGCCATAATTCCCATTTGTGGGAACATACACAAATCTACAAATCCTTATTATATGTTCAAAGAAAAATGTCTGGAAAGATATCTGTGGACTTGTAAACTAAACACGTGTCTCAAATGAAGACTGTAATAAGGGCAATGGCCAGAGCTATTTGAATTAACTTGAAATTGTGTAATAGCAGTGTGATCCTATTCCATGCATGCAATTTATAATGATGAAAAAAAAAGACTAGAAAAGAAAATCTTATGTGTATTTCCATTGCCAAAAGTGAAGTTGCAAGTTAACTCAGACAAGCTTTTCAATGTTTGCTATGAGCAGATTCTGGGGCAGATGTCATGGAAACTGAAACATGAATGAGCACTGAGCCCTGTCCTCCAAGGACTTCTTTTCCAGTTGCGACAGACTATGGACCCATGAATGTATTATCTGAAAATAGATAGGCTTTTACACCCGTGAAAGGAAAGGGTAAAGATGAGAAATGTGTCAGGGAAAAGGTAGGAGCTGAATAAGACTGTAAGGCAAGACAACATGTGGGAAAGAATATCCATTTTGTTCTATCTGGAATCTGAGTGACACAGGCAGGGTATCCAAACACTCCATACTCCATAGGCAACTCTGTTCACTGATAGACTCTTCTTTCTGGGCTCATTACCAACTAAAGCCTAGCCATGCTACAGCTCATCTAAAACTGTAAGAAAAAAAGTCCAAGAATTATTTCATTTTGGCTTTGAAAGGTGTTGTATAATTTTTTTCTCCCCCCCCCCCCCAGCAGATTTAAGTTCCCTAATTATCTTCTGCTCTTTGAATGCTAAAATTGGTTTCCTTTCTCTAGGCCCACATTGGCAAAACTGTCTCCATCTGATTTTTCCCATCACCCTTCACTCTGTACCTTCTCTCACAACCACCACCCTTACTCAGCTCAGATCTCACTCAAGTCTATGTCAGAGGTTCCCATTCTCAGAGGTAGTTGAATCAATGGGAACTAATGAGTTAGACACTAAACATTCCTTATTGATATGTTATCCCTTATTCAAAGAATACACTTTTAGGCTAGGATGAACATGTCTCCTTAAAGCTCTCTGATAAATAATTAATAGTGAGACTTTCATCCAATAGCTCCAAGATTGAAACAGAAGCTATTTGGTGTCCTTGACTCATCCTATCAGTGTGGGTCATTATGCTGGGCCATCTCTGCCTGGGTACAAAGGACTTCCAGGGAACAGATTAGATAAGACTCTCATTGGCCTGGGTTTTTGCCATGTCACTTTCCTACAGTCCTGGAACACTCCAGAGGAATCAAAAAACCTGGACTCCCAGCAGGTTTCTGGGCCATTTGGCTTAATGAATTTTTGACCTTGTATGTAAGCAAGCTCTTTTTATTAGGTTTGTCCTGCACTTATCTTCAGTATTATTGTCATCCCAACTGACCTGGTCCCCAGAAAAGTTTCTGTCTTCAATCCAATAGAGGTTCAATTCATCCTTCCCTCTGCCCTATTAATGAAATCCAAACACTTCTACTGGAAAATAATTGACAGCATCCTTTGTTGTTCTTCTAGAGAAGTTACTACAATTTTCAGATGCATCAGGCTCTTCTCAAAATGAGAAGGAAAATAACTAACTCCAAAGCACAGCTTACCATAACCAAGTAAATGCTCTGGTAGACTCTTTCTACTGATCCTATACCAGTTCTTTGAGTAAGAAATAAAGGGATGGGTATATCCATAAATAGTCAAATTAAATGGATTTGGTTATCAAAAGCAAGTGAAAAAATCCCAACTGGGCTTTATGTGTGTTAGAGGAAGTTTTTGATGTTAACAGCTAATGTTTGTAGAGTACCCAGTAAGTATATGGTACATACCATGGCTCACACTTTTCAGAACAGCACCATAAGCCAGGTTCCATGATTGTTATGACATGTATTAAGTACAAAAGATAAGTTCAAAAAGGTTCCATAACCTGACATGGGTCACATAGAAAGTTTGAGAAAAATTCAAATCTAGAGAAGCTGGCACCAGCCCCAGTAGCCTTTTGCTCCTGAGCCAGAAAAATTCTAGGCCATCAGGGGAATCTGCAGGATGTTTGGTATAGGAACAACTGAACTATGGGGATTTTTCCATCAGGGGAGACCCGCAGTCCCTGGGGTGTGGAAGAACATTAGGTAGGACACTGTGTAGGACAAGTAAAGTAGAATGTACTGAGAATCCCATCATGTTGTCCTTGGAATGCTGATGGCCTCCAGGTCCCAGAAGATCAGAAAAGCACAGACAAAGGCAAACTCCATCAAGCTGGGCATTAAGCACAGCAGGAATCCATCAGGAAACCAACTACAAGGACAACTTAATGTTGAGCTCCATATTTTGAGTCAAAGATTCCAAATATCTCCCCTTCCTACTCAACACATAAGATATCACTCAACCTGCATGTGTATGCAAACAGTAGTCTAGGCTGTGGGGCCAGGAATCAAAGTAGAAAGAATGCCCTATTTTACAGTGATAATGTTAACATCTTCCAGTTCAGGCCATGACAAGGGAAAACTAAGATTTCTTAGACTTTAATTTTTTTGTTAGCATGTAGTGTCTGAAACTCTTTATTGAAACTAAGTCCCACTATGTGGCTCAGGCTGGTCTTGTATTCCTGATATTTTATGCCTTACACCACTGAGATCATAAGCATGTGACAGAATCTCTCTTGAGACAAATTTACCTTGGCATGGTTCTTCTTTTGTTGAAATTGAAACTGAAACTATGTCTTTGTATGGATAATGTCCCCTTTTACTCACAGGCAGTAGTGGATGCAAGCTGCTGAAGGGTGTCCCCTCAAAATGTTCCTTAGTACTTTCAAATTTGGCACTATGATATGCAATCTGTTTTTTTTCCGCTGTTTCTCTTTGGACCGTGAAGTAGAAATAAAAGTCACTAACCACTATGAGAGGTGAAAAAATAATCCATTGCCTAAATACTATATCCAATAACATATAGGGAGGCAAGTCCTAGAAAATGGTACAGAGGAAATTCGTGTTTTGAATGACTTCTATTCCCCTTTTCGTGACATTCTCCCATCCAGATATAACTCCTGTGGTAATACCAGGATGATAGACTGAATTCTGTGAAAAATGGTCCTGAAATGTATTCAGTCACCATGAAGTTGTGGTTGGAGATAACATTTTGCTTGTAACAATTATAATTGGGGACTGGCTATTATATCCTTCCTACCTTTGGCTATTTTGAGGAAGAAGAGCTTAACTGAAATTGACAGCGGGGCTCACCTTTAAAACAATCCTGCAAAATGCAGAAGTCTCCGCCCATAAGAAATTGGAATGAAATGAGAGCGCTCAGCACTTGAGAATACTTACTGTTCTTGCAGAGGAGAGGGCCTTGGTTCAGTTCACAGCACCCCCCCCCCTCACAATTGCCTAAAACTCCAGTTCCAGAAAATCTGATGCTCTCTGGTCTCCTGAATGCATGTGGTGCACATAAACTCATGTAGGAACAAATAAATTAAATAATACAATAAGTCTTTATAAACACAGAAAAATAAGAATATTCCTATCAATACTGTAAAGGGAACTAGTGTATTGAACAGTGCATTGGGGGCTATGGTGCCTCTGAAATCCACCCTTCATGACTGAACTATTTATTTTCCTACTTGCTCAGAGTATCACCATCCTGATAGCTTTCAGCTACACTCTCTTTGAGAATTGTATGACCCTAAAAGTGACTATTTCTTTATCACACCCTATTCCTGGTGCTCATGAATAGCTCTATGCATATTGCAAGGTAATTTAATTTGTCATTAAACAAATCCTTAAAAAAACACAAAAAAACAACAACAAACAAACAAACAATAAAAGAAGCCAGGTAGTGGTGGCGCACGCCTGTAATCCCAGCACACTGGGAGGCAGAGGCAAGCAGATTTCTGAGTTCGAGGCTAGCCTGGTCTACAGAGTGAGTCCCAGGACAGCCAGGGCTACACAGGAAAACCCTGTCTCCAAAAAACCAAATAAAAAAAAGCACAAAACAACAACAACCACAACAAAACAAATCCTAACCATACAAACAAATCCTAACCATAAGGTATCACTATGAAGTCTGCCACTTAAGAAGGAAATAGCGTTGATTTTATTCAAAGTCTTGCAGAACGTTAAAGAGGCAGAAATACTACCCATCTCATTCTGAAAGGTCAGCATTGTTCTGATACCAAAGTGATACAAATCTGTCCAAAGAACCAAATAAAAAATGAGTGCCTCTCCTGAACAAAGATGCAAAAATCTAACAAAACATTTAGCAAATAAGATTCAACAACATAAAAAATTGATACATCATAATTACATGGGGTATGTTGAAGAATTTACTATTATAAAAATCAAATGTATCCCTCAACAGAAGAGTGGATGCAAAAAATGTGGTATATATACACAATGGAGTACTATTCAGCCATTAGAAACAATGAATTCATGAAATTCTTAGGCAAATGGATGGAGCTGGAGAACATCATACTAAGTGAGGTAACCCAGACTCAAAAGATCAATCATGGCATGCGCTCACTAATAAGTGGATACTAACCTAAAAAACTGGAATACCCAAAACATAATCCACACATCAAATGAGGTACAAGAAGAAAGGAGGAGTGGCCCCTTGTTCTGGAAAGACTCAGTGTAGCAGTATAGGGCAAAACCAGAACGGGGAACTGGGAAGGGGTGGGTGGGAGGACAGGGGGAGAGAAGGCAGCTTATGGGACTTTCGGGAGTGGGGGGCTAGAAAAGGGGAAATCATTTGAAATGTAAATAAAAAATATATCGAATAAAAAATCAATGTATCATATTTACAGAATATCTTTAAAGTATGATGACCTCAATAGAAACATAAATGATAGTTGATAAAATATAATATCTTATCCTGGTTCTTTTTCAACATTAAACATAGTAATAATAAAGAATTTCCTTTATATAATGAGGAACATATATGAGGGAAATCTCCATTTAATTTTATAATTAACGTTAAAAAACTAAATGCTTCCTCACTAAAATTAGAATCAAGAAAAGAATTTCTTCATTTCCATTCAACATTGTACTGAAGATTTGTTCCATATAATGAGGCAAAAGACATAACTAGAAAGAAATAGGTAAAACTATTCCTATTTGAAGATTTCATAAACGCCAATGTAGAAAAATCCTACAAGGTCTACATAAAAGCTGCTATATAATAAATGAATAAATTTAATAACAATGCACAAAGTAAAATTAATATATCAAATAATTAAATATCTAGCATTCAACATTAGAAATTTGAAATTTCATAAAACATCATGCATAAAATTATCAATATATTGAATGTTTGTTGATAAAGAAAACACAATAGCCTAGGATGTGCTCCAAAAATGGAGATAGAATCGTGATATGAATGAATGGGAGAAAGAAACTGTATTGATGGGTCAGAAACCTGAAGAATGCTAAATGTAAGTTGTCTCCATATGTAAGCTGTCTCCAATTTAATCTGCAGATCCAAAGCTGTCACAAGCAAAAATGACTGGGTGAAAAAAAAATCACCTGTCGGAGGACTTCTGTTATCTAAGTTCAAAATAATGAAACACAACCCAAAACACAGTGGTAATGTCATAAAGATGAACAAACAAATCAATGCCACAGAAAGAAAAGTTTAGAATGAGATGCACATATTTTAGGGCAATATATTTTTGTTTGATAATATTTTTATTATTATGACATAATTATACATATTTGGGGTCACTAATTTAACACATATGTCCAGCATTACTGAACCAATTTAGGAAATCAGGATTTCTTATTCCTTATTACGTATCATGAGCACTGCTTTGAAATTCTAGCCTACAGAACTCATCTGAGTAAACAAATGAAGGGTGTTGAAAGTTGGTAAGTAAATGGTGATTTGTCCCACAGCAATAGAAAATCAATAGACCCAATAAAACCTTAGAAATAGAATAGAATATATATAAACAAATGTGAAAACTCAACAGTATCAAAGTAACCCAATTCAAAATAAACAAAATATTTGAACAAGTTCTTCACCAAAAAAAATGTTTAGGTGACTATGAAGCACTTCAACAGATATTCAAAATTATATGTTACTAAGAAACACAACTTAAAATCATAATGTCACACAATTTCTAACATTTTAAAATACCTAAATATTTTAATGACTATAGCAACTGATAGTAACAATGTATAGCAAGTGGAATTCTCATAAATAATTATCATGTATATAAAATGTATTAACTTAAAATCAGTTTGATAGTTAACTAAAATATTTACACAAGTTAAATGAAAATATGGTTTTGTTCACAAATATTCATAGAACATATATTTGCATTTTTTTTAAAAATTTAAAACCCAGGACACCATCAAGAGGACAAATCGGCAACCAACAAATTGGGAAAAGATCTTCACCAATCCTATATCAGATAGAGGGCTAATATCCAATATATATAAAGAACTCAAGAAGTTAGACTCCAGAAAACCAAACAACCCTATTAAAAAATGGGGTACAGAGTTAAACAAAGAATTCTCACCTGAAGAACTTCGGATGGCGGAGAAGCATCTTAAAAAATGCTCAACTTCATTAGTCATTAGGGAAATGCAAATCAAAACAACACTAAGATTTCATCTTACACCAGTCAGAATGGCTAAGATTAAAAATTCAGGAGACAGCAGGTGTTGGAGAGGGTGCGGAGAAAGAGGAACACTCCTCCACTGCTGGTGGGGTTGCAAATTGGTACAACCGCTCTGGAAATCAGTCTGGCGGTTCCTCCGAAAACTGGGCACCTCACTTCCAGAAGATCCTGCTATACCACTCCTGGGCATATACCCAGAAGACTCCCCACCATGTAATAAGGATACATGCTCTACTATGTTCATAGCAGCCCTATTTATAATTGCCAGATGCTGGAAAGAACCCAGGTATCCCTCAACAGAAGAGTGGATGCAAAAAATGTGGTATATCTACACAATGGAGTACTATTCAGCCATTAGAAACAACGAATTCATGAAATTCTTAGGCAAATGGATGGAGCTAGAGAATATCATACTCAGTGAGGTAACCCAGACTCAAAAGGTGAATCATGGTATGCACTCACTAATAAGTGGATATTAACCTAGAAAACTGGAATACCCAAAACATAATCCACACATCAAATGAGGTACAAGAAGAAAGGAGGAGTGGCCCCTGGTTCTGGAAATACTCAGTGAAACAGTATTCAGCAAAACCAGAACGGGGAAGTGGGAAGGGGTGGATGGGAGGACAGGGGAAGAGAAGGGGGCTTACGGGACTTTCGGGGAGTGGGGGGGCTAGAAAAGGGGAAATCATTTGAAATGTAAATAAATTATATCAAATAAAAAAAATTAAAAAAAAAAAATTAAAACCCAGTGTCTAACATGAGAATAATGAATGAATGAACAACATTATATAGTGAACATATAAAATAATGTTTTCATTCATTGTTCTTATATATATGAATATATCAAAATTATTATTATACATAAATTATATAGATATGGACATATCAAAATCCATTCATATTCTTTTGGTTGTCATAGTTATTTTAAAAGTTTATATATTTTAATGTGAGTTTTCTCTGACTTTCAGTGTGATTATCTTAAGAATTATCCATTTTGTTGAATATGTGTTACAGTTTCATTCATATACAATTTCAAAAAATTCAAAACAAGCTGTAGTTACACCAAACAAATTAGTAATTGCCTAGGTACAGGGCAGGGAGTTAAAGAAGGTAAAGAGGGGAATTTTTAAAAGAGCAGAAGAAAACTTTTTAATGTGATAGATATATTCCTTATATTGGTGCTGATGGTGGTTCACATAAGTTTAAACATTAAAATGAGTAAGTTAGCCAGTTTATATACATATATGTACAGACAACATATTTCAGTCAAGGAATATTTTCAGTTATAAATATGTTGATAAGACATAGCAGCTATTGGATAAATATATTGTTTTCTAAGCAATATTTCCTTTTAAGTAATTATTCCAATGCTTTCACTCAAAAGAATGTCTAAAACTCATACTGTGGTATAACATAAGAGGGTGCTTTATCCACAGGTGCCAGAGACAAACTACTAGATAAACTAGAGTTGATTCTGAACTCTGTCCACTTACAAGGTGTATGGGTCTGGGTATGCTACTTTACTTCTCTATGTTTAGTGTCTATCTTTGAAAAGAAACACAATAAATCTAACTATAGATAATTTGCACACACAAACACATGCACATGCACAAACACACACTATATATGTACATGTATGTTATATGTATATTATATATTTATATTATAGTATGTGCATGTGTATGTGTGTGTATGTGTATGTATATGTATACTATTATTCAAAACATATTTCTTTTTTTAATAATTTTATTTTCTATATTCTTTGTTTACATTCCAAATGATTTCCCCTTTCCCAGATCCCCCCTCCCCATATGTCCCATAAACCTTCTTCTCTCCACCCATTCTCCAATCACCTCCCTCCTTTTTCTCTGTCCTTATATTCCCTTCCAATGCTAGATCGATCCTTTCCAGGATCAGGACCCTCTCCATACTTCTTCATGGGAGTCATTTGTTATGCGATTTGTGCTTTGGGTATTCAGGGCTTCTGGGCTAATTAATATCCACTTATCAGAGATTGCATTCCATGTGTATTCTTTTGTGATTGGGTTACCTCACTTAGGATGATATTTTCCAGATCAAACCATTTGCCTAAAAATTTTGTGAATTCATTGTTTCTAATTGCTGAGTAGTATTCCATTGTGTAAATATACCACATTTTCTGTATGTATATGTATACTATTATTCAAAACATATTTCTTAAACATCTACTGTGTGCCTAATCCTGTGGATGAAAAAAGAAAGACTTTTGACAGAAATGATATGTATAGACTATTGCAGGATGCCACTAATTTTACCAGTCAGACAGTGTTGGGTTTCACATGATTTCTGCAGACTATACTGGACTATAACAAACACCAAGGAGAGCATTTACTACTATGTGATCAAAGGTACAGTATTTAATACATCCATATATCCTAAAGTTAATATTTATAGGTATCCAATTACCCCCAGCATTTGCTGACTTCCCATTAAATAAAATTAGCATTTTATGGCCCTTTCCTAGAAGAAACGGTTGTAATTAAATGTAAGCCTGTCACATTAAGTACCACTGGGTTTTTCAACAACATATAGTCACCAATCATTTAGTCTACTTTGATGAAATGATGGGAATGGCAAAATTAGGGATGAAGATATGGTTGTGGTCTGAACCAATTCAGACTTGCGAGAAAGGCACACAATCGCTCAGATCAAACAGCCTATCCAAACAACCTCTGCTGGGCCCTGATCTCACGGTGAGCATAAATCTAGGAAAACAAGTATGTTTGGGTTGCCACACAAAGTCCCATAAGAAGAATCGGGGAAACAAACTGGTAGCATAGTGACAGAACTGCAACTTCTTGTTCCCTTGCATGTGCTTACATTTCTGCAGAGTTGACATGGAACCCAGAGCCTTGCTCGTGCTCAGTCACTCAACTATACACACAGCAGAAAGGTATCGGGGACTTTGGTTTGTTCATTTTCCTTGTTTATACTTTTTACTTTCGTTTCTTTACTTTTCTTCTTTCCTTTCTTTCTTTCTTTCTTTCTTTCTTTCTTTCTTTCTTTCTTTCTTTCTTTCTTTTTCTTCTGAAAGAAAAATCTTGATACATCCAGCAGCCAGAGAGAAAGAGGCAGCCTTCACAGGTGAGTCTGGCTCTGCAGATCAGAGTATCCAGTCCAGAGGCCTCTGTCAAGAGTCTTCTGGTTTCTGCCTCTGGATCGGGAACACCCTCGGCCACAGAGCGCCATCTCCAAGCAGTGCAGGAAGCCAGCTATACACCCAGCAGCCAGCAAGGAGGAGGCAGCCTGCACAGCCTGCATCCAGAGCTGATGGGGGCCACAGAAGTACATACCCAAATACAACTATAAGAGAGTGGGTCTCAGCTGCCATCTTTGCTTCTGTGACTGTGCAACAGATTGGTAGGCAGGTTTCACCAGAGGAGACGATCACTTGGGACACATCACACCAGGACTCCATCTGCACCCAGGAACTCTGCAGCACCACAGCAATTTGTACCAGGATAAAGCTGCTCACCCAGGGTTGCTGAGATAGGCCTGTATACACACAGGAGGGGCAAGCTCCAGCCAGTAACAGCAGGCCCAAACAACACCAGAGATAACCAGATGGCAAAAGGCAAACGTGGAAATGTTGCTAACAGAAATCAAGGCAATATGGCACCATCTGAACCCAATTCTCCCACTACAGCAAGTCCTGGATACCCCAACACACCAGAAAGCAAGATTTGGATTTAAAATCATAGGTCAGGATGCTGATGGAGGGCATCAAGAAGGACATAAATAACTCCCTTAAAGAAATACAAGAGAACACAAGTAAACAGCAAGAAGCCCTTGAAGAACTAAGGGAAAACACAGCAAATCAGGTGAAGGAATTAAACAAAGCCGTCCAAGATCTAAAGGAGGTAGAAACAATAACGACATCACAAACAGAGACAAATTAGGACATAGAAAACCTAGGAAAGAAGTCAGGAGTCATGGATCCAAGCATCAACAACGGAATACAATAGATAGAAGAGAGAAGCCCAAATGCAGAAGATACCATAGAAAGCATTGATACAATAGAAAAAGAAAATGAAAAATGCAAAAAGCTCCTTACCCCAAATATCCAGGAAATCCAGGACAAAATGAGAAGACAAAACCTAAGGATTATAGGCATAGAAAAGAGTGAACATTTACAACTTAAAAGGCCAGCAAATATCTTCAACAAAATTATAGAGGAAAACTTCCCTAACCTAAAGAAAGAGATGCCCATGAACATACAAGAAGCATACAGAACTCCAAATAGATTTGACCAGAAAAGAAACTCATCCTGTTACGTAACAATTAAAACACCAAATGTACTAAACAATGAAAGAATATTAAAAGCAGTAAGGGAATAAGGTCAAGTAACAGAAAAAGGTAGACCTATCATAATTACACCGAATTTCTCACCATATACTATGAAAGCCAGAAGAGCAAGGGCAGACTTCATGCAGACCCTAAGGGGACACAAATGCCAACCCAAACTGCTATACCCAGCAAATCTCTCAATTACCATAAATGGAGAAACCAAGGTTTTTCCTGACAAAAACAAATTTACACAGTATCTTTCCACAAATCCAGTGCTTCAAAGGATAATGAATGGAAAACACCAACAAAGGGAGGAAAACTACACACAAGAAAAAGCAAGAAAATAATCTCCTTTCAACAAACCCAAAAGAGGATAACCACACAAATATAAAGATTACATCAAAAACAGCAGGAAGCAACAATCACTATTCCTCAGAAATCTCTTAACATCAATGGACACAATTCCCCAATAAAAAGACATAGACTAACAGACTGGACTTGTTAACAAGACCCAACATTTTACTGAATACAGGAAACGAATCTCAGTGTCAAAGACAAACACTATCTAAGGGTAAAAGGCTGGAAAACCGTTCTCCAAGCAAATGGTCCCAGGAAACAAGCTGGAGTAGCCATTCTAATATCAGATAAAATAGACATTCAACCAAAAGTCACCAAAAAAGATACAGAAGGCCACTTTATACTCATCAAAGGAAAAAATCTACCAGGAAGAACTCTCAATTTTGAACATCTATGCCCCAAATACAAGGGCACTTCCATTCGTAAAAGAAACCTTACTAAAGCTAAAAGTACACATCACACCCCACTCAGTAATTGTGGAGGACTTAAACACTGCACTCTCTTAAATGGACAGATCAGGGAAACACAAACTAAATGGAGTCATAGTGAAACTAACAAAAGTGTTGGACCAAATGAACTTAATACATATATAGAGAGAACATTTCATCCTAAATCAAAAGAATATACCTTCTTCTCATCACCTCATGGTACCTTCTCCAAAATTGACCATAAAATTGGTCACAAAACAGACCTCAACAGATATAAGATGATCGAACTAATTCCATGCCTCCTATTGGATCACTATGGAAAAAGGGTGGTCTTCAATATGAACAAAAACAAAATAAGCCCACATACACATGGAAGCTGAACAATTCTCTATTCAATAATACCTTGGTCTAGGAAGAAATAAGGAAATAAATCAAATACTTTTTAGAATTTAATGAAAATGAAGGCACAACATACCCAAATTTATGGGACACATTGAAGTGCTAAGAGGAAAACTCATAGCTCTGAGTGCCTACAAAAACAAGCTGGAGAGAGCATACACTAGCAGTTTAACCGCACACCTGAAAGCTTTAGAACAAAAAGAAGCTAATACACCCAAGAAGAGTAGAAGGCAGGAAATCATCAAACTCAGTGCTGAAATCAACCAAGTTAAAACAAAAAGAACTATACAAACAATCAACAAAAGTAGTACCTGGTTCTTTGAGAAAATCAACAATATAGATAAACCTTTAGCCAGACTAACCAGAGGGCACAGAGATAGTACCCAAATTAAGAAAATCAGAAATGAAAACAGTGAAATAGCAACATAAACTGAGGAAATCCAAAAAATTATTATATCCTACTACAAAAGCCTATACTCAACAAAACTGGAAAATCTGGATAAAATAGAAAATTTCCTACACAGATACCAGATACCAAAATTTAATCAGGATCAGATAGACCATCTAAATGGTCCCCAAACCCCTAAAGAAATAGAAGTCTCCCCCCAAAAATAGACTGTCTCCATTGACAGTCTCCCAACCAAAAAAAAAAGCACAGGACCAGATGGCTTTAGTGCAGAATTCTATCAGACATTCAAAGGAGACCTAACACCAATACTCTTCAAACAATTCCACAAAATAGAAACAGAAGGAACATTACCCAACTCGTTCTGTGAAGCCACAATTTCGCTGATATCAAAACCACACAAAGATCCAACAAAATAGAGAACCTTAGACCAATTTCCCTTATGAATATCAATGCAAATATACTCAATAAAATTCTTGCCAACCAAATCCAAGAACACATCAAAACAATCATTCACCATGATCAAGTAGACTTCATCCCAGGAATTCAGGGATGGTTCAATATACAGAAATCCATTGATGTAATCTACTATATAAACAAACTCAAAGAAAAAACAACATGGTCATTTCATTAGATGCTGAAAAAGCATTTGATAAAATTCAGCATCTTTTCATGTTAAAGGTCTTGGGAAGTACAGGAATTCAGGGCCCATACTTAAACATAATAAAAACAATATACACTAAACCAGTAGCCAATATCAAACTAAATGGAGAGAAATGTGAAGCAATCACACTAAAATCAGGGACTAAACAAGGCTGCCCTCTCTCTCCATATTTATTCAATATAGTACTTGAAGTTCTAGCCAGAGCAATTAGACAACAAAGGAAGGTCAAAGGGATACAAATTGGGAAGGAAGAATTCAAACTATCACTATTTGCAGATGATATACTATACTCAAGCAACCCCCCCCCCAAAAAAAACTCCACCAGATTACTCCTACAGCTTATAAACAACTTAATCAAAGGGGCTGGATATAAAAGCAACTCCAGCAAACCAGTAGCCTTCCTATACTCAAAGAATAAACAGGCTGAGAAAGAAATTAGGGAAATGACACCCTTCACAATAGCCACAAACAATATAAAGTATCTTGGTGTGATTCTAACCAAACAAGTGAAAGATCTGTATGACAGGAACTTCAAGTCTTTGAAGAAAGAAATTGAAGAAGACCTCAGAAGATGGTAAAATCTTCCATGCTCTTGGATTGGCAGGATTAATATAGTAAAAATGGCCATCTTGCCAAAAGCAATCTACAGATTCAATGCAATCCCCATCATAATCCCAACTCAATTCTCCATAGTTAGAAAGAGCAATTCTCAAATTCATCTGGAATAACAAAAAACCCAGGATAGTTAAAACTTTTCTAAACAGTAAAAGAACTTCTTTAACTTAGAATAGTTAAAACTATTCTAAACAGTAAAAGAACTTCTGGGGGAATCAGTATCCTGGACCTCAAACAGTACTACAGAGCAATTGTGTTAAAAACTGCATGGTATTGGTACAGTGATAGGCAAGTAGATCAATGGAATAGAATTGAAGACCTGGAAATGAACCCACAGAATTATGGTAAATTGATCTTTGATAAAGGAGTTACAACCATCCAGTGGAAAAAAGATAGCCTTTTCAACAAATGGTGCTGGTTCAACTGGAGGTCAGCAGGCAGAAGAATGCAAATTGATCCATTCTTTTTTAGATACATAATTTTTTATTTTCAATATTCTTTGTTTACATTCACAATGATTTTCCCTTTCCCGGTTCCCCCCTCCCCATAAGTTCCCTAAGCCCTCTTTCCTCTGCCGATTCTCCTATCAACCCCCTCCTACTTCTCTGTCCTGGTGCTCCCCTGCAATGCTGGAACAAGCATTTTCAGGACCAGGGACCTCTCTTTCCTCCTTCTTGGGAGCCATTTGGTATGTGAATTGTGTCTTGGGTATTCAGAGTTTCTGAGCTAATATCCACTTATCAGTGACTGTATTCCATGTGTGTTCTTTTCTGATTGGGTTACCTCATGTAAGATGATATTTTCCAGATCCAAACATTTGCCTAAGAATTTCATGAATTCATTGTTTTTAATTGTTGAGTAGTATTCCATTGTGTAAATATACCACATTTTCTGTATCCATTCCTCCATTGAGGAACATCTGGGTTCTTTCCAGCTTCTGGCTATTATAAATAGGGCTGCTATGAACACAGCCTTATTTATAATAGCCAGAAGCTGGAAAGAACCCAGATGTCCCTCAACCTCACTTAGGATGATATTTTGCAGTTCCAACCATTTGCCTAAGAAAGATCAAGAATTGACAAATGGGACCTCATAAAATTACAAAGTTTCTGTAAGGCAAAGGACACTGTCAATCAGACAAAATGGCAACCAACAAATTGGGAAAAGATCTTCACCAACCCTACATCCAACAGAGGTCTAATATCCAATATATATAAAGAACTCAAGGAGTTAGAATCCAGGGAACCAAATAACCCTATTAAAAATGCAGTAAAGAGCTAAACAAAGAATTTTCACCTGAAGAACTTCGGATGGCTGAGAAGCATCTTAAAAAATATTCAACTTCATTAGTCATTAGGGAAATGCAAATCAAAACAACCCTGAGATTTCACCTTACACTAGTCAGAATGGCTAAGATTAAAAACTCAGGAGACAGCAGGTGTTGGTGAGGATGTGGAGAAAGAGGAACACTCCTTCACTGCTGGTGGGGTTGCAAATTGGTACAACCACTCTGGAAATCAGTCTGGCAGTTCCTCAGAAAACTGGGCACCTCACTTCCAGAAGATCCTGCTATACCACTCCTGGGCATATACCCAGAGGATTCCCCACCATGTAATAAGGATACATTCTCCACTATGTTCACAGCAGCCCTATTTATAATAGCCAGAAGCTGGAAAGAACCCAGGTATCCCTCAACAGAAGAATGGATGCAAAAAATGTGGTATATATACACAATGGAGTACTATTCGGCCATTAGAAACAATGCATTCATGAAATTCTTAGGCAAATGGATGGAGCTGGAGAACATCATACTAAGTGAGGTAACCTAGTCTTAAAAGATCAATCATGGTATGCACTCACTAATAAGTGGATATTAGCCTAGAAAACTGAAATACCCAAAATATAATCCACATATCAAATGAGGTACAAGAAGAATGGAGGAGTGGCCCCTGGTTCTGGAAAGACTCAGTGTAGCAGTATAGGGCAAAACCAGAACAGGGAAGTGGGAAGGGGTGGGTGGGAGAACAGGGGGAGGGAAGGGGGCTTATGTGACTTTTGGGGAGTGGGGGGCCAGAAAAGGGGAAATCATTTGAAATCTAAATAAAAAATATATCGAATAAAAAAAAAGAAAAAAAAAAGAAGTACTACAAAAAAAAAAAAAAACTCAGGAGACAGCAGGTGTTGGAAAGGATGTGGAGAAAGAGGAACACTCCTCCACTGCTGATGGGATTGCAAGCTGGTGCAACCACTCTGGAAATCAGTCTGGAGGTTCCTCAGAAAACTGGGCATGACACTTCTGGAGGACCCTGTTATACCACTCCTGGGCATATACCCAGAGGATTCCCTGGCATGCAATAAGGACACATGTTCCACTATGTTCATAGCACCCCCATTTATAATAACCAGAATCTGGAAAGAACCCAGATGTCCCTCAACAGATGAATGGATACAGAAAATGTGGTATATATACACAATGGAGTACTTACTATTCAGCCATTAGAAACAATGAATTCATGAAATTCTTAGACAAACGGATGGAACTGGAGAACATCATCCTAAGTGAGGTAACCCAGTCTCAAAAGAACACTCATGGTATGCACTCACTGATAAACAGATATTAGCCTAGAAGTGTGGAATACCCAAAACACAATTCACATATCAAATGATGGCCAAGAAGAAGAAAGGAGTGGCCCCTGGTCCTGGAAATGCTCAGTGCAGCAGTGTAGGGGAATACCAGGACAGGGAAGTGGGAAGGGGTGGATTGGAGAACAAGAGGAAGGAAGAGGGCTTATGGGACTTTCAGAGAGGGGGGATTCAGGAAAGGGAAAATACTTGAAATGTAAATAAAGAATATATCAAATTAAACAATGAAAAAAAGAATAATCTTATTGTGTAGTCCAGGCTATTCGATAACTCACTATTTGGCCCAAACTGGCCCAAAATGTGTCCCATACAGCCACCCCCTTAAGTACTGTGATGAGGTACCACACCAAGTTTATAAGCATAGTTTTGCTTTTTTTCTCATGCAACATTTCTTGAGTATGAAAAACCCTTCGGGCTGCACAATTGTATACTTCAATTAGAGTGGGAGTGCCTTGTATCAGTCTTTCTTGGATACATCTGGCCTGCCTCCTGCTCCTTTCCTCCTGAGCCACATCTGTTACAGCTGTTCTTTGCTGCATGAAGTACTCTTTTGCTAGAAATTGTCTTAGCTTGCAGTTGCCTTGGCATTCTTTTTCGGCTGCCAGTCTGTAATTAGACACTCTGCAAAGATTATTGGGAAGCAATGCAAGTGATGCCATCGCAGAATCAACATTCCTGAGGGAGCAGGAACACGCTGCTGTCCAAAAACAACAGAGGAAGCCAAGCCCAAAGCCAATTTTCCTCAAGAACCCTTGTGAATACTCCTAACACTAACATAAAGACACACACAGGCACACACAGACACACACAGACACACAGACACACAGACACACAGATACTTCATTAAAAACAAAATCTCTTTGGGAAAGGAGCTTTCGTTCCAGATTCCCCAGAACCCACTACTACTAACTTTGCTATTTATACCATACACTCACACTGTTTGTGTGCAAGTACGTAGAGATATGCCATCCCTTCAGATAGACAGAAGAGGGCACAGACCCCACCGATATCCATGGCTGCTAATGCCAGGGTTGGAACGAGAACTCTGCCTCTTTGCTACGTTACATGGCAGTCATAAGCTCAGCTTGTCTACTGAGTGTAGGGAAAAGTGTAGGGAATTTATCTGGACCCTGGAGTACCAGTATAAACTGGTTAAAATGAAAGCACAATGGAAGGTACTGCGGTCATATAATTGGGGTAAAAGAATGATAGAGATGTCTTTAGTAAATGAAGCACAGAACAATTAGGAAACAGTGAAAAGTTCCCCTTGGTGGAAATATGCAATCTATGATGAGTTGTGATGAGGACAAAGGCTGATGTGTCCCATGGGAAAGGAGCACGGTGCTGTGTTCAAGAGCATGGACTCATACCACACTATCTGTGAGGGAATCTTAGCTCCTCTAATCACTTATAACATTCTCCTGCCACCTTATTAAACTTGTGTCACAGACTCCTCACCTTAAAAATGATAACAGAGACTCATCTCAAGGATATTTTGAAAATTCAGTGAGTTCATACACGTAACTTGGAATAGTAGCTGGTACATAGACCACTTGCCTGATGGTCCCTGTTATCACTTTTGAGGAACGTTGTACATTGGTTCTAAACTGTTTCCCAAAGGCCAATAGATTAAAGGCTTCGATCCTGGCCTTCAACTATTGAAAGGTGGTGCAAAACTTTAGGACTTAGGAATTAGTGGGAGGTCTTCCACCCCTATCCCTGTCTCTAGTTTATTCTTTGCCATGAGTCGAAATGATTGTTCTTTCTTCTGCCACATGTTTGGCTTGCCAGGGTCCAAAAGAAAGAACATCAATTGACTGTAAACTGAAACCTTCAAAACTATAAACCACAGTACATATTTTTTTTCTTTATATATCAAATACTTCAAAATTTTTGTTATACTAATGGAAGGCAAGTAATACATGAGGATGAATTGCAAAGGGTTTTGAAAACCAGTCCCGGAATGATGTGACATCAGTCTTTTAGTGTCTTCGGATTTTTTGTGGTTCTTCTCCATGGCTTTAGCTACATGCAGTCATCATCCCTCCTCAACTGCAGACTCAAATCTGCAACAAGTTGTAATAGTTGCCCTACTCAGCAATATAGAACTCTGCCTCAGTTCACCCTTACCACTGGCTTAGCTCTGACTTCTGGACCTAGTTCTTTTTTTTACCCCCACTTCTAACTTTATTCTTTATTTTACATGATTTAATAAACAATAGTGTATAACCATTATTCTTTTTTTTTCTTTTTCTGTATACATGTGCTATTTGTGCATGTTCATGTATGTGCATATCCATGCTCACATTTGGGGAGGAAATGTGTGTCAATGCATAGGTGCCCCTGTCTATAGTGTTGTCTAGAAGACAACTTTGAGTGGCATCCCTCATGTGCCAGCCACCTTTTTGTGAGACTGTTTCTCTCTCACTGGCCCGAAGCAAATAAGCTTCACTACCCGGCCAGTGAGCCTCAGGGGTCTGCACATTTATGCCCACAAAGCGCTGGGATTTCAAGTATGTGCTACCCTGCATGGTTCCACTGAACCATACTTAAATGACAACTACTTTATCCACTGAGCTATCTGTACAGACAGGCTTCCATTTTTATGTCTATATTGATTGTACACATGAATTTTTTATTAAAGCCTATCATGTACCTTTCTCAGAATCATTCCCATTACCCACTCACTGCCAGTCTACGTCTCATGAGTCTTCTTCCCTAATAATCCCTTTTCTAATTTTCATGTCACATAGAAATAAAACATAGGTTCCATGCATGAGAAAGAACATGCAAAATCTGTATTTCCAGATGTGACTTATTCCACTGAATATGATGACATCCAGGTCTGTCCAGTTCCTCCAGTCTAAGTTCTGCAAAGGATTCAGTGACTCAGGCCTTTCAGTGATCCAAGTACCCTGCTGAACCTTCCTCACAAAAAAGTGACTCTTTTTCCCCTAAAACAGGAGCTGGTAACTCTTATAGCTGATGCCCTGAGAACTATATCACTGGCTTATTTTCATCAGTCCTCTAGCCATGAGAAATCCAGTCCTGTTCCTGACCCCCAGTTTAGTCTTACAATGAGTCCTTACTACAATCTGACAGATTTCCATTCGGCTGATCAAATTCCAACCTGCCTGTACTTTCAGATTCTAAAGTTTAGAACATGTTTCTAGATTCCTGTAATCATATTTCACTCACCTGTCAAGATATCTGTGCTTCTTTTGGTTTAAACCTGACATAGTAAATAAGTCAGGATTACCACCTGCCAAGCCTTGTTGTGCTGTGTGCTGCCTGTTAGATTATAATTAGTTCCACTGCATGCACTGTATGGTCCATGGGGTTTGCTGTTGACCTTGGTGAGAAAGAAGGTGGGAGTATATCCTGAAGGGTGAACATTGCTATGCTAAGGAGATTGAGCTTGATTCTAGACAGTTGTCTTTGGGGCCTTTGGTATCTCTTTGTGGTGAGATCAAAGAATTGGAGCATATACCTAAAATTTTCATCCACATTAATTTTTATATCGATATTTTCATAGAGAAACAAATATAGTAACATTGTGCACATGAGAGCACAAACAAATACACTAAACAATGAATAAAAAGTCAGCCATTCACATCTTTGAGTTCTTCATCCTCAGAACCATGTAATCAAGAACTGAAAATATTGGAGGAGGGTATGGATGTGTAATGAAAATGCACAAGATTTTTATTGTTATTATCCCCCAAGTAATATAGTATAGATTAGTATATATATAGTATATTCACAGTGATCCTGGACAAATCTGACAGTGCTGGACCATATATCTGTGACTAAGGATGAGAAACCTGGCCCTACTGGTGCTTGTGTGCACTGGTTACTCTTTTTTAGGTACTCATCTGATTCCTTCTGAGCAACACACCCTGTGATTTTGAAACAGATCTGTGTGTGGCATGCCCCCTAAGCAACTCATAGTCAACCTGCGCCTTGTCGCCCCCTAGTGCGAACATAATTGAAGTGACTACAGGCTCAAAGAAAATAAGGTGCTTATGGAGACTTTCTGGGACAGGCACTCAGCCTCAGATCCAGATAGTACCTCACCTGGTGGCTATAAGGCTCAAGTGAACCCTTTTATCATCACCCTTGGTGGCCTGTGGCCAAGGGACTTTTATCTACCTTCAACCCCATAAATTTGAATTGCATAGCCCAAACTCTAGACTTGGAGTTGGATTTGGAGCTGGAGTTGGATTTGGAGTTGGTGTTGAAGTTGGACTTGGACTTGGACTTGGAGTTAGATTTGGATGTCATGCTAAAGACCTAACTCATATCTCCTAGAATTCTATTATACCCATCATCACTGGTTGCTGACCTTGGGCCATACATTCACTTTAGAAATAGGAAGCTTCTTGGGCCTTGGGCCTATTTCAATAGTAAGCTGGTCTTGGGAAGCAATGGCTCATATGTAACACAGCCTGTTACCTTGGGTCTGTTTATTCACAGTGATCCTGGCCAAATCTGACAATGCTGGACCATACATCTGTGACTAAGGATGAGAAACATGGCCCTACTGGTGCTTGTGTGCACTGGTTACTCTTTTTTTAGGTACTCATCTGATTCCTTCTGAGCAACACACCCTGTGATTTTGAAACAGATCTGTGTGGCACACCCCCTAAGCAACTCATAGTCAACCTGCACCTTGTCGCCCCCTAGTGCGAACATAACTGAAGTGACTACAGGCTCAAAGAAAATAAGGTGCTTATGGAGACTTTCTGGGACAGGCACAGATAAGTCTGGCTGGTAGCATACTTTTTAATCCCATCACTCAGGAGGCAAAGGCAGGTGAATCTGTGTGAGTTAGAAGCCAGCCTGGTACAAGAGTGAGTTACAGGCCAGCCAGGGCTGCAAAGAGAAACCCTGTCATGAAAAATGAAACCAAACCCCGCACCCCCAAAATGTTCTTCAATACACAGATAACATCACACATCATAATTACCAAGAAGGTATGGTGAACCATGACCTTTTTAAGTCAAAATAAAGTGACAAGAGCTGACCAGACAGCACAGGACTCGGGTAAAGAATTTAAAACAGCTTTCAAAGAAAACTCAGTAAGCTAGAAGAAAACAAAGAAATTATTCAATACCTTAAGAGAAAAACTTCATAAAGATATGGAAGTAATTAGTGAAATGAAACAGAATTCTTAAGTTGAGAAATACTCTCAGTGAAATTTAAAATGAGAAAGAAGTGATGAATAACAGAATACATCAAATACAGGAAAAATGTAAGATGGCTTATTAAAATGTACAGTTTGAAGACTTCGAATGAACAGCAAGGGGAGGAGGAATGAAGAGCATTTACAGGAATTTGGGGAGAATATTTAGAGGGAAAATAACTGGTGTGGTGCTTTACCCTCATTTTCAACTTGACAATTTAAAAAATCACATGGGAGACATAGGGTGTGTCTTTGAGGGGATTTCTAGAAAAGGCTTAGCTAAGAAGAGAAGACCTATTCTGAGTGTGGGTAGCTCCATCCCAGAAACTAGGACCCTGGGTTGAATAAAAAGAGAAAGGGCAAAAATCCTTCATCTCTCTAAGCTTCCTAACTGCAGCTACAATGTGATCAGAGGTCTCACATTGCCACTCACCATAGGTTCCCACTGTGGTGGACAATGTTGTCACTTTTAAAATCATAAATCAAGATAAATCCTTCTTCCTTTATGTTGCTTCTACCAAACATGTAGAAAGCAAACTGGAAGAACCAACAGACATCTCCCAAGCCTACAGAAGAATACAAATATCCAGGTACAGAAAGGACAAACAATATGGTCAACAGTTATATTTATTTCAACTATGTCTGCCATAAAATATTTTGTAGTGGATGAAAAAAACACTAACAACCTGCTTCTCAAGGCTACACAAGAAAAAAAAAAAAAAAACAGACGGCACATATAAGGATCTCTTTTCTTCTCAGGGTAACAGTATAGACCAAGAGACAGTGGAGTGAGGTTTTCCCAATACTGAGGCAAAACAGAACAGAAGCCAAGAATCCTAGCCAGCAAAGCTGTCCTTGTAAATGAAGATGAGAGATAAGGACATTCCCAAAAGAACAAAGGCTGACTTAATGGAGCCACACCAGATCTGTCCCACAAGAAGTGCTTAAGGAAATTCTTCAAACTGAAAGAAAAGGATGTTAATGGGGAAGAAAAAATGTGAAAGGGGATAAAACAGGAAGAAGAAAATAAGAGAAGGGATAAAACTAAGAGGCCAAAGTGTGCACAGGATATAATATGCTAATACTAGAAACATGTGTAAACCATACATGCACACATGATGGAGCTAAGAACAATTAAAATGTTAAGTGGTAGTGAATAGAGAAATATTTGAAATAGTATATGAAAGTCAAAATAGGGGAATGAAGAGGACAAATGTCGTTTAGTTCATCTACCCTGTTTTTTAACTGCTACCATTTCTAATAAGTGGATATTAACCTAGAAAACTGGAATACCCAAAACATAACCCACACATCAAATGAGATACAAGAAGAAAGGAAGAGTGGCCCCTGGTTCTGGAAAGACTCAGTGAAACAGTATTCGGCAAAACCAGAACGGGGAAGTGGGAAGGGGTGGGTGGGAGGGCAGGGGAAGAGAAGGGGGCTTACGGGACTTTCGGGGAGTGGGGGGGGCTAGAAAGGGGGAAATCATTTGAAATGTAAATAAATTATATCGAATAAAAAAAATTAAAAAAAACTGCTACCATTTCAAAATAGTTTGCCATAATAAAAACATCTTTTATAAGCATCATAGCAACTACAAAACAAGCTTTATCATACAAAACCAAAACATAATAAGCAAAGAAGCAATATACACACCACTAGAGAAATTGGTTAACAACCAAAGTAGACAATAAGAGACTGCGGAGGAAATAAAATAGAAAGGAGCCACAACAAAACTTTAAAACAAGAGAAAATGGGTGCAATGAGACCTTATCTACTACTAATAAGATTGAATGCAAATGGATTAAGTCCTCCATTAATATATATTTAATGATTTAATGGTATTAAAAATTTGTGACCCGCTTTATGAGAGAGCCACTTTACATCTAAAGGTAGAGACTGAAAGTGAAAGTACTCACTTTCACTGGTAGCTGGTAGCTGGAAACTTCCTGTAACTCCTATTATAGGGAATGCAACACATTCTTCTGGTCCTAGAGACACAGAGAGACAGAGATTCGGAGCCTTCACTCTCACACATATGCATACACAAAAATAATAAAAATACAACTTTTGAAGGTTTTTTAACTTTATTACATGTAAATGAAATCCTTGTCGCTTTTTTTAACTTTTTTTGAATTCGATATGTTTTTTATTTACATTTCATATGGTTTCCCCTTTTCTAGCCCCCCACTCCCCGAAAGTCCCATAACCCCCTTCTCTCCTCCTGTCCTCCCACCCACCCCTTCCCACTTCCCCGTTCTGGTTTTGCCCTATACTGCTTCACTGAGTCTTTCCAGAACAAGGGGCCACTCTTCCTTTCTTCTTGTACCTCATTTGATGTCTGGATTATGTTTTGGGTATTCCAGTTTTCTAGGTTAATATCCACTTATTAGTGAGTGCATATCATGATTCACATTTGAGTCTGGGTTACCTCACTTAGTATGATGTTTTCTAGCTCCATCCATTTGCCTAAGAATTTCATGAATTCATTGTTTGTAATGGCTGAATATATTCCATTGTGTAGATATACCACATTTTTTGCATCCACTCTTCTGTTGAGGGATACCTGGGTTCTTTCCAGCCTCTGGCAATTATAAATAGGGCTGCTATGAACATAGTAGAGCATGTATCCTTATTACATGTTGGGCAATCCTCTGGGTATATGCCCAGGAGTGGTATAGCAGGATCTTCTGGAAGTGAGGTGCCCAGTTTTCAGAGGAACCGCCAGACTGATTTCCAGAGTGGTTGTACCAATTTGCAACCCCACCAGCAGTGGAGGAGTGTTCCTCTTTCTCCACACCCTCTCCAACACCTGCTGTCTCCTGAATTTTTAATCTTAGCCATTCTGACTGGTGTAAGATGAAATCTCAGGGTTGCTTTGATTTGCATTTCCCTAATGACTAATGAAGTTGAACATTTTTTAAGATGCTTCTCAGCCATCCGAATTTCTTCAGGTGAGAATTCTTTGTTTAACTCTGTACCCCATTTTTTTAATAGGGTTGTTTGGTTTTCTGGAGTCTAACTTTTGGGTTCTTTATATATATTGGATATTAGCCCTCTATCTGATGTAGGGTTAGTGAAGATCTTTTCCCAATTTGTTGGTTGCCGATTTGTCTTTTTGATGGTGTCCTTTGCCTTACAGAAACTTTATAATTTTATGAGGTCCCATTTGTCAATTCTTGATCTTAAAGCATACGCTATTGGTGTTCTGTTCAGAAACTTTCTCCCTGTACCTATGTCCTCAAGCGTCTTCCCCAGTTTCTTTTCTATAAGCTTCAGAGTGTCTGGCTTTATGTGGAGGTCCTTGATCCATTTGGATTTGAACTTAGTCCAAGGAGACAAGGATGGATCAATTCGAATTCTTCTGCATGCTGACCTCCAGTTGAACCAGCACCATTTGTTGAAAAGGCTATCTTTTTTCCATTGGATGTTTTCAGCCCCTTTGTCGAGGATCAAGTGGCCATAGGTGTGTGGATTCATTTCTGGATCTTCAATCCTGTTCCATTGATCTGCCTGCCTGTCACTGTACCAATACCATGCAGTTTTTAACACTATTGCTCTGTAGTATTGCTTGAGGTCAGGAATACTGATTCCACCAGAATTTCTTTTGTTGCTGAGAATAGTTTTAGCTATCCTGGGTTTTTTGTTATTCCAGATGAATTTGAGAATTGCTCTTTCTAACTCTGTGAAGAATTGAGTTGGGATTTTGATGGGTATGGCACTGAATCTGTATATTGCTTTTGGCAAAATGGCCATTTTAACTATATTGATTCTACCGATCCATGAGCAGGGGAGGTTTTCCCATTTTTTGAGGTCTTCTTCTATTTCCTTCTTCAGAGTCTTGAAGTTCTTGTCATACAGATCTTTCACATGTTTGGTAAGAGTCACCCCAAGATACTTTATACTGTTTGTGGCTATTGTGAAGGGGGTCATTTCCCTAATTTCTTTCTCAGCCTGCTTATCCTTTGAGTATAGGAAGGCTACTGATTTGCTTGAGTTGATTTTATAACCTGCCACTTTGCTGAAGTTGTTTATCAGCTGTAGTAGTTCTCTAGTGGAGTTTTTTAGGTCACTTAGGTAGACTATCATGTCATCTGCAAATAATGATAGTTTGACTTCTTCCTTTCCAATTTGTATCCCTTTGACCTCCTTATGTTGTCGAATTGCCCGAGCTAGTACCTCAAGTACAATATTGAAAAGATAAGGAGAAAGGGGGCAGCCCTGTCTAGTCCCTGATTTTAGTGGGATTGCTTCAAGTTTCTCTCCATTTAGTTTGATGCTGGCTACCGGTTTGCTGTATATTGCTTTTACTATGTTTAGGTATGGGCCTTGAATTCCTGTTCTCTCCAAGACTTTAAGCATGAAAGGGTGCTGAATTTTGTCAAATGCTTTTTCAGCATCCAATGAAATAACCATGTGTTTTTTTTTTCTTTGAGTTTGTTTACGTAGTGGATTACATTGATGGATTTCTGTATATTGAACCAACCCTGCATTCCTGGGATAAAGCCTACTTGATCATGGTGGATGATCATTTTGATGTGTTCTCAGATTCGGTTGGCAAGAATTTTATTGAGTATTTTTGCATCGAGGTTCATAAGGGAAATTGGTCTGAAGTTCTCTTTCTTTGATGGATCTTTGTGTGGTTTTGGTATCAGCGTAATTGTGGCTTTGTAGAAGCAATTGGGTAGTGTTCCTTCTGTTTCTATTTTTTGGAATAATTTGAAGAGAATTGGTGTTAAGTCTTCTTTGAAGGTCTGATAGAATTCTGCACTGAAACCATCTGGTCCTGTGCTTTTTTTGGTTGGAAGACTTTCTATGACTCCTTCTATTTCTTTAGGCATTATGGGACTGTTTAGATGGTCTAGTTGGTCCTGATTCAATTTTGGTATTTGGTATCTGTCAAGAAAATTGTCCATTTCCTCCAGATTCTCCAGTTGTTTTGAGTATAGGCTCTTGTAGTACGATCTGATGATTTTTTGGATTTCCTCAGTTTCTGTTGTTATATCCCCCTTTTCATTTCTAAGTTTGTTAATTTGGATACTTTCTCTGTGCCCTTTGGTCAGTCTGGCTAAGGGTTTATCTATCTTGTTGATTTTCTCAAAGAACCAGCTCCTGGATTTGTTGATTCTTTGTATGGTTCTCTTTGTTTCTACTTGATTGATTTCAGCCCTGAGTTTGATGATTTCCTGCCTTCTACTCCTCCTGGGTGAAATAGCTTCTTTTTGTTCCAGGGCTTTCAGGTGTGTCATTAAGCTGGTAATGTATGCTCTCTCCATTTTCTTTTTGGAGGCACTCAGGGCTATGAGTTTTCCTCTTAGCACTGCTTTCATTGTGTCCCAAAGATTTGGGTATGTTGTGCCTTCATTTTTATTAAATTCTAAAAAGTCTCTGATTTCTTTCTTTATTTCTTCCTTGGCAAAGGTGTCATTGAGTAGAGTATTATTGAGCCTCCATGTGTATGTGGGCTTTCTGTTGTTTTTGTTGCTATTGAAAACCACTCTTACACCATAGTAATCTGATTGGATGCATGGGATTAGTTCAATCGTCTTATATTTGTTGAGGTCTTCCTTGTGACCAATTATATGGAAAATTTTGGAGAAGGTACCATGAGGTGCTGAGAAAAAGGTATATTCTTTTGCCAGTGCAGAAGACAGATGGATCATGGAGGATGACAGTTGACTATCGAAAATTAAATCAGGTAGTAACTCCAATTGCAGCTGCTGTACCAGATGTAGTTTCGTTACTTGAGCAAATTAATACATCTCCTGGAACCTGGTATGCAGCTATTGACCTGGCAAATGCCTTCTTCTCAGTACCTGTACATAAGGACCACCAGAAGCAATTTGCTTTCAGTTGGCAAGGCCAGCAGTATACCTTTACAGTTTTGCCTCAAGGATATATTAACTCTCCTGCCCTGTGTCATAACTTAGTTAGAAGGGACCTTGATCGTTTGTCTCTTCCACAAAATATCACATTGGTGCACTATATTGATGATATTATGCTGATTGGACCAAGTGAGCAGGAAGTAGCAACCACTTTGGATTCATTGGTAACACATATGCGTATCAGAGGATGGGAAATAAATCCAACCAAGATTCAAGGACCATCTACTTCAGTGAAATTCTTAGGAGTACAGTGGTGTGGGGCATGCAGAGATATTCCTTCTAAGGTGAAAGATAAGTTATTGCACCTGGCCCCTCCCACCACCAAGAAAGAAGCACAACGTTTAGTGGGTCTATTTGGATTCTGGAGACAGCACATTCCTCACTTAGTTGTGTTACTCAGGCCTATTTACCGAGTGACTCGGAAAGCTGCTAGCTTTGTGTGGGGCCCAGAAGAGGAGAAGGATCTTCAACAGGTCCAGGCTGCTGTGCAGGCTGCACTATCACTTGGACCATATGATCCAGCAGACCCAATGGTACTTGAGGTGTCAGTGGCAGATAGAGATGCTGTTTGGAGCCTCTGGCAGGCCCCTGTAGGTGAATCACAGAAGAGACCTTTGGGAGTTTGGAGCAAAGCTCTACTGTCATCTGCAGACAACTACTCTCCCTTTGAAAAACAGCTCTTGGCCTGCTATCGGGCCTTAGTGGAAACTGAACATTTGACAATAGGACACCAAGTTACTATGCGACCTGAACTGCCCATCATGAGCTGGTTGTTATCCGACCCTCCAAGTCATAAAGTAGGGTGTGCACAACAGCAGTCTATTATCAAATGGAAGTGGTATATACGTGATCGGGCCAGAGCAGGTCCTGAAGGCACAAGCAAGTTACATGAAGAAGTTGCTCAGATGCCTATGGTTTCTACTCCTGTTACAATGCCATCTGCTGCCAAGCATGCGCCTATAGCCTCATGGGGTGTTCCCTATGACCAGTTGACTGAAGAAGAGAAGACTAGGACCTGGTTTACTGATGGCTCTGCACTTTATGCAGGCACCACCCAGAAGTGGACAGCTGCAGCATTATAACCCCTTTCTGGGACAAGCCTGAAAGATACAGGTGAAGGAAAATCTTCACAGTGGGCAGAACTTCGGGCAGTACATATGGTATCACAGTTTGTTTGGAAGAAGAAATGGCCAGATGTACGATTGTTCACTGACTCATGGGCTGTAGCCAATGGATTGGCTGGATGGTCAGGGACATGGAAAGATCACAATTGGAAAATTGGTGAGAAAGACATCTGGGGAAGAAGTATGTGGATAGATCTCTCCAAATGGGCAAAGGATGTGAAGATATTTGTGTCCCATGTAAATGCTCACCAAAAGGTGACTTTAGCTGAGGAGGAGTTCAATAATCAAGTGGATAAGATGACCCGTTTTGTGGACAGTCAGCCTCTTTCCCCAGCCATCCCAGTTATTGCCCAGTGGGCACATGAACAAAGTGGCCATGGTGGCTGAGATGGAGGTTATGCTTGGGCTCAGCAACACGGACTTCCACTCACCAAGGCTGACCTGGCTACAGCTGCTGCCAGATCTGCCAACAGCAGAAACCAACACTGAGCCCCAGATATGGTACCATTCCTCGAGGGAACCAGCCAGCAACCTGGTGGCAGGTTGACTATATTGGACCACTTCCCCCATGGAAAGGACAACGTTTTGTTCTTACTGGAGTAGATACTTATTCTGGTTATGGATTGGCCTTTCCTGCATGTAATGCTTCTCTCAAAACCACCATCCGTGGACTCACAGAATGTCTTATCTATCGTCATGGTAATCCATACAGTATTGCTTCTGACCAAGGAACTCATTTCACAGCCAGAGAAGTGCGACAGTGGGCCCACGATTATGGAATTCACTGGTCCTACCATGTTCCCCATCATCCTGAAGCAGCTTGTCTGATAGAAAGATGGAATGGCCTTTTGAAGACACAGTTATAGCGCCAATTAGGTGGCAACAGCATGGAGGGCTGGGGCAGAGTTCTTCAGAAGGCAGTATATGCTTTGAATCAGCGTCAATATATGGTACAGTTTCTCCCATAGCCAGGATCCATGGGTCCAGGAATCAAGGGGTGAAAAAGGGAATAGTTCCACTCACTATCACTCCTAGTGATCCTCTAGGAAAATTTTTGCTTCTTGTCCCCACAAATCTAGGTTCTGCTGGCCTAGAAGTTTTGGTTCCAGAGGGGGGAGTGCTCCTACCAGGAACCACAAGAAACATTCCATTGAACTGGAAGCTTAGACTTCCCCCTGGCCATTTTGGGCTTCTAATGCCCTTAAACCAACAGGCTAAGAAAGGAATAACAATGTTAGGAGGGTTGATAGATCCAGATTACCATGGGAAAATTGGATTGCCTCTCCACAATGGAGGTAAGGAGGATTATGTCTGGAGTGCAGGAGATGCCCTAGGGCGTCTCTTAGTACTACCATGTCCTGTGATTAAAGTCAATGGGAAACTACAACAGCCTAATCCAAGCAGGATGACAAAGGACACAGACCCATCAGGAATGAAGGTATGGGTCAATCCTCCAGAAAAAGAGCCAAGACCTGCTGAGGTGCTTGCCGAAGGTGAAGGAAATACAGAATGGGTAGCAGAGGAAGGTAGTTATAAATACCAGCTAAGGCCACGTAACCAGTTGCAGAAACGAGGGTTATAAGTAATATGAAAGCTTCTATCTTATTTTGTTGAAGATACATTTGTCTTTCTTCCAATCCCTTTAACATCAATTGGTATTGAAACACTAAAAGAATGTTCCGAAGGGACATTTCCCCATTGTAAATTTACAAATGTGTTTGCGATTGTACGAGGAATAGTTATATCATGTTAGGCGTAGTCACAATCTTGTTATTGTTTCATGTCGACATGAGATATTATTTGTGTCAAGTTGACAAGGGGTGGATTGTGGTGGCTATTCATGGTTGTCAACTTGACTATATCTGGAATGAACTACAGTCTAGAATTGGAAGGCTCAGAGATATAAGTTTCTGACCTGGATCCTGGCATGGAGACCTTGAAGCATAGTGGCTAAGACAAGGAGATCTTCGAGTTCAAGATCATTTGGGATTAAAGGCATGGATGCACATGCATTTAATCTGGGCCACACCCTCTGCTGGAGACCCACATGCCAATAATCTGGGCCGCACCCTCTGTTGGAGACCTACAGCCTTAAATCTGGACTATACCCTCTGCTGGAGATATATAAGGACATTGGAAGAAGGAAGATTCGCTCTCACTCTTCCTTGCCTGCTTGCCTCATGGGACTGAGAAACTGCTAGATCCTTGGACTTCCATCCACAGCTGCTGCTGATCATTGTTGGGGAGTTGGATTATAGACTGTAAGTCATTGACAAATTCCCTAACTATATAAAGACTATCCATAAGTTCTGTGACTCTAGAGAACCCAAACTAATACACAGGCACTGGTCTGCACAGCGGGCCATCTGTGTGCCAACCTGGCCAGGAGGTTATTAGTCCAGCAGTCTGTCCCAGCACTTGCAGGGGGGCATGTGTGCTGCTATCTTGGCAACCTGACAGAACCAGTTAGCAGGCATAGCCCAAGGCAAACATTGTTCGGGCCTAAGCCTGTCAGGCTTTTGCCTGGACTCAGGTCCTGAGCAATCTTGTTTACACCAACCCGGTTGGGGGATCCACTGCCCGGCAGAGTGATCAGCACTCGAAAAAGGTCCCTGCAGCATACACCATCAGCACTCCCTGAAGGAGCAAACGGGCATCACCTGGTTCACACAGACAATCTGGGGCAAGGCACACTAGAGCTCCAAGGGCACCCAAGAGGAGGGCAGCACATCAGCAATCTGCGACAGGGGAAACCCAGCTATCCAGTGTTGCAGAAATAGCCTTACAGCCTCACAGGAGGCTCAAACACCAGTCAGAGACAAGACCAACCAACGCCAGAGATAACAAGATGTCAAAAGGCAAACGTAGGAACAATACTAACAGAAATCTAGGCAATATGGCAACATCTGAACCAAACTCTCCAACAACAGCAAGTCCTGGTTACCCCAACACACCAGAAAAAACAAGATTTGGATTTAAAATCACTGGTCATGATGCTGCTAGAGGAACACAAAAAGGACATAAATGAATCTCTTAAAGAAATACAGGGGAACATGAATAAGCTAGAAACCTGTATAATGGAAACACAAAAATCACTTAAAGAAATTCAGGAGAATAAGGCTCAAGAGATAGAAGCCAATAAAGAAGAAACACAAAAAAAACAATAAAAACAAACGAACAAAAAAAAACTTAAAGAAATGCAGGAGAAAGTGAATCAAATGACAGAAGTCATGAAAGAGGAAACACAAAAATCTCTTAAAGAAGTAAAGGAAAACACAAACAAACAAATGAAAGAACTGAGCAAAGCCATCCTGGATCTAAAAACAGAAGTAGAAACAACTAAAAAATCACAAAGGGAGACAACTTTGGAGATAGAAAAACATGGGAAGAAATCAGGGGCCATTGATGCAAAGATCAACAACAGAATATAAGACATGGAAGAAAGAATCTCAGATGCTGACGATACCATAGAAACTATTGACTCAACAGTCAAAGAAAATGCAAAATGCAAAAAGCTTTTATTCCAGGACATCCAGGAAATCCAGGTCACAATGAGAAGACCAAACCTAAGGATTATAGGTATAGATGAGAGTGAAGATTTACAACTGAAAGGGCCAGCAAATATCTTAACAAAATTATGAAAGAAAACTTCCCTAACCTAAAGAGAGAGATGCCCATAAATATACAAGAAGCCCAAAGAACTCCAAACAGACTGGACCTGAGCAGAAATACCTCCCGTCACATAATAATCAAAACCCCAAATTCACTAAACAAAAAAGAATATTAAAGGTAGTAAGAGAAAAAGGACAAGTAACATATAAAGGAAGACCTATCAGAATCACACCAGACTTCTCACCAGAGACCATGAAAACAAGAAGATCCTGGGCAGATCTCATGCAGACTCTAAGAGAACACAAATGCCAGCCAAAACTACTATACCCAGTAAAACTCTCAATCACCATAGATGAAGAAACTAAGATATTCCATGACAAAACCAAGTTTACCCAATATCTATCCACAAACCCAGCCCTACAAAGGATAATAGGAGGAAAACAACAATACAAGGAGGGAAACTTCACCCTGGAAAAAGCAAGATAGTAACCTTTCATCAAACCCAAAAGAAGTTAACCAATCAAATTTAAAAAATAACGTCAAAAATGACAGGAAGTAAAAATCACTATTCCTTAATATCTCTTAACATCAATGGACTCAATGCCCCAATAAAAAGACATAGACTAACTGACTGGATAAGTAAACAGGATGCTACATTTTGCTGCTTACAGGAAACACACCTCAGTGTCAATGACAAACACTACATTAGAGTAAAAGGCTGGAAGACAATTTTACAAGACAATGGTCTCAGGAATCTAGCCAGAGTAACCATTCTAATATCAGATAAAATTGACTTTCAATCTAAAGTCATCAAAAGAGACACGGAAGGACACTTCTTGCTGGACAAAGGAAAAATACAACAAGAAGAACTCTCAATTCTGAACATCTATGCGCCAAATGTAAGGGCACCCTCATTTGCAAAAGAAACTTTACTAAAGCTCAAAGCACATATTGCACCTAACACAATAATTGTGGGTGACTTCAACACTCTACTCTCCTCAATGGACCGATCAGGAAAACAGAAACTAAACAGGGACACAGTAAAAATAATTGAAGCTTTGGACCAATTGGATTTGACTGATATTTATAGAACATTTCACCCTAAAGCAAAAGAATATAACTTTTTCTCAGCACCTCATGGTACCTTCTCCAAAATCGACCATATAATTGGACACAAGACAGATCTCAACAAATATAAAAAGATTCAAAATAATCCCATGCCTCCTATCAGATCACTATGGAGCAAGAGTGGGCTTCAATAGCAGCAAAAACAACAGAAAGCCCACATACACATGGAGGCTGAACAATACTCTCCTCAATGACACCTTTCCAAAGAAGAAATAAAGAAAGAAATAAGAGACTTTTTAGAATTTAATGAAATTGAAGGCATAACATACCCCAATCTTTGGGACACAATGAAACAAGTGCTAAGAGGAAAACTCATAGCCCTGAGTGCCTCCAAAAAGAAAATGGAGAGAGCATACACTAGCAGCTTAATGGCACATGGGAAAGCTCTAGAACAAAAAGAAGTTAATTCACCCAGGAGGAGAAGAAGACAGGAAATCATCAAACTCAGGGCTGAAATCAATAAAGTGGAAACAAAGGGAACCATACAAAGAATCAACGAATCCAGGAGCTGGTTCTTTGAGAAAATCAACAAGATAGATAAACCCTTAGCCAGACTGACCAAAGGGCAGAGAGAAAGTAACCAAATGAACAAAATTAGAAATGAAAAGGGGGATATAACAACAGAAACTAAGGAAATTCAAAAAATCATCAGATCCTACTACAAAAACCTATACTCAGCACAACTGGAGAATCTGGAGGAAATGGACAATTTCCTAGACAGATACCAAATACCAAAATTAAATCAGGACCAAATAGTCCATCTAAACAGTCCCATAACCCCTAAAGAAATAGAAAGGGTCATAGAAAGTCTTCCAACCAAAAAAAGCACAGGACCAGATGGTTTCAGTGCAGAATTCTATCAGACCTTCAAAGAAGACCTAATACCAATACTCTTCAAACTGTTTCACAAAATATAAACAGAAGGAACAGTACCCAACTCCTTATATGAAGCTACAATTACCCTGATACCAAAACCACACAAAGATTAAAAAAGAAAGAACTTCAGACCAATTTCCCTTATGAATATCGATGCAAAAATACTCAATAAAATTCTTGCCAACCGAATACAAAAACACATAAAAATGATCATCCACCATGATCAATTAGGCTTTATCCCAGGGATGCAGGGATGGTTCAATATACGGAAATCCGTCAATGCAATCCACTACATAAACAAATGCAAAGAAAAAAAAACACATGGTCATTTCATTGGATGCTGAAAAAGTATTTGACAAAATTCAGCATCCTTTGATGCTTAAAGTCTTGGAAAGAACAGGAATTCAAGGCCCATACCTAAACATAGTAAAAGCAATATACAGAAAACCGGTAGCCAACAACAAAATAAAAGGAGAGAAACTTAGAGCAATACCACCAAAATTAGGGACTAGACAAGGCTGCCCCCTCTCTCCTTATCTTTTCAATACTGTACTCGAGGTACTAGCTCAGGCAATTAGACAACACAAGGAGGTCTAAGGGATACAAATTGGAAAGGAAGAAGTCAAACTATCACTATTTGCAGATGATATGATAGAACACTTAAGTGACCCAAAAAACTCCACTAGAGAATTCCTACACCTGATAAACATTTTCAGCAACGTGGCAGGTTATAAATTCAACTCAAGCAAATCAGTAGCCTTCCTATACTCAAAGGATAAGCAGGCTGAGAAAGAAATTAGGGAAATGACCCCCTTCACAATAGCCACAAACAGTATAAAGTACCTTGGTGTGACTCTGACCAAACAAGTGAAAGATCTGTAGGACAAGAACTTCAAGACTCTGAAGAAGACCTCAGAAAATGGAAAAATCTCCTGTGCTCATGGATTGGCAGTATTAATATAGTTAAAATGGCCATTTTGCCAAAAGCAATATAAAGATTCAACGCAATAGCCATCAAAATCCCAACTCAGTTCTTCATAGAGTTAGAAAAAGCAATTCTCAAATTCATCTGGAGTAACAAAAAACCCAGAATAGCTAAAACTATTCTCAACATCAAAAGAAATTCTGGGGGAATCAGTATCCCTGTCCTCAAGCAATACTACAGAGCAATAGTGTTTAAACGTGCATGGTATTGGTGCAGTGACAGGCAGGCGGATCAATGGAATAGGATTGAAGATCCAGAAATAAACCCACACACCTATGGCCACTTGATCCTCAACAAAGGAGCTGAAAACATCCAGTGGAAAAAAGATAGCCTTTTCAACAAATGGTGCTGGTTCAACTGGAGGTCAGCAATGCAGAAGAATGCAAATTGATTCATCTTTATCTCCTTGTACTAAGCTAAACTCCAAATGGATCAAGGACCTCCACATAAAGCCAGACACTCTGAAGCTAATAGAAAAGAAACTGGGGAAGACCCTTGAGGACATGGGCACAGGGGAAAATTTCATGAACAGAACACCAATAGCTTATGCTCTAAGATCAAGAATTGACAAATGGGACCTCATAAAATTACAAAGTTTCTGTAAGGCAAAGGACACCATCAAAAGGACAAATCAGCAACCAACAAATTGGGAAAAGATCTTCACCAACCCTACATCCAACAGAGGTCTAATGTCCAATATATACAAAGAATTCAAGAAGTTAGACCCCAGAAAACCAAATAACCCTATTAAAAATGAGGTACAGAGCTAAACAAACCCGAAGAACTTCGGATGGCTGAGAAGCATCTTAAAAAATGCTCAACTTCATTAGTCATTAGGGAAATGTAAATCAAAACAACCCTGAGATTTCACCTTACACCAGTCAGAATGGCTAAGATTAAAAATTCAGGAGACAGCAGGTGTTGGAGAGGATCACTCCTCCACTGCTGGTGGGGTTGCAAATTGGTACAACCACTCTGGAAATCAGTCTGGCGGTTCCTCAGAAAAATGAGCACGTCACTTCTGGAGGATCCTGCTATACCACTCCTGGGCATATACCCAGACGATTCCCCAGCATGTAATAAGGATACGTGCTCCACTATATTCATAACAGCCCTATTTATAATAACCAGAAGCTGGAAAGAACCCAGGTATCCCTCAACGGAAGAATGGATGCAAAAAATGTGGTATGTGTACACAATGGAGTACTATTGAGCCATTAGAAACAATGAATTTATGAAATTCTTAGACGAATGGATGGAGCTGGAGAACATCATACCAAGTAAGGTAACCTAGTCTCAAAAGATAAATCATGGTATACACTCACTAATAAATGGATATTAGCCTAGAAAATTGGAATAACCAAAACCTAATCCACACATCAAATGAGGTACAAGAAGAACAGAGGAGTGGCCCCTGATTCTGGAAAGACTCAGTGTAGCAGGATAGGGCAAAACCAGAACAGGAAAGTGGGAAGGGGTAGATGGGAGAAACGTGGGGAGGGAAGAGGGCTTATGGGACTTTCAGGGAGTAGGGGGGGGCAGAAAAGGGGAAATCATTTGAAATGTAAATAAAAAATATATCGAATAAAAAATGGAAAAATGTTTCATGTTTTCAGTTGTGAGCCTAGGATTTAATGGATAAGCCATCTCTGAAACCCTCGAGAAATATTTTAAATCAAAAAATTTAGATTTATGATGACAAAAAATGATAACAGTATAACAAGTGTTTATGGTATTTATTTTTATTTTGCATTATAATGAATGTATACATTGTGATATATATCTATAACACACACACATATATATATGTTAGATGGAAACACTTCCATTTATCATAAGAGGCTTGATCATTCACAGATTTTATATCCATGGGAGGCCCTGGAACCAATCATCCACAGATACTCAAGTATGGCTATTAAGAGAAGCTCTAGCCTATTTTCCAACAGGAGTTGTACATCTTAAAGATGTGTGAGTGGAAGTCCCAAAGTGGAACATGGTTTGTAAAATGAAAGTGTGGAGACCTACAGAAACAATTCTGTAGTGGTTTAACTAATTAACGATGGTAGCCTAATTTCAGGGATGTGGTAAAAACAATGAACTAGAAGCACAGAACAAAATATGAATAATCCTCTTGAGCAGTTCACTGTCACAAGTGGGAGACAAATTTGTAGTATCTCATGATCTGTGAAAAAAATGCTAACCAGCTCTCCTCTTGGTTCTGGACAAAACAGGAGCCTGTACTGCCTATGCTTTTGAAGATGCATACCACTAAGCCATAAACATAACTGCATTTGTGACGGAACTTACAGCTGCCTCTACTTTTACAAATCTAGAATTCACCTTTGCAAAAGCAAGTTCTATAACCCTAATCATCCACCCTGCTGTCTGGGCAATGACTTTTATATTGCTTATTTTGTGTAAAACTGAAGGCAATTGGGCCAAAATGCTACCCAAGTTTGGGAGTTACGCTTTTGCCAACTTTGATGAGTGAATACTATTCAGCTATTAAGAAAGAGGACATCATGGGTTTCACAGGCAAATGGATGAAACTAGAAAATATAATCCTGAGTGAGGTAATTCAGACCCAAAAGTACATGTATGGTATGTATTCACTAAAAAGTAGATATTAGCCCATAAGCACAGAATACCCAGGACATAATCCACAGAACTCAAGAAGGTTAACAAGCTGAAGGGCCTGAGTGAGGATGCCTCAATCCTACTTGGGAGGGAGAGACAGAAATCATGGGAGCAGGGGAGCAGAGGGACTGAAGGACCTAGGTGGGAGAGGGGACAGGGAGGGGAAAGAGGGAACATTATCAGGTATTGGAAGGGGTAATAGGAGTGAAGCCCCGAGGGCCAGCAGAAAGAATAGAAACAGGCAACCTTGGGAGGTAGGAGGTGGGGGGGGGGGGCGCACTCTAGAAGGTACCAGAGACCTGGGAGGTGAGACACTCGGGACTCAGAGGGAGGGACCTTGGATGAAGTGCCTAACAATGGGGAGAGGGAACTTGTAAAGTCCATCTCCAATAGAGAGACAGGGCATCAAGTGGAGGGATCGGATTTCCATCCAACAGTCAAAAACTGACCCAGTATTATCCCTGTCTAAAAGAACTACAGGGACAAAAATGGAGAAGAGACTGAGGGAAAGGAGATGTCCGGCCCAAATTGGGATCCATCTCAATGGGAGGCTCCAAGACCTGACACTATTACTGATGCTAAGATGTGCTTACAGGTAGGAGTCTAGCATGCCTGAGAGGCCCAACAAGCAACCGAGTCAGATGCAGATACTTACACCCAACCAATGGTCAGGGACCCTGTGGTTGAATTAGAGAATGGCTGGAAGAAGCTGAGGAAGAGGGTAACCCCATAGGGAGACCAGCAGTCTCAATTGACCTGGACCCCCCGAGATCTCTCAGAAACTGAGCCACCAACTAGGCAGCATACACTAGCTGACATGAGTATTCTGACATATACAGCAGAGGAATGCCTGGTCTGACCTCAGTGAGAGAAGATGCCCCGAAGCCTTGAAAGACTTGAGGCCCCTGGGAGTGGAGAGGTCTGGTGGGGTGGTAGGGGAGACATCCTATTGGAGATGGGAGAGGAGGAATGGGATGAGGAACAATCAGAGGGCAGACTGGGAGGGGGATGATAACTGGACTGTAAAAAAGATTAAAAAATAATAATATATTTTAAAAAAGAAATACCTCAGCATAAAAGGAGGATTTAGACAGTGATAATGTACTGAAAATAGAAATGGCAAATTGTCAAATTAGTTGCCCACTAATGAATGTAGCTGTTTTTACATATGTAAGTATTATTTCTAAAAGAAAAAAAAGTAACTCATCAGGTTTTTTTTCTCTTTGTTCTCCAATCCATGGTCCTGTACATCATTAATTATCAGTATTTTGGCAATGATTGCACACAGCAGCTGTTGCAACATTAAATACTTATCATTCTTAATAGAAACATATAGGCCAAGTAAGACTTGCATCAGACATGTTTTTAATTGGCAACTAGATTAATAATTATTAAATATTTAGACATATGAAATATAGTTTCAATCAGTACTCTTGTTCTGATTTCAGTATACATAAAATAGTTCTTCTGTCATAATAGGAACAATGACAGGAATCTGCTCTCCTTCACCTAAAGTCCCATTTTATAAATAATTTAAGCTTAAAAAGGTTGTGTAACTTGGGGATGAAGAGTTGATTCAGTAGTTAAGAGCAGGTTGCTCTTGCAGAGGATACAGGTTTCCCATATATAGCAGCTCACAATCTTTAGTAACTTCAGTTCTAGGGGATATAACATCCTCCTCTGGTCTTTACAGACACTACATACATGTGATTTACATACATACATACACATCCAAACACATAAAATAATAAAATAAATCTTTTAAAAATTAAAAAGAAAATCACACAATTTGCCCACAGTCACTTCTTTTAAGAAATGACAGGAGAGTTCCTCTTTCTCCACACCCTCTCCAACACCTGCTGTCTCCTGAATTTTTAATCTTAGCCATTCTGACTGGTGTAAGATGAAATCTTAGGGTTGTTTTGATTTGCATTTCCCTAATGACTAATGAAGTTGAGCATTTTTTAAGATGTTTCTCCGCCATCCGAAGTTCTTCAGGTGAGAATTCTTTGTTTAACTCTGTACCCCATTTTTTAATAGGGTTGTTTGGTTTTCTGGAGTCTAACTTCTTGAGTTCTTTTTTTTTTTTTTTTTTTTTTTTTTTTTTTTTGTCTTTTTTTTTTATTTGATATAATTTATTTACATTTCAAATGATTTCCCCTTTTCTAGCCCCCCCCACCCACTCCCCGAAAGTCCCGTAAGCCCCCTTCTCTTCCCCTGTCCTCCCTCCCACCCCTTCCCAGTTCCCCGTTCTGGTTTTGCCAAATACTGTTTCACTGAGTCTTTCCAGAACCAGGGACCACTCCTGCTTTCTTCTTGTATCTCATTTGATGTGTGGATTATGTTTTGGGTATTCCAGTTTTCTAGGTTAATAACCACTTATTAGTGAGTGCATACCATGATTCACCTTTTGAGTCTGGGTTACCTCACTTAGTATGATGTTCTCTAGCTTCATCCATTTGCCTAAGAATTTCATGAATTCATTGTTTCTAATGGCTGAATAGTACTCCATTGTGTAGATATACCACATTTTTTGTATCCACTCTTCTGTTGAGGGATACCTGGGTTCTTTCCAGCATCTGGCAATTATAAATAGGGCTGCTATGAACATAGTAGAGCATGTATCCTTATTACATGGTGGGGAATCCTCTGGGTATATGCCCAGGAGTGGTATAGCAGGATCTTCTGGAAGTGAGGTGCCCAGTTTTCGGAGGAACCGCCAGACTGCTTTCCAGAGTGGTTGTACCAATTTGCAACCCCACCAGCAGTGGAGGAGTGTTCCTCTTTCTCCGCACCCTCTCCAACACCTGCTGTCTCCTGAATTTTTAATCTTAGCCATTCTGACTGGTGTAAGATGAAATCTTAGGGTTGTTTTGATTTGCATTTCCCTAATGACTAATGAAGTGGAGCATTTTTTAAGATGCTTCTCCGCCATCCGAAGTTCTTCAGGTGAGAATTCTTTGTTTAACTCTGTACCCCATTTTTTAATAGGGTTGTTCGGTTTTCTGGAGTCTAACTTCTTGAGTTCTTTATATATATTGGATATTAGCCCTCTATCTGATGTAGGATTGGTGAAGATCTTTTCCCAATTTGTTGGTTGCCGATCTGTCCTCTTGACGGTGTCCTTTGCCTTACAGAAACTCTGTAACCTTATGAGGTCCCATTTGTCAATTCTTGCTCTTAGAGCATACGCTATTGGTGTTCTGTTCAGAAACTTTCTCCCTGTACCGATGTCCTCAAGGGTCTTCCCCAGTTTCTTTTCTATTAGCTTCAGAGTGTCTGGCTTTATGTGGAGGTCCTTGATCCATTTGGATTTGAGCTTAGTACAAGGAGACAAGGATGGATCAATTCGAATTCTTCTGCATGCTGACCTCCAGTTGAACCAGCACCATTTGTTGAAAAGGCTATCTTTTTTCCATTGGATGTTTTCAGCCTCTTTGTCGAGGATCAAGTGGCCATAGGTGTGTGGGTTCATTTCTGGATCTTCAATCCTGTTCCATTGATCCTCCTGCCTGTCACTGTACCAATACCATGCAGTTTTTAACACTATTGCTCTGTAGTATTGCTTGAGGTCAGGGATACTGATTCCCCCAGATTTTCTTTTGTTGCTGAGAATAGTTTTAGCTATCCTGGGTTTTTTGTTGTTCCAGATGAATTTGATAATTGCTCTTTCTAACTCTGTGAAGAATTGAGTTGGGATTTTGATGGGTATTGCATTGAATCTGTATAGTGCTTTAGGCAAAATGGCCATTTTAACTATATTGATTCTACCGATCCATGAGCATGGGAGGTTTTCCCATTTTTTGAGGTCTTCTTCCATTTCCTTCTTCAGAGTCTTGAAGTTCTTGCCATACAGATCTTTCGCATGTTTGGTAAGAGTCACCCCAAGATACTTTATACTGTTTGTGGCTATTGTGAAGGGGGTCATTTCCCTAATTTCTTTCTCAGCCTGCTTATCCTTTGAGTATAGGAAGGCCACTGATTTGCTTGAGTTGATTTTGTAACCTGCCACTTTGCTGAAGTTGTTTATCAGCTGTAGGAGCTCTCTAGTGGAGTTCTTTGGGTCACTTAGGTAGACGATCATGTCGTCTGCAAATAATGATAGTTTGACTTCCTCCTTTCCAATTTGTATCCCTTTGACCTCCTTATGTTGTCGAATTGCCCGAGCTAGTACCTCAAGTACAATATTGAAAAGATAAGGAGAAAGGGGGCAGCCTTGTCTGGTCCCTGATTTCAGTGGGATTGCTTCAAGTTTCTCTCCGTTTAGTTTGATGCTGGCTACCGGTTTGCTGTATATTGCTTTTACTATGTTTAGGTATGGGCCTTGAATTCCTGTTCTCTCCAAGACTTTAAGCATGAAAGGATGCTGAATTTTGTCAAATGCTTTTTCAGCATCCAATGAAATGACCATATGATTTTGTTCTTTGAGTTTGTTTATGTAGTGGATTGTATTGATGGATTTCCGTATATTGAACCAACCCTGCATTCCCGGGATAAAGCCTACTTGATCATGGTGGATGATCGTTTTGATGTGTTCTTGGATTCGGTTGGCAAGAATTTTGTTGAGTATTTTTGCATCGATGTTCATAAGGGAAATTGGTCTGAAGTTCTCTTTCTTTGTTGGATCTTTGTGTGGCTTTGGTATCAGCGTAATTGTGGCTTCGTAGAAGGAATTGGGTAGTGTTCCTTCTGTTTCTATTTTGTGGAATAGTTTGAAGAGTATTGGTGTTAACTCTTCTTTGAAGGTCTGGTAGAATTCTGCACTGAAACCATCTGGTCCTGTGCTTTTTTTGGTTGGAAGACTTTCTATGACTCCTTCTATTTCTTTAGGCTTTATGGGACTGTTTAGATGGTCTAGTTGGTCCTGATTTAATTTTGGTATTTGGTATCTGTCAAGGAAATTGTCCATTTCCTCCAGATTCTCCAGTTGTGTTGAGTACAGGCTCTTGTAGTAGGATCTGATGATTTTTTGGATTTCCTCAGTTTCCGTTGTTATGTCTCCCTTTTCATTTCTAAGTTTGTTAATTTGGATACTTTCTCTGTGCCCTTTGGTCAGTCTGGCTAAGGGTTTATCTATCTTGTTGATTTTCTCAAAGAACCAGCTCCTAGTTTTGTTGATTTTTTGTATGGTTCTCTTTGTTTCTACTTGATTGATTTCGGCCCTGAGTTTGATGATTTCCTGCCTTCTACTCCTCCTGGGTGAAATAGCTTCTTTTTGTTCTAGGGCTTTCAGGTGTGTCATTAAGTTGGTAATGTATGCTCTCTCCATTTTCTTTTTGGAGGCACTCAGGGCTATGAGTTTTCCTCTTAGCACTGCTTTCATTGTGTCCCATAGATTTGGGTATGTTGTGTTTTCATTTTCATTGTGTTCTAAAAAGTCTTTAATTTCTTTCTTTATTTCTTCCTTGACCAAGGTGTCATTGAGTAGAGTATTGTTCAATCTCCACGTGTTTGTGGGTTTTCTGTTGTTTCTGTTGCTATTGAAGACCACTTTTATTCCATAGTGATCAGATAGGAGGCATGGGATTAGTTCTATCTTTTTATATTTGTTGAGGTCTGTCTTGTGACCAATTATATGGTCGATTTTGGAGAAGGTACCATGAGGTGCTGAAAAAAAGGTATATTCTTTTGTTTTAGGATAGAATGTTCTATATATATCAGTTAAATCTAATTGGTCCAAAGCTTCAATTAGTTTCATTGTGTCCTTGTTTAGTTTCTGTTTTCCTGATCGGTCCATTGAGGAAAGTGCAGTGTTGAAGTCACCAACAATTATTGTGTTAGGTGCAATGTGTGCTTTGAGTTTTAATAAAGTTTCTTTTATGAAAGAGGGTGCCCTTGCATTTGGAGCATAGATGTTCAGGATTGAGAGTTCTTCTTGTTGTATTTTTCCTTTGACCAGCAAGAAGTGTCCCTCAGAGTCTCTTTTGATGACTTTGGGTTGAAAGTCAATTTTATCTGATATTAAAATGGCTACTCCAGCTTGTTTCCTGAGACCATTTGCTTGTAAAATTGTCTTCCAGCCTTTTGCTCTAAGGTAGTGTTTGTCTTTGACCCTTAGGTGTGTTTCCTGTAAGCAGCAAAATGTAGGGTCCTGTTTACGTATCCAGTCAGTTAGTCTGTGTCTTTTTATTGGGGCATTGAGTCCATTGATGTTAAGAGATATTAAGGAATAGTGATTGTTACTTCCTATCATTTTTGACGTTATTTTTTAAATTTGATTGCTTAACTTATTTGGGTTTGATGAAAGGTTACTATCTTGCTTTTTTCAGGGTGGAGTTTCCCTCCTTGTATTGGTGTTGTCCTCCTATTATCCTTTTTAGGGCTGGGTTTGTGGATAGATATTGGGTGAACTTGGTTTTGTCGTGAAATATCTTAGTTTCTCCATCTATGGTGATTGAGAGTTATATATATTGGATATTAGCCCTCTATCTGATGTAGGATTGTTGAAGATCTTTTCCCAATTTGTTGGTTGCCGATTTGTCCTCTTGATGGTGTCCTTTGCCTTACAGAAACTTTGTAATTTTATGAGGTCCCATTTGTCAATTCTTGCTCTTAGAGCATACGCTATTGGTGTTCTGTTCAGAAACTTTCTCCCTGTACCGATGTCCTCAAGGGTCTTCCCCAATTTCTTTTCTATTAGCTTCAGAGTGTCTGGCTTTATGTGGCGGTCCTTGATCCATTTGGATTTGAGCTTAGTACAAGGAGACAAGGATGGATCAATTCGCATTCTTCTGCATGCTGACCTCCAGTTGAACCAGCACCATTTGTTGAAAAGGCTATCTTTTTTCCATTGGATGTTTTCAGCCTCTTTGTCGAGGATCACGTGGCCATAGGTGTGTGGGTTCATTTCTGGATCTTCAATCCTCCACTGCTGGTGGGGTTGCAAATTGGTACAACCACTCTGGAAATCAGTCTGGCGGTTCCTCCGAAAACTGGACACCTTACTTCCAGAAGATCCTGCTATACCACTCCTGGGCATATACCCAGAAGACTCCCCACCATGTAATAAGGATACATGTTCTACTATGTTCATAGCAGCCCTATTTGTAATTGCCAGATGCTGGAAAGAACCCAGGTATCCCTCAACAGAAGAGTGGATGCAAAAAATGTGGTATATCTACACAATGGAGTACTATTCAGCCATTAGAAACAATGAATTCATGAAATTCTTAGGCAAATGGATGGAGCTAGAGAATATCATACTAAGTGAGGTAACCCAGACTCAAAAGGTGAACCATGGTATGCACTCACTAATAAGTGGTTATTAACCTAGAAAACTGGAATACCCAAAACATAATCCACACATCAAATGAGGTACAAGAAGAAAGGAGGAGTGGCCCCTGGTTCTGGAAAGACTCAGTGAAACAGTATTCAGCAAAACCAGAACGGGGAAGTGGGAAGGGGTGGGTGGGAGGACAGGGGAAGAGAAGGGGGTTTGCGGGACTTTCGGGGAGTGGGGGGGCTAGAAAAGGGGAAATCATTTGAAATGTAAATAAATTATATCGAATAAAAAAAAAAAAAAAGAAATGACAGGAGAACAACCTGAATTCTAGAATACTTTCCCATGAAAGTATTAAGAGCATTGTGTTCTTGATTTAATGCTATACTGATTCCTAAAATAGCCAAAACCAAAGAACCCACACATTAAAGAACTTATTGGTATTACAAATTAGAGGTGATGTATTTGTCACTGATTTTTTCCTTTTCTCTCATTTATAGTATGTATTTTATCTGAAAAGTCTTGTCAATATTCTAATCACAAAATTATCTGTAGCACTTGTTTCTGCTTTAGGTCCATTTTACATGTTTCATAATAGCAAATATACTTCCCTCAGATGTTTGATTGTCAGGTACTTTCTTGTCAATCAAGTTTCTGCTCAAATGAAATATCCTTGTTAATAAAATCTTTTATTATCCAAACTAAATTAGTGTAAGTATGCACATATAATACAATACATTATATGTCATTCAACCACATGTTCCTGCTATGTTTACTTCATAACATTTACTACCATCTGAAATTCTTTTTATGTTTTTATTATCTACCACCACTACAAAAAAATGCTAAGATCAACACCAAAGGATTAACGTTAGGCATCTTTTTTCATTAATAATCAAATATCTGTTGAAAATAACAAAGTAAGTTGGCAATGAGAATCATGGATACCAGACATATTTAATAAAGTCAGATTTCTGGTTTATTCTACCAACATTAGAAGAACATAAAGATTCCCAGCATGAAGATCTTCATCTGCTGAGGAACTTCACATGTGCTTCTGAATAAATTCTAATTTGTTATAATTTAAAATGTATAATCCTCAAATGCTTCTTCAATAATCCTAAAGTAATGAAATTCTAAGTTATCCAAAATTTGCGGCACTTGACTCATATGTAGGGCATTGTCTCTGCCTCATCTCTAGTTTACACCTTGGTTTCCATAACCTGTCTCTCTTCCATTTATTTTACTCCTCCATGCTGCTGTGTCAGGGACTTCTGAGATTATTTCTCTCTTCATCCCTCTCAGAGACTTTGAGTCTAAAGGTATTTTTGGACATATCCTAGAATCTATTGCCAACATATTCCTTTATTCTTCCAATTCTTTGTGATAAATCCTCTTAGTTAGACAAAGCAGATAATTCAGGGGATTGACCAAGATAATTGTTATTATATAAAGATGCCAGACATTCTAAATGTCAGGAAAAATATCTCTTCCCTTTATTTAAGGCAGGGTACACAAAATCAGCATTAAATTCTGAAAATGGGTTACTAGGTCTGCTATAATATCACTGATTTAAAATTCTATCCCAGGTTTTGAAATTGAAATTAAAGTAATAGATGGGTCCTGGCCAGTTCTCATGCTCTCTTCCTGCTGAGTTAATATCAAACCAATCCAATAAACCAAGTCACTATAAAAAGGAAAATGTCAACATACGTATGATAACCAAGTTTTTTTTTTTTTTTTTTTTTTTGTACCATGGATACACAAAGCACATTCACGGATAGCTGACTTACAGAACAGTCTAGATGCACAACTGTCTCCACTGTGTGATAGTTACAGTTCAAATTCAGCCTCAAGGCTATAGACTATATTCTGACTTTAAGCAAGTGAATGTTTGACTCACTGTTATTGACAATTTAGAGCAACTTCTCAGCATCTTTTATGCTTCATCTGTTCAGATATCTGAGGAACTTCACATGTGCTCTGAATAAATTCTGTTTTGTGCTGATTCCAAAAAAATCACTTCTACCCTCTTCTATATATTTCCATATCTTGACATAGTTGCTGAGAGCTATGTCACCTTCCCATCTGGCTCTTCCCTTGTGCCACACTCACATCATTCCACACCTAGTAGGATACTTTAAAGATGAATCTCTGTTCATGAAGACAGATTATATTCACAGTATCTCTCCTTTCTCTTTGTTCCCCCAGTGTTCGATGCTTTATATCCCAGGTGAATTACCTGGGCAGTGTGTTACTTTGTCTAGTCATGGAAGCCTTTCATTCATTCATGAAGGATCCCAGGACAATGAGCTGGTGAATGTGCCTGACAATGCTGTGTAACTGCTCTTTGCCTTGTCCCTTCTGTGGCAACCAAAGAGCTGCTTGCTGTGCTTCCAGAAAAGAAGGACATTGGAAGCAGGACAGATTTGAAATGGATTCAATGATTACAATAACTCAGCATATCCCATTAACTAAAACTGTGTGAGTGCAGGAGACCAAAGGAAGGGCTCCTATATGTTCAATGCAGGCAACCTGACTTCAAAAGTTGCAGTAATTTTTTAAATGTGTAACTGGATAATGTGGAAAGACTATTGTACAAGAGAGGCCACTGCAGGCAAAAGTGTTGTACTATATAGCAAATGGCTTTGGTAGTTCCTGGGGACAATCAGCACCAAATCCTTGAGTCTCCTAAGGACTGAAGCAAAGATAAAATCCAGAACTAGCACCATAGACTTCAAAAAATCTAAGCCACAAACAACTTATGAACCATTTTACCCCTATAACATCCTTCTTGTTCAAAAATGGTAAAGGAGTTCCCCCTATCTACTCCCCTTTAAATTAATGGAAAAGACTTCAAGATGTTACTATGTTTTTAAGCAAAGAACTGAGGCTGTACAAGTAAGCTTGGTTCAGTTAAAACCAAGAAAAAACTGAGAATCAGAAATCACTCTAGTGGGAATTGAGAAAAAAAAAAAAAAAACCAGCAGAGGGTTCGGGACTAAATGGAAGGAGAGGTTAGAAGTATATGAACCGGTTCTATTTTTCTTTTTCAAGAAGAGTCTTCTCTCCTTGATGGTGGATGCTTAGTTTTATGCTGATAATAAATATGATCACTTACCAACATGAGGTAAAACATTAAACAGTTATTTTCAAATAACTCAGAGTGAGTTTCAGTTAGGGGAGGACCATGAAGGTACACTGAAGGCACAGGCAATCTGGTACTTTGCGTGTCCTGAATCCAAAACTTCTCCTAATGTCCTAAGTGCATACATCTGTACATTAATCCCAGTGACCAATTACTAACAGAAAAATAACTAACAGAAAGAAAAAATCTACTCATCAAGAGTTCTGTAATTTTAAAGCAGCATTTAATGACAGCAAGATAATATTTGCAGCAAACATTGCAGATTTGTTGGATGCACAGGCTCAGCAAAGGTAAGATACAAATGTCTAAAGAACAAACACTAAGGTGATTAAACACACATACACACACACATATGGAGTTGGTAATCCCATGGTTTGAGCTGCTGAGTATAAGCAAAAAAAGGGAGGGGGAGGCTTCTTATGTGGCCATATCAGAAGATTATAAACGGAATCAAGATTATAGATGAAGATAAGACTGGAATATGGAAAAGCCCTAACTTACCTGGAGTCAAGAAAGGAGAAGGTAGTAAACATGATAGGAATCTGAAATTTACAGTGGATTAAAAAAGGCAGGTAGACAATGGCAGGGCAGGGCAAAGGCACCTTACTGCTGATCATATGAGAATACCAAAAAAACCTCAAAGGTGAATACCAAAGTGATGGCCATCTTGAGCATGTATGAAAATGTTACAATGTGGTCAAAAGGTATTTGCTGACAGGAACCTAGAGTGGTGGTTCCATGAGAGGTCTGGCCAGCAACTGACCAAGGCAGATGTGGATGCTTGGAGCCAACCATCAGACTGAACTCAGGGAACCTGATGGGGGAGTTGGGAGAAGGACTGGAGGAGCAGAGGGGGATTGCAACCCCATTGGTAGAACAACACAGGTTGCCCTGACCACCCAGTTTTCCCATAGACTAGACCACCAACCAAGGAGTGTCCCTGGAGGGATCCATGGCTCCAGATACATATGTAGCAGAATATGGCCTTGCCCAACAGCAATGGGAGGTGAGGCCCTTGGTCCTGGGGAGGTTTGATGCTCCAGCATAGAGAGATGCTGGAGTGGTGGGGACAGGAAAGGGTGGGTGTGTGGGGGAGCACCCACATAGAGGCAAAGAGGAGGGGGAGGACAGGTGTGGGATGAGGGTTTGGTGGAGGGATAACCGGGAAGCAGGATATCGTGGGATATGGGTCTGGTGGAGGGGATAACCAGGAAGTGGAATATCATTTGAGATGTAAAAGAATGGAATGATCAATAAAAATGAAAAGAAAAGGAAAGGAAAAAAGAAGATGTTATGATGACCAGTATGATGTCTGATAACTTTAAGGCATGATTGTCAAAAGTCACAGAAGGGACTAAGGAACTACTCTGGCTGCTTATCTGAATTGTGTAGTTAATCTTCTATTTCTCAGAAATCCTATGAAATAGGAATTTCTAACATTGGCCTTTAGAAGCAACTCTTCTAAAAGCCCAAGTCACACCACATACTACCTGAATCAGGATCTGTAGAATAAGGCATTGAGGCAACATCTTTAGAAGTTTCTGGGTAGTTGCAATGACGAGTGAAGGTTAAGAACCACTGCTTTAAGGTACTGAGCAGCTGTCAGTGATTATCACAGGATAAACTTCTCAGAAAAGCTTCTGAGTAAAATGGAAATGTTAGCAGAGACTTACAGAATATGCAATATTTAGGCTGCAGATGGAAGACATTTGGAAATAAGGGATAGCATGGAGATTATAGATCTTACCATGCAAAAAGGGTTGTCCAATCCAATCCAATCCACCTGCAGTGGACTGAGGATCACTGTGCATCTTTATAAGCTGGACAAGTCAAAGAAACAGAATGTATTGAAGGCCCTGAGATTTGAATCAGCAAAATTAATCTACGCAGTGTCATAAGTAATTCAAATGAGGAATCTTTTTTAAATATATATAATCTCAATATTTTTATATTTTACTCATTTCCATGTGTTCCCTGTCTCTTTGGCACTGATTTCCTAAAATTCCCTTAGAAGAAGTCCAAAATGGATTCTGATTAAATAAGGTAAGCAAAATTTTCCTCCATTTGGAAGAGATAGATAGGTAATGCTGATATTCTCTTTTCAAAGCTTACAGTCCCTGTGTTCTTCAGAGATTAGGAAATGGCAGGTCTCTTGGTAAATACTGACCAGGTAGATGGTCTTTTTCCTGAGCTAAACCATACAATGCCAAGGGTCTCTTCCTTGGCTCCTTGGAAAACATTGTTGTTCCAAAAAATAATATGTAGAGGAAAGTACCTCAAAGCAGCCCTGCACTTTTCTCTCAATACATTCTCAATAGATGCTTTATTTCTTCCCCTACCCCCAAAAGAAAGACTATGGCATATAAATGCTCCCAAATTCTTGGGTCCCTTATCACATATTTTCTTTTCTATAATTATACCTATCTTGCATGCTACACAAGAGAAAGGGTACTTCTGCTAATTCAAGAAGAAACCTTAATGTACAGTACAACTTTTAACATTTCCTTAAGAATTCTGCTCTCATTCCATTGATCAGAAATTTTCTTGTCTTATTCTCCTCTGCACATAAAAATTTCTGCATCTCTCATGTTAAGCAAACAAGCAAATCTTTTCAAATGAATGATGGAAGGATGAGGGAGTGAGACTTGTGGCTCAAGTTTTCTCTTCCATCAGACACTAAAAACCAACAATTTGATCATTTAATTCTTAGCTTTCTCACTTGCAAAACATGGATGAGAGTAGAAGCCCACCTATGAAACTTAGATGAGATATTGAGCACAGACTCTTCTGATGTCTATTCTTGGTTGTCAACTTGATTATATCTTGAATGAAGTAAAACCAAAAATGGAGGGGCATGCCTGTGAGGAATTTTGGCTTAACTTGAAGTGGGAAGATCTACCTTCAATTTCAGATCTGTAAGGTAGGAAGACACTCCATTAATCTAGATCTTGAAATGGGAAGACACTCCTTTATTCCAGATCTTTTGAGCTGGGAAACCCACCTCTAATATGAACTACATTTTCTGCATATAAGCATATGCAAAACTCATATAAGGACACTAAATAAGGAAGCTTGTGCTCTTTGCCTGCTTGTTCTTGCTTTCCTAGCAAGTCCATTCCTTCACTGACATTAGAGCCTATTTCTTTGGAATCCAATATATACCTAAGATCCACTGAGATATCCTGCCTTGTGGAATAAGCAACTAATTGAATTTTGAACTTTTTGTTCATTGCCAGCTATTGTTGAATTAGCTAGACCACATCCTGTAACTCATTCTAACAAATTCACTTTATATAAGGAGAGATTCATTATGTAAGTTCTGCTACTCTAGAGAATACTGACTAATAACATGCTCATCACAGGGGCTATCACATATTCATCACTCAGTGACTTTTAATTCTGGCTACTAGATATAATAATTGTTTACAATAAAATATAACCCAAATCAAAATATGTGATTTCTAATCCATTTAAGCTTGTTTCTCTGCATGTATTCATTCAGTGGACAAATTTAGTACTAGGATCCTCTATTTCAAATCTAGAAACCCAAGATCATCCTAGCCTCTTCTCACCCTTACTCTCCTTTCCTCCTCCTCATTGTCAACCTCAGCCTCATTGTCTTCCTTCTTCCTTTAATGCTATTACTGTCACCACTAAGATATATCATTTTAATTTCCTTCATCACTGAACTTTGCCTCTTGCTAACATGGTCCAACTAGTCTCCCTGTCACTCCCCCAAATTCTTACCTTCATCACAAGACTCATCAGTTCCTCCCTACCACATTCTAGATACTCCACCTACTTTTGTTCAATGTGTATTTAATGTTATTTAATTAAAGTGCCGTTCCTTGGTCATACATTCTGTTGGTTTTGTTTCTCTATAGAAATCAACTAATACCAAGGCACAGGATAATGGAGGAATCCTATTAAATTTGTGCTCAAAAAGGCTTGTCTGAGTGGCTGAGTGATGAAGTCAGATTAAAGAGTAAATGAATGAGTGTGTTATAGTGAAATAATGACAGATATTATGATTTCTATTTTCAGAACTTGGCAACAAAAGGAAGCAGTGAGATAAGATAGTATCTGTGAATGATGGAGGGATTTTTATTTTACTTTAGAGAACTCATGAATAGAAAGTAATGAAATAAGAGAGAATGATAGAATTAGCAAATGTTCTGAAATTGATGAAGTGTATAGTCCCATCTCAAGAAGGAATAGGAAAATTTACAACCCAAACAGAATATCTAGCTTTAAAAAGAATAGAAATATTTCTTTGGCAGAAATGGGAGAGAAATGACAAGAAACTAAAAATACACAGAAATTCTGACTAGGTGAGATAAATGTAAGAAAAAACTCAAAGAAAAATATAAGAAAACTATTTTAAAATAAGAAGTATCTTGATTTTTCTCTTATGAACAGTTCCCATCTTCTCACAATGCAGCAAGCAAGATTATCTGCTAAGCATATAGGGTTTTATTTTTTTATTTGATATATTTTTTATTCACATTTCAAATGACTTCCGCTTTTCTGGCTCCCCACTCCCCGAAGGTCCCATAAACCCTCTTCCCTCCCCCTATTCCCTATCCACCCCTTCCCATTTCCCTGTTCTGGTATTCCCCTATACTGCTAGCAGCACTGAGTCTTTCCAAAGCCAGGGGCCACTCCTCCGTTCCTCTTGGACATCATTTAATATGTGGATTATGTCTTGGGTATTCCAAGTTTCTAGGCTAATATCCACTTATCACTGAGTGCATACCATGATTGATCTTTTGAGACAGGGTTGCCTCACTTAGTATGATGTTCTACAAATCCATATATCGGTCTAAGAATTTCATGAATTCATTGTTTCTAATGGCTGAATAGTACTCCATTGTGTAAATATACCACATTTTTTGTATCCATTCCTCCGTTGATAAACACCTGGGTTCTTCCCAGCTTCTGGCTATTACAAACAGAGCTGCTATGAACATAGTGGAGCATGTGTCCTTATTGCATGCTGGGGAATCCTCTGGGTATATGCCCAGGAGTGGTATAACAGGGTCCTCCAGAAGTGTCATGCGCAGATTTCTGAGGAACCGCCAGACTAATTTCCAAAGTGGTTGTGCCACCTTGCAATCCCACCAGCACTGGAAGAGTGTTCATCTTTCTCCACATCCTCACCAACACCTGCTGTCTCCTGAGGATTTAATCTTAGCCGTTCTGACTGGTGTGAGGTGAAAACTCAGGGTTGTTTTGATTTGCATTACCCTAATGACTAATGATTTTGAACATTTCTTAAGGTGTTTCTCAGCCCTCCGAAGTTCTTCATGTGAAAATTCTTTGTTTAGCTCCGTACCCCACTTTTTAATGGGGTTATTTGGTTCTCTTGGGTCTACCTTCTTGATTTATTTGTATATGTTAGATATTAGCCCTCTGTCACATTTAGGGTTGGTGAAGATCCTTTCGCAATCTGTTGGTTGATGATTTGTCCTTTTGACAGTGTCCTTTGCCTTACAGAAACTTTGTAATTTTATGAGGTCCCGTTTGTCAATTCTTGATTTTAGAGCATAAGCTACTGGTGTTCTGTTGAGGAACTTTTTCCCTGTGCCCATGTCCTCAAGGGTTTTCCCCAGTTTCTTTTCTATTAGTTTCAGTGTGTCAGGTTTTATTTGGAGGTCCTTGATACACTTGGAGTTTAGCTTGTTACAAGGAGATAAGAATGGATCAATTCGCATTCTTCTGCATGCTGACCTCCAATTGAACCAACACCACTTGTTGAAAAGGCTAGCTTTGTTCCACTGCATGTTTTCAGCCCCTTTGTCGAAGATCAAGTGGCCATAGGCGTGTGGGTTCATTTCTGGGTCTTCAATCCTATTCCACTGATCACTTGCTTGACATTGTACCAATACCATGCAGTTTTTATCACTATTGCTCTGTAGTAATGTTTGAGTTCTGGGATACTGCTTCATCCCAGGGATGCTGGGATGGTTCAATATACAGAAATCCATCAGTGTAATCCACTACATAAACAAACTCAAAGAAAAAAAACCACATGATCATTTCATTAGATGCTGAAAAAGCATTTAACAAAATTCAGCATCTTTCATGCTAAAACTCTTGGAAAGGACAGGAATTCAAGGCCCATATCTAAGCATAGTAAATGCAATATACAGCAAACAGGTAGCCAACATCAAACTAAATGGAGAGAAACTTGAAGCAATCCCACTAAAAACAGGGACTAGACAAGGCTGCCCCCTCCCTCCATATCTTTTCAAAATAGTTCTTGAAGTCCTAGCTAGAGCAATTAGACAACATAAGGAGATCAAAGTGATACAAATTGGAAGGGAAGAAGTCAAACTATCACTATTTGCAGATGATATGATAGTATACTTAAGTGACCCCAAAAACTCTACTAGAGAACTACTACAGCTGATAAACAACTTCAGCAAAGTGGCTGGTTACAAAATCAACTCAAGCAAATCAGTAGCTTTTCTATACTCAAAGGATAAGCAGACTGAGAAAGAAATTAGGGAAATGACACCCTTCACAATAGCCACAAACAGTGATATTCACTGCCTGCCAGGACAGATAAGGGTCACTAGGTACTGAGCTTTAGATCTGTGGGAGTGCAAACCGCCAGGGGTCTGCCTGCACTCAGGAACTGAGCACATAGGCAGTTTGTCTGCCAGTCCGCCAGACCTGGGGCCTGTGGCCTGCCCAGAGAGCAGCAGAGGAAGAGATTCCCAGCGGCCATATTCACTCCCTGCCTGGACAGAAAAGCGTCACTAGGTACTGTATCACCCTGAACTTTAGATCTGTGGTGGGAAAAATCTCCAGGGGTCTGCCTGCACTCAGGAACTGAGCACATAGGCAGTTCATCTGCAAGCCAGTTAGTCGCTGGACCTGTGTCCTACATGAGAATCAACAGAGGGAGTGACACCCACCACACCATCTTCGCCCTATTACAGAGCAGTCAGAGAACACCTGGTTCACCTTGACAACACAAGTATAACATTGCTTGAGGCAAGACTGAGAAGGGCTCCAAAGGCACAAAAGAGGAAGACAGCATATCAGTAATCTATGCCAGAGGAAACCCAGTCATCCAGTGTTGCAGAAATAACCTTAAAGATCCACAGTAGGTTGAAGCACCAGCAAGTGACAATAAGTCCATCTAACACCAGGTAGAACTAGATGGCTAAAGGCAAATGTAGGAACATTACTAACAGAAACCAAGGCATTATGGCAGCATCTGAACCCAATTCCCCAACAACAGCAATCCTGGATACCCCAACACACCAGAAAAACAAGAGTTGGATTTAAAAGCACTGGTAAGGATGCTGTTAGAGGAACACATGAAGGACATAAATAAATCTCTTAAAGAAATTCAGGAGAAAAATGATCAAAAGCTAGAAGCCCTTACAAGGGAAACACAAAAATCACTTAAAGAAATTCAGGAGAATATGGGTCAGAAGTTAGTAGCCAATAAGGAGGAAATGCAAAAATCACTTAAAAAAATACAGAAGTTTGATCAACAGGCAGAAGTCATGAAAGAGGAAACAAAAAAATCGCTCAGAGAATTAGAGGAAAACACAAACAAGCAAATGATGGAACTGAGCCAAAACTTCCAGGATCTAAAAACAGAAGTAGAAACAACTAAGAAAGCACAAAGGGAGACAACTTTGGAGTTAGAAAACCTTGAGAAGAAATCATGGACCATAGATGCAAATATCAACAACAGAATACAAGAGATAGAAGAAAGAATCTCAGATGCCGAAGATACCACAGAAACCATGGACTCAACATTCAAAGAAAATGCAAAGTGCAAAAATCTTGTAACCCAAAACATCCAAGAAATCCAGACACAATGAGAAAGCCAAATCTAAGGATTATAGGCACTGATGAGAGTGAAGATTTACAACTTAAAGGGCCAGCAAATATCTTCAACAAAATTATGGAAGAAAACTTCCCTAACCTAAAGAGAGAGATGCCCATGAATATATAAGAAGCCTACAGAACTCCAAACAGACTGGACCAGAACAGAAATATAAGAAATGTAACAGGGTCCTTCAGAAATGCCATGCCCAATTTGCTGAGGAACCGCCAGACTGATTTCCAGAGTGGTTGTACCATCTTGCAATCCCACCAGCAGTGGAGGAGTGTTCCTCTTTCTCCACATCCTTGCCAACACCTGCTGTCTTCTGAGTTTTTAATCTAAGCCATTCTGACTGGTGTGAGGTAAAATCTCATGGTTGCTTTGATTTACATTTCCCTAAGGACTAATGATGTTGAACTTTTAAGGCACTTCTCAGTCATTCGAAATTCTTCATGTGAAAATCTTTGTTTAGCTCGGTACCCCATTTTTAATAGGGTTATTTGGCTCTCTGGAGTCTAACTTCTTGAGTTATTTGTATATATTGGATATTAGCCCTCTGTCAGATCTAGGGTTGATGAAGATCTTTTCCCAATTTGTTGGTTGCCCTTTTTGTCTGATTGACAGTGTCATTTGCCTTACAGAAACTTTGTAATTTTATGAGGTCCCATTTGTCAATTCTTGATCTTTCTTAGGCAAATGGTTAGAACTGGAAAATATCATCCTAAGTGAGGTAACCCTATCACAAAAGAACACACATGGAATGCAGTCATGGATAAGTGGATATTAGCCCAGAAGTTCTGAATACCCAAGACACAATTAACATATCAAACGATTCCCAAGAAGAAGGAAGGAGAGGGCCCTGGTCCTAGAAAGGCTTGATGCAGCAATGTAGGAGATTACCAGGACAGAGAAGTGGGAGAGGGTGGAGTGGAGAATTAGTGGAAGGAAGAGGGCTTATGGGACTTATGGGGAGGGTGGGGAACCAGGAAAGGGGAAATCATTTGGAATGTAAACAAAGAATGTAGAAAATAAAAAAAAAATATTAAGAAAACAAGATAGCTTAATAGTGACTGCAGAACAGTGGCTCACCAGACATCCTCTAGGATCTGGCTTTTAGCACCAGATCAGGAGTGCTAAAGTGCCTAGCCTTGTGGACAGAGAAGCTATCGGGTTCTTATTCTGTCCAATGTAAAATGGTCAATGTTGCACTGCCTAGGCAACAACATGTAAGCCAATTTGATAAATAACCAATATGAGTTCATTCTATCAGTTCTGTTCCTCTAGAGAAGCCTGACTATTTTAGTTATCTAAAGGAAGAATATATATGGCAGACCTGTAAGGTACGTACTGAAGTCAAAGAATATATGTATATAAGTACAATATAATATATAAGTATTCTGGGTGAATTTAGAATTTAAGTAAGGTCACACAATGTCAGAAGGAAAAAAGTTCTCCCTCATATGTGGATCCTAGCCTGTGTGTGCATGTGTGTGTGTGTGTGTGTGTGTGTGTGTGTGTGTGTGTAGATAAATGCACATGTTGGCTCATTATAACATGTGGAAAGGAAAACAAGAAACTATGGGATGAGGAAGGTAAGATTTTAAATGCAAAGACACCAAAGTCTAACTTTGTTTTCTTAATTAGATTAGAGAATTTCTAATCTGCCAAGTTAAATTCATGGAAAATTTGAAGTGGGCCATATTTTCTCGGGGTAGATTATAAAAGACACATTATTACCTCTCCGACTTCTCACACAGCAGGAATGATAGGAGCCAGAGCTAGTTCTCTTATGGGAAAAGCCTAGTCATCTCCTTTCCTTGAACTAACCTTCCCAGTTAGAGAATAAATGTTCTCCAGTCAAGCAAACACAAGTTCTTCAACTCTTCTGCTAGAATCTCCAATTTGCATGTATTATTTCAGGGATCAGTAAACGATGGCCCTTGGGCCAAATTCATCCCTGCCTGTTTTTGTATGTCCAAGGAAATAAGGATGGTTTTTACATTTAAAAATAATTTTTTAAAACTCAAAAGAAAAAATTATATTTCACGAAACATTAGTTATATGAAATTTAAATCTGAGTAGCCATAAATAAATTTGTGACAGAACACAGCCACATTTGCTCATTTACATATTACCCATGGGTGCTTGAGTGCTACAATAGCAGAGCTGAATTTATTTGTGAAAGAGACTATATTGCCCACGATGCTATAAACATTTACTACCTGCCTCCTTACAGAAAAGTATGTAGATGTCTTCATGGTTGTATTTCATAATCACCACTATATATATATACTACTTGAATGCTATTTTCATTCCCATTTTACTGACCAAAAGAAAGGCAATGCTAAAAAATGTAATGGAAGCTCCATTCAAATTCAAACAATGCAATACCAATTGTGTGTGTGTGTGTGTGTGTGTGTGTGTGTGTGTGTGTGTGTGAGAGAGAGAGAGAGAGAGAGAGAGAGAGAGAGAGGAAGCATTCACTAAATTAAGTAAGTTTTAACCAAGGGCTAAACCAATAACAAGGAAATTTTGTGCACTGAGTCCTTCACTAGTGTAGGTTTTTCCAAAACCCAGTATGGAAGATACTAGAATCATTCATCTTATGAGAAAACAAAGGTTCAGAAAAATTATGTATGTGATCTTTCTAAAATATTGTTTTACAGGAACTGGGATTTACTGCTGGCTCTGACAGAGCTGAACCTTAAAGGCCATCTACTCAGAAAGTAGGTACTAAATAGATGTGATTTCAAAACCACTGAAGATTTCGTTTTATTCTTTCACATATAGCAAAACTGGCATTCATTGAACTGTGAGTATACTGGGTGTCTATCTAGTTGAACATAGTGGATATTTGCATATAAAACTCATGTACAATAAATAAAATAAAACATGATAGATTCAAGGAAGGAAAAATTCTCTAGAACATGATGGTCCATGAAGCACTCACCACAATGGGTTCAAAGTTATTCAAGCAGAAATTGTCCTTCTTATTTAGCACCACAAAGCTCATAAATAATCTTAATGAGTGCTGGCTTACTATGGTGTTAGACTACACTAGGTTGAACAAATTAGATACAGTCAAAGCAAAATAAAAATGTAAGGAATTCTTCCAGAAACTTGGCTAAATACAAGAAAGGATAAGGAAAAGTGTAGTTATCTAGTAGAGGACTTTGGATGGAAAGAAATAATTATTAAAGGATGTGAGCAATATTTATATGAGAAAGAATTTTTGCAAGATCTTAGAAAGAAGATATCATACTTATAAGATTCTTCTACTCTGAAGACCTAAAATTTCTAAGAATAAATTATATAACTAATAACTTAGCATGATTCACGAATTTATGAAATGTGCTATCCAAGTGGCAGAACCCAAGTTCAAGTTTCTAGTATCCCTGTAAAAAAAAGTCAAATATGGCTATGGGTGTCTATAGCCTCATTATTGGGTAGTGCGCACAGGTACATTCCAGGAACTCTCTAACTGGCCAGATTAGACAAAATGGTAGCCTTAAGTCCTTGCTTAACTTCCATTCACTGCAAGGAAAGGCTTCTCTGTTCAAGGCTGAAAGTATCCTATATTTGAAGGTATAAATACAGATAATTTGAATGTGGGTTTTATAAAATATTTTATTGGATATTTTCTTTATTTACATTTCAAATGTTATCCCCTTTATTGGTTTCCCCTCTGAAAACACCCTATACCATCCCTCCCCTCCCCCTGCTCATCAACCCACCCACTCCCACTGCCTGTCCTGGCATTCCCCTACACTGGGGCATTGAGCCTTCTCAGGACCAAGGGCCTCTCCTCCATTTGATGTCCAACAAGGCCATCCTCTGCTACACATGCAGCTAGAGCCTTGGGTCTCTCCATGTGTACACTTTGATTCATAGTTTAGTCCCTGGGAGCTCTGGGGGTACTGGTTGTCTCATGTCATTGTTCCTCCTATGGACCTGCAAGCTCCTTAAGCTCCTTGGATCCTTTCTCTAGCTCCTCCATTGGGGACCTTGTGCTCAGTCAATGGTTGGCTGAGGGCACTCAACTCTGTATTTATCAGGTACAGGCAGAGCCTCTCAGGAGACAGCTATATAAGGCAAGTGCTTGTTGGAATTCACAATAGTATCTGGGTTTGGTGATTGTATATGGGATGGAACCCCAGGTGGGGCAGTCTATGAAAGGTCTTTCCTTCAGTCTCTGCTCCATACTTTGTCTCTGTATCTCCTCCCATGGGTATTTTGATCTACCTTCTAAAAAGTACCGAAGTATCCAAACTCTGGTCTTCCTTCTTGAGCTTCATGTGGTCTGTATCTTGGGTATTGCAAGCTTCTGGGCTAATATCCACTTATCAGTGAGTGCATACCTTTTGTGTCCTTTTGTGATTGGGTTACATCACTCAGGATATTTTTTAGTTCCATCCATTTGCCTAGTAATTTCATGAATCCATTGTTTTTAATAGCTGAGTAGTACTCCATGTTGTAAATGTACCACATTTTCTGTATCCATTTCTCTGTTGAAGGGACATCTAAGTTCTTTCCAGCTTATGGCTCTTATAAATAAGGCTGTTATAAACATAAGGGGAATGTGCCCTTATTACATGTTGGAGCGTCTTCTGGGTATATGCCCAGAAGTGGTATAACTGGGTCCTCCGGTAATTTTATGTCCAATTTTCTGATGTACCACCAAACTGATTTCCAAAATGGTTTTACCAGCTTGCAATCCCACCAGCAGTGGAGGAGTGTTCCTCCTTCTCCACATCCTCTCCAGCATCTGCTGTCACCTGAGTTTTTTCTTCTGACTGTTGTGAGATGGAATCTCAAGGTTGTTGTTGTTTTGATTTGCATTTGCCTGATGACTAAGGATGTTCAACATTTCTTTAGGTGCTTCTCAGCCATTTGGTATTCCTCAGTCGATAATTCTTTGTTTAGTTCTGTACCCCATTTTTAATAGGGTTATTTGGTTCTCTGGTGTCTAACATTTTGAGTTCTTCATATATATTTGATAGTAGTCCTCTATCATATGTAGGGATGGTAAAGATCTTTTCCCTGTCTGTTAGTTGCCATTGAACGTGGCTTTGATGCTATATTTTGATACTATAAAAAGTAGTAGATTTCTGCAAGGAACTAAGACCTCTTCAACCATGGTGGTTTTTTTAGGAATAGAAATATTTGCCCTCGCTCCGGAGCCTCTGCCATCTTACCTCCAGAACAGACTGGACAGGCAACACCAGGTACACAGAGATATCCAGAGTTTAACACAGCCCGCCAAGCTTCTGCCTGTACCCAGGACCTGGGCACCTCTGCGGGTCATTTGTGTGCCAGCCCTGTCATAGGATGTTTGCCCTGCAGTGTGACTGGCACTTGGAGGGGGTCCCTGAAGCCTTCACTCCTGGATGGACCAGGCGGGCAACACCAGTTACACAGAGACAACCCAAGTATAACATTGCTTGGGGCAAGGCACACCAAGGCTCCAACAGCACCCAAGAGTAGGGCAGCACATCAGAAATCTGGGCCAGGGAAAACCCCAGTGGTGCGGAAATAGCCTTACAGGCTCACAGGAGGTTCAAGCACCAGCCAGTGACAACAGGACCAACTAATGCCAGAGATAACCAGATGGCAAGAGGCTAAGGTATAAATGTTACTAACAGAAATCAAGGCAATAAGGTAGCATCTGAAACCAATTCTCCAACAACAGCAAGTCCTAGATACCTTGACGCACCAGAAAAACAAGATTTGGATTTAAAATCACATCTCATGATGCTATTAGAGGATTACAAGAAGGACATAAATAAATCACTTAAAGAAATACAGGAGAACATGAATAAGGTAGAAATCTTTAGAAAGGAAACACAAAAATCAGTTAAAGAAATTCAGGAGAATATGGGTCAACAGATAGAAGCCTATAAAGAAGAAACAAAAAAAAATCACTCAAAGAAATGCAGTACAACTTGGGTCAACAGGCAGAAGTCATGAAAGAGGAAACACAAAAATCTCTTAAAGAATTACAGGAAAACACAAACAAGTGAAGGAACTCAGCAAAACTACCAGGGATCTAAAAACAGAAGTAGAAACAACTAAGAAATCACAAAAGGAGACAACGTTGAAGATAGAAAACCTTGGGAAGAAATCAGGGGTCATAGTTGCAAATAGCAACAACAGAATAAAAGAGATAGAAGAAAGAATCTCAGATGCCAAAGATACCATAGAAACCATGGACTCAACAGTTAAAGAAAATGCAACATGCAAAAAGCTTGTAACCCAAAACACCCGGGAAATCCAGGACACAATGAGAAGACCAAATGTAAGGATTATAGGTATAGATGAGAGTGAACATTATCAAATTAAATGGCCAGCAAATATCTTCAACAAAATTATGGAACAAAATATCCCTAACCTAAAGAGAGAGATGCCAATGAATATTCAAGAAGACTACAATCTCCAAACAGGCTGGACCAGAATAGAAATCCCTCCTGTCACATAATAATCAAAACTCCAAATGTACAAAACAAAGAAAGATTATTAAAAGCAGTAAGAGAAAAAGGTCAAGTAATATATAAAGGAAGAGCTATCAGAATTACACCAGACTTCTTACCAGAAACCATGAAAGCTAGAAGATCCTGGACAGATCTCATACAGACTCTAAGAGAACACAAATGCCAGCCGAGACTACTAGACCCAAAACTCTCAATCACCGTAGATGGAGAAACCAAGATATTCCATGATAAAAACCAAATTTACATATTATCTTTCCACAAACACAGCCCTACAAAGGATAATAGGGGGAAAACACCAATACAAGGAGGGAAACTTCACCCTGGAAAAAGCAAGATAGTAACCTTTCATCAAACCCAAAAGAAGTTAAACAATCAAATATCAAAATAACATCAAAAATGACAGGAAGTAATATTCACTATTCCTTAGTATCTCTTAACATCAATGGACTCAATTCCCCCAATAAAAAGACATAGACAGACTGGATAAGGAAACAGGACCCTACATTTTACTGCATACAGGAAACACACCTCAGTGTCAAAGACAAACACTACCTCAGAATAAAAGGCTGGAAAACAATTTTACAAGCAAATGGTCTCAGGAAACAAGTCAGAGTAGCGATTCTAATATCAGACAAAATTGACTTTCAAACTAAAGACATCAAAAGAGACAAGGAAGGACACTTCTTAATGGTTAAGGGAAAAATACAACAAGAAGAACTCTCAATCCTGAACATCTATGCTCCAAATGCAAGGACATCCTCATTCGTAAAAGAAACTTTACTAAAGCTCAAAGCACACATTTCACCTAACACAATAATTGTGGGTGACTTCAACACTCCACTCTCCTCAATGGACCGATCAGGAAAACAGAAACTAAACAGGGACACAGTGAAACTAATTGAAGCTTTGGACCAATTTGATTTAACACACACACACACACACACACACACACACACACACACACACATATATATATATATATATATATATATATATAGAGAGAGAGAGAGAGAGAGAGAGAGAGAGAGAGAGAACTTTTCATCCTAAAGCAAAAGAATATCTTTTTCTCAGCACCTCATTGTACCGTCTCCAAAATCGACCATATAATTGGTCACAAGACAGACCTCAACAAATATAAGAAGATCGAAATAATCCCATGCCTCCTATCAGATCACTATGGAGTAAGAGTGGTCTTCAATAGCAACAAAAACAACAGAAAGCCCACATACATATGGAGGCTGAACAATACTCTACTCAATCATACATTGGTCAAGGAAGAAAGAAAGAAATCAAAGATTTTTTAGAATTTAACGAGAATGAAGGCACAACTTACCAAAATTTATGGAACACAATGAAAGCAGTGTTAAGAGGAAAACTCATAGCCCTGAGTGTCTCCAAAAAAGAAATGACACGCTTCACATTAGCCACAAACAAAATAAAGTATCTTGGGGTGACTCTGACCAAACAAGTGAAAGATCTGTATGACAAGAACTTCAGGTCTCTGAAGAAGGAAATGGAAGAAGACCTCAGAAAATGGAAAAATCTGCCATGCTCATGATTAGCAGGATTAATATAGTTAAAATGGCCATCTTGCCAAAAGCAATATACAGATTCAATGCAATCCCCATCAAAATCCCAACTCAGTTCTTCATAGAGTTAGAAAGAGCAACTCTCAAGTTCATCTGAAATAACAAAAAACCCAGGATAGCTAAAACTATTCTCAACAGCAAAAGAACTTCTGGGGGAATGAGGATCCCAGTGCTCAAGCAATACTACAGAGCAATAGTGTTAAAAACTGCATGGTATTGGCACAGTGACAGGCAAGTTGACCAATGGAATAGAATTGAAGACCCAGAAATGAATCCACACACATATGGTCACTTGATCTTCGACAAAGGAGCAGAAAACATCCAGTGGAAAAAAGATAGCCTTTTCAACAAATGGTGCTGGTTCAATTGGAGGTCAGCAACCAGAAGAATGTGAATCGATCCATTCTTATCTCCTTGTACTACACTTCACTCCAAGTGGATCAAGGGCCTCCACATAAAACCAGACACACTGAAACTAATACAAAAGAAACTGGGGAAAACCCTTGAGGACATGGGCACAGGGGAAAAGTTCCTGAATAGAACAGCAATAGCTTATGCTCTAAGATCAAGACTTGACAAATGGGACCTCATAAAATTACAAAGTTTCTGTAAGGCAAAGGACACTGTCAAAAGGACAAAATGGCAACCAACAAATTGGGAAAAGATTTTCACCAACCCTACATCTGATAGAGGGCTAATATCCAATATATACAAAGAACTCAAGAAGTTAGACCCCAGGGAACCAAATAACCCTATTAAAAATGGGATAAAGAGCTAAACAAAGAATTTTCACCTAAAGAAATTCAAAGGGGTACAAATTGGAAAGGAAGAAGTCAAACTATCACTATTTGCAGATGATATGATAGTATACTTAAGTGACCCAAAAAACCCCACCAGAGAACTACTACAGCTGATAAACAACTTGAGCAAAGTGACAGGTTATAAAATCAACTCAAGCAAATCAGTGGCCTTCCTATACTCAAAGGATAAGCAGGCTGAGAAAGAAATTAGGGAAATGACACCCTTCACAATAGCCACAAACAATATAAAGTATCTTGGTGTGACTCTAACCAAACAAGTGTAAGATCGATATGACAAGAACTTCAAGACTCTGAAGAAGGAAATAGAAGAAGACCTCAAAAAATGGAAAAAAAAAATCTCTCATGCTCATGGATTGGCAGGATTAATATAGTTAAAATGGCCATTTTGCCAAAAGTAATATACAGATTTAATGCAATACCCATCAAAATCCCAACTCAGTTCTTCATAGAGCTAGAAAGAGCAATTCTCAAATTCATCTGGAATAACAAAAAACCCAGGATAGCTAAAACTATTTTCAACAACAAAAGAAATTCTGGGGAATTCAGTATCCCTGACCTCAAGCAATACTACTGAGCAATAGTGCTAAACACTGCATGGTATTGGTACAGGGACAGGCAGGCAGATCAATGGAACAGGATTGAAGATCCAGAAATGAACCCACACACCTATGGCCACTTGATCTTCAACAAAGGAGCTGTAAACTTCCAGTGGAAAAAAGATAGCCTTTTCAACAAATGGTGCTGGTTCAATTTGAGGTCAGTATGCAGAAGAATGTGAATTGATCCATCCTTATCTCCTTGTACTAAGCTCAACTCCAAATGGATCAATAACGTCCACAAAAAGCCACACACTCTGAAGCTAATAGAAAAGAAACTGGGGAAGAACCTTGAGGACATGGGCACAGGGGGAAAGTTCCTGAACAGAACACCAATAGGGTGTTCACCAATCCTACATCTGAGAGAAGATTAATATCCAATATATACAAAGAACTCACGAAGCTAGACGCCAGAGAGCCAAATAACCCTATTCAAAAATGGGGTAAAGAGCTAAACAAAGAATTTTCACCTGAAGAAATTCGGATGGCCGAGAAGCACCTTAAGAAATGCTCAACATCATTAGTAATTAGGGAAATGAAATCAAAACAACTCTGAGATTTCACCTGACACCAGTCAGAATGGCTAAGATTAAAAACTCAGGAGACAGCAGGTGTTGGCGAGGAGAAAGAGGAACACTACTGCTGGTGGGGTTGTAAGATGGTACAACTACTTTGGAAATCAGTCTGGCGTTTCCTCAGAAAACTGGACATGACACTTCCAGAGGACCCTGCTATACCTCTCCTAGGCATATACCCAAAGGATTCCCCGGTATGCAATAAAGACACATTATGTTCATAGCAGCCTTATTTATAATAGCCAGAAGCTATTATATCAATTAAAATCAGTGAATTCGAGTCCTGAGGCCTCTGGCGGTAGCCCTCAGACCTCTCTGCTTCCGGATCCAGATCAGACTGAGCAGCAACACCACATCTCCAGGTCCTGAAAGAGGCAAGTGGGGCTTCCGGGCGGCCAGTGGGGAGAAGTCGGTGTGCTCCGGTGAATCCAGCGGGCCCCAGCAGGAGCCTTCAGGCACCTGCTTTGGGAACTGAACAGCCTGGGCCACAGTGCTCGGTCTCCAGGCAGTGCAGGAGGTAAGCTGTGCACCAGAGGCCACCTGGGAAGGGGCAGCTTGCACTGGTGAGTCCAGCATTGACAACACCAACTAACACCAGTGAGAACTAGATGGCAAAAGGCAAACGCAGGAACTTCACTAACAGAAATCAAGGCAATATGGCAACATCTGAACCCAATTCTCCTCTACCAGCATGTCCTGGATACCCCATCACACCAGTAAAACAAATTTGGATTTAAAATCACTGGTCATGATGCTGGTACAGGAACACATGAAGGACATACTTAAAGAAATTCAGGAGAAAATGGATCAAAAGTTAGAAGCCCTTGCAAGGGAAACACAAAAATCATTGAAAGAAATCCAGGAGAATACAAAAGCCAATAATGAGGAAACACAAAAAACACTTAAAGAAATACAGGAGAACTTTGGTCAACAGGCTGAGGTCATGAAAGAGGAAACACAAAAATCTCTTAAAGAATTACAGGAAAGCACAAACAAGCAAGTGAAGGAGCTAAGCAAAACCATCCAGGATCTAAAATCAGAAGTAGAAACAACTAAGAAAACTCAAAGGGAGACAACTTTGGAGATAGAAAGCCTTGGGAAGAAATCAGTGGACATAGATGCAAATATCAACAACAGAATACAAGAGATAGAAGAAAGAATCTCAGACGCTGAAGATACCATAGAAACCATGGACTCAACAGTTAAAGAAAATGCAAAAAGCAAAAAGCTTGTAACCCAAAATATCCAGGAAATCCAGGACACAATGAGAAGACCAAACCTAAGGATTATAGGCATAGATAAGAGTGAAGATTTACAACTTAAGGGGCCAGAAAATATCTTCAATAAAATAATGGAAGAAAACTTCCCTAACCTAAAGAGAGAGATGCCCATGAATATACAAGAAGCCTACAGAACTCCAAACAGATTGGACCAGAACAGAAATACTTCCCGTCACATAATAATCAAAACACCAAATGTACTAAACAAAGAAAGAATATTAAAGGCAGTAAAAGAAAAAGGCCAAGTAACATATAAAGGAAGACCTATCAGAATCACAGCAGACTTTTCACCTGAGACTATGAAGGCTAGAAGATACTGGGCTGATCTCATGCAGACTCTAAGAGAACACAAATGCCAGCCAAAACTACTATGTCCAGCAAAACTCTCAATCACCATAGATGGAGAAACTAAGATATTCCATGACAAAACCAAGTTTACCCAATATCTATCCACAAACCCAGCCCTATAAAGGATAATAGGAGGAAAATACCAATACAAGGAGGGAAACTTCACCCTGGAAAAAGCAACATAGTAACCTTTCATCAAACCCAAAAGAAGTTAACCAATCAAATTTAAAAAATAACGTCAAAAATGACAGGAAGTAACAATCACTATTCCTTAATATCTCTTAACATCAATGGACTCAATGCCCCAATAAAAAGACATAGATTGACTGGATACGTAAACAGGACCCTACATTTTGCTGCTTACAGGAAACACACCTAAGGGTCAAAGACAAACACTACCTTAGAGTAAAAGGCTGGAATATAATTTTACAAGCAAATGGTCTCAGGAAACAAGCTGGAGTAGCCATTTTAATATCAGATAAAATTGACTTTCAACCCAAAGTCATCAAAAGAGACTCTGAGGGACACTTCTTGCTGGTCAAAGGAAAAATACAAGAAGAACTCTCAGTCCTGAACATCTATGCTCCAAATGCGAGGGCACCCTCTTTCGTAAAAAAAAAAAACTTTATTAAAGCCCAAGCACACATTGCACCTAAGACAATAATTGTGGGTGACTTCAACACTGCACTTTCCTCAATGGACCGATCAGGAAAACAGAAACTAAACAGGGACATAATGAAACTAATTGAAGCTTTGGACCAATTAGATTTAACATATATATATAGAACATTCAATCCTAAAGCAAAAGAATATACCTTTTTCTCAGCACCTCATGGTACCTTCTCCAAAATCGACCATATAATTGGACACAAGACAGACCTCAACAAATATAAGATCGAACTAATCCCATGCCTCCTATCAGATCACTATGGAGTAAAAGTGGTCTTCAATAGCAACAAAAGCAACAGAAAACCCACATACACATGGAAATTGAACAATATTCTACGCAATGATACCTTGGTCAAGGAAGAAATAAAGAAAGAAATTAAAGACTTTTTAGAACACAATGAAAATGAAGACACAAAATACCCAAATCTATGGGACACAATGAAAGCAGTGCTAACAGGAAATCTCATAGCCCTGAGTGCCTCCAAAAAGAAAAGGGAGAGAGCATACATTACCAGCTTAATGACACACCTGAAAGCCCTGGAACAAAAAGAAGCTATTTCACCCAGGAGGAGTAGAAGGCAGGAAATCATCAAACTCAGGGCTGAAATCAATCAAGTAGAAACAAAGAGAACCATACAAAGAATCAACAAAACCAGGAGCTGGTTCTTTGAGAAAATCAACAAGATAGATAAACCCTTAGCCAGACTGACCAAAGGGCAAAGAGAAAGTATCCAAATTAACAAACTTAGAACTGAAAAGGGAGATATAACAACGGAAACTGAGGAAATCTAAAAAATCATCAGATCCTACTACAAGAGCCTGTACTCAACACAACTGGAGAATCTGGAGGAAATGGACAATTTCCTTGACAGATACCAAATACCAAAATTAAATCAGGACCAAATAGATCATCTAAACAGTCCCATAATGCCTAAAGAAATTGAAGGAGTCATAGAAAGACTTCCAACCAAAAAAAGCACAGGACCAGACGGTTTCAGTGCAGAATTCTATCAGTCCTTCAAAGAAGAGTTAACACCAATACTCTTCAAATTATTCCACAAAATAGAAACAGAAGGAACACTACCCAATTCCTTCTATGAAGCCACAATTACGCTGATACCAAAACCACACAAAGATCCAACAAAGAAAGAGAACTTCAGACCACTTTCCCTTATGAACATCGATGCAAAAATACTCAATAAAATTCTTGCCAACCGAATCCAAGAACACATCAAAACAATCATCCACCATGATCAAGTAGGCATTATCCCGGGAATGCAGGCTTGGTTCAATATACAGAAATCCATCAATACAATCCACTACATAAACAAACTCAAAGAAAAAAACTACATGGTCATTTCATTGGATGCTGAAAACGCATTTGACAAAATTCAGCATCCTTTCATGCTTAAAGTCTTGGAAAGAACAGGAAATCAAGGCCCATACCTAAACATAGTAAAAGCAATATACAGCAAACCGGTAGCCAGCATCAAACTAAATGGAGAGAAACTTGAAGCAATCCCACTAAAATCAGGGACTAGACAGGGCTGCCTGCCCCCTCTCTCCTTATCTTTTCAATATTGTACTTGAGGTACTAGCTCGGGCAATTCGACAACATAAGGAGGTCAAAGTGATATAATTTGGAAAGGAAGAAGTCAAACTATCATTATTTGCAGATGACATGATAGTCTACCTAAGTGACCCAAAAACCTCCACTAGAGAACTACTACAGCTGATAAACAACTTCAGCAAAGTGGCAGGTTATAAAATCAACTCAAGCAAATCAGTGGCCTTCCTATACTCAAAGGATAAGCAGGCTGAGAAAGAAATTAGGGAAATGACCCCCTTCACAATAGCCACAAACAGTATAAAGTATCTTGGGGTGACTCTTACCAAACATGTGAAAGATCTGTATGACAAGAACTTCAAGACTCTGAAGAAGGAAATGGAAGAAGACCTCAAAAAATGGGAAAACCTCCCATGCTCATGGATCGGTAGAATCAATATAGTTAAAATGGCCATTTTGCCAAAAGCAATATACAGATTCAATGCCATACCCATCAAAATCCCAACTCAATTCTTCACAGAGTTAGAAAGAGCAATTATCAACTTCATCTGGAATAACAAAAAACCCAGGATAGCTAAAACTATTCTCAGCAACAAAAGAAAGTCTGGGGGAATCAGTATCCCTGACCTCAAGCAATACTACAGAGCAATAGTGTTAAAAACTGCATGGTATTGGTGCAGTGACAGGCAGGAGGATCAGTGGAACAGGATTGAAGATCCAGAAATGAACCCACACACCTATGGCCACTTGATCCTCGACAAAGAGGCTGAAAACATCCAATGGAAAAAAGATAGCCTTTTCAACAAATGGTGCTGGTTCAACTGGAGGTCAGCATGCAGAAGAATGCGAATTGATCCATCCTTGTCTCCTTGTACTAAGCTCAAATCCAAATGGATCAAGGACCTCCACATAAAGCCAGACACTCTGAAGCTAATAGAAAAGAAACTGGGGAAGATGCTTGAGGACATCGGTACAGGGAGAAAGTTTCTGAACAGAACACCAATAGCGTATGCTCTAAGATCGAGAATTGACAAATGGGACCTCATAAAATTATAAAGTTTCTGTAAGGCAAAGGACACCATCAAGAGGACAAATCGGCAACCAACAAATTGGGAAAAGATCTTCACTAACCCTACATCAGATAGAGGGCTAATGTCCAATATATATAAAGAACTCAAGAAGTTAGACTCCAGAAAACCAAACAACCCTATTAAAAAATGGGGTACAGAGTTAAACAAAGAATTCTCACCTGAAGAACTTCGGATGGCTGAGAAGCATCTTAAAAAAATGCTCAACTTCATTAGTCATTAGGGAAATGCAAATCAAAACAACCCTGAGATTTCACCTTACACCAGTCAGAATGGCTAAGATTAAAAATTCAGGAGACAGTAGGTGTTGAAGAGGGTGTGGAGAAAGAGGAACACTCCTCCACTGCTGGTGGGGTTGCAAATTGGTACAACCACTCTGGAAATCAGTCTGGCGGTTCCTCCGAAAAATGGGCACCTCACTTCCAGAAGATCCTGCTATACCACTCCTGGGCATATACCCAGAGGATTCCCCACCATGTAATAAGGATACATGCTCTACTATGTTCATAGCAGCCCTATTTATAATTGCCAGATGCTGGAAAGAACCCAGGTTTCCCTCAACAGAAGAGTGGATGCAAAAAATGTGGCATATATACACAATGGAGTACTATTCAGCCATTAGAAACAATGAATTCATGAAATTCTTAGGCAAATGGATGGAGCTAGAGAACATCATACTAAGTGAGGTAACCCTGACTCAAAAGGTGAATCAGGGTATGCACTCACTAATAAGTGGATATTAACCTAGAAAACTGGAATACCCAAAACATAATCCACACATCAAATGAGGTACAAGAAGAAAGGAAGAGTGGCCCCTGTTCTGGAAAGACTCAGTGAAGCAGTATTCGGCAAAACCAGAACGGGGAAGTGGGAAGGAGTGAGTGGGAGGACTGGGGGAGAGAAGGGGGCTTATGGGACTTTCGGGGAGTGGGGGGTTAGAAAAGGGGAAATCATTTGAAATGTAAATAAAAAATATATCAAATAAAAAAAATCAATGAACTCACGAAATTTTTAGGCAAATGGTTGCATCTGGAAAATATCATCCTAAGTGAGGTAACCCAATCACAAAAGAATACACATGGAATGCAATCTCTGATAAGTGGATATTAATTAGCCCAGAAGCTCTGAATACCCAAAGCACAATTAGCATAACAAATGACTCCCATGAAGAAGTAAGGAGAGGGTCCTGATCCTGGAAAGTCTTGATCTAGCTTTGGAGGAGAGTATCAGGACAGAGAAAAAGAAGAGTGGTGATTGGAGAATGGGTGGAGAGAAGAAGGTTTATGGGACATATGGGGAGAGGGGAACTGGGAAAGGGGAAATCATTTGGAATGTAAACAAAGAATATAGAAAATAAAAATATATAATAAAAATAAATAAATAAATAAATAAATAAGAAAAAGTGGGGTACAGAGCTAAACAAAGAATTTTCACTAAAGAATATCAAATGGCTGAGAAGCACCTTAAGAAATATTCAACATCATTAGTCATTAGGGAAATGCAAATCAAAACAATCCTGACATTTCACCTCATGCCAGTCAGAATGGCTAAGAGTAAAAACTCAGGATGCAGCAGGTGTTGGCAAGGATGTGGAGAAAGAGACACACTCTTCCACTGCTGGTGGGATTACAAGCTGTTACAACCATTCTGGAAATCAGTCTGGCAGTTCATCAGCAAACTGGGCATGACACTTCTGGAGGACCCTGCTATACCACTCCTGGGCATATACCCAGAGGATTCCCCAGCTTGTAATAAGGATACATGCTCCACTATGTTCATAGCAGCCTTATTTATAATAGCCACAAGCTGGAAACAACCCAGATGTCCCTCAATGGAGGAATGGATACAGAAAATGTGGTATATTTACATAATGGAATGCTACTTGGCTATTAAAAACAATGAATTCATGAAATTCTTAGGCAAATGGTTGGAACTGGAAAATATCATCCTACGTGAGGTAACCCAATCACAAAAGAACACACATGGAATGCAGTCACTGATATGTGGATATTAGTCCAGAAGCTCTGAATATCCAAGACACAATTCACATATCAAATCATTCCCAAGAAGAAGGAAGGAGAGAGCCATGGTCTTGGAAAGGCTTTATGTAGTAATGTAGGGGATTACCAGGACAGAGAATTGGGAGGGGTGATTGGGGAACAGGCCTAGGGAAGCATGCTTATGGGACTTATGGGGAGGGGGAAACCAGGAAAGGGGAAATCATTTAGAACGTAAACAAAGAATATAGAAAATCATAAAAATTAAAAAAAAAAACAAAAACAAAAACATGGTGGTCACAAATCAAAATGGCCCTAGCCAGATCAATCTACAAAAGCAGAGAGAGAATACAGGAAACACTAAGCAGATGGGAGCACAACAAAAAGATGCCCCTCTGAAGAATCCATAAGCTGCTGAAAAAGAAGAATGCAACTATCAATAACATTATATTGCAAATAGTCAAGTAGATTTGATGTTCATGAGTCAAGATATATAAATAAGTGATTGGATAGTAAATTGGGAAGAATGGATAGTTGCTCTTTACAGGTAATGAAGGAGGGCAATAAGAACCACCCTTCAGTAAATACCATCATAATGATAAAAGAAATATGCTCTCTGCTCACTCATAGGAATTGAAAAGGTAACATTGCAAATGCTATAGAAATCCTTTTGAGAACTGAATGGAACTATGTTAATTCTATAGCTGAATGTGGGGATGTTATTGTTCTCTGGTATCAAGTTTTAAACCAGTAATATACCCTCCCCATTCTCAGTTCCCCACAGAGCATTTGCAACCTTTTTTCTATTCTTGGCTTCCTTAAAATTTTGGTTGTTATCAAGTGTTTTACTCTTTATATTTTCTTACATTTGAAGTAATTATTTCTAGTATATAGGGATACAGTTAATTTATATGCCTATTTTGGGTTTTGAGAAGATGAGGTGCATGGGTATGACACATGCTTATATATAACTACATGCCCTTATTTGTACATATATATAGGCCAGAAGTCACTGTCAGTGTCTTTTATTACTCTCTAACTTGTTGCCTTGAGAACGTATCTCTCCATGTACTGGGATATCAATATTTTGTCTACACTGGCTCGCCAGCAAGCTCCTCGGATCCACCCATGTCCACCCCCAACAGTGAGGTTACAGACATGCACAGTGATGTTTGGATTTTGTACATGAGTACTGGGAAATCAAACTCTGGTCTTACATTGGCAATTCACTCTTACCCACAAAACCATTCCCCCAACCCCTACATTAGTTAAATCTATTAATTAATTATGCTAACTTCTTATCAGTTTTATAATTTATTCTTAGAAACTTTAGTTCTTTGAAGTAGAAAAATCTTGCGCTATTTTTCTTCTAATTATGTATTTTCTTTTTCTTGTTTTGCATGCTATGATGAAAACCTCAAGCACAATATCAAATAAACAGAAATAATGATAGTGGCATTCTTCTCTTATTTCTTAACTTAAAGGAAATATAGTTAATATTTTTCATCAATATTATCCACATTGTAGAAAATTTTTTTAGATTGTTCAATACCAGGTTACATCATTTTTCTTTTATTCCTAGTTTACAAAGTCTCTTTTGAATCATTGAACATTGAATTTTACCTGATGCTGCTTCAAGTCAATTAAGATCATCATAGACTATTTTCTGTTAGTACAGTAAATTACATAAAATGATTTTTCTAATTCTAGGTCAATCTTCCATTTTAAAGTACTTCTGTTTCATTCTGAAGAATTCTCTTATAGTTTGTTGCATTCAATATTATGATATTCTAGTGATTTTTTGTTCGATATATTTTTTATTTAGATTTCAAATGATTTCACCTTTTCTGGCCCCCCACTCCCCGAAAGTCACATAAGCCCCCTTCCCTCCCCCTGTTCTCCCATCCACACCTTCCCACTTCCCTGTTCTGGTTTTGCCCTATACTGCTACACTGAGTCTTTCCAGAACCAGGGGCCACTCCTCCATTCTTCTTGTACCTCATTTGATATGTGAACTTGTCTTTAAACTATCTGGACCTAAGTTTCTCACTACATAAAAGCTGTCACCCACTTCTCTGATTCCATCCACTTTCAGTCCTAGCAATCTTTCACCATCACTTTGAGGAAGCAACCTTTGAGATGATGGTTTCAGGGACTTCCTGAGTAAAACTATCATGGTTCTAGGCTTCAACTCCTAGACCTTATTTCAAATATAGTTATCAAGATACAAGCAGAGCTCAAGGTCTTTAGAGGGTAGAGAACCCCTCAAAGGAGAGGCCCATGGAATGGCTATGTTACCTGGGGAGACTTTTTCCTGATTTTAGCACCAATTTGGCCACTAAATAAAGGTTCCTTTTGTGCCAGTTCAGCAAAGTTAGCCATAAGTTGAACGTGAAATTTTCTCCAACCTTCTTAGAGACAAAAATATCTGTGAAATCGCAAAGCTAGGCTTACAACAGAATGTTTCCTAAATTTATTTCACCACAAAGCCCTTTTTTCTCAGACAACCTTAAGGAAAAAGTGTTCCATAGATCATAACTTGAAAATTCTTGTGATCAATGATCTGTAAATACTCCTCTACCTCCAGCATGCAATAATTCTGCCCTTTTGTAACTTTAGTGAAAAATCATAGGCTTACAAGAGACTAAATTTATTCCATGATTCACTTTGAGGCACTTTGGCTACTGCCACACAGCCATCTTTGGAACTTTCAAGTACTCAAGGCAGTGTGACATGAGGAAGTCTTTCACAACAATTAGAACACATAACAGGTCCATTGGTGCAGCTATTTTATGCAAAGCTAATTTTTATCAAACGTTCAGACTTGTAGCAAAACACAGATAACTAAGCCTATGCCTTTATCTCTGCTGTCTCTTGAGCCCCCAATACAATGACAAGTCTACAATGTAAAACCCATATTGTGGCTAGTGGGATGCCTTATTGTGCAATCCTGGGGACCTGAATTCAGACCACAAACTCTCACATAAAAAGCTGAGTGCAGCTACAGGCACCCATTCGAATGCCAGAGAGGTAAAGACAGGAAGATCTGGAGGGTATCTCCACCCAGTCAGTCTATCCAAAACTGGATACCTGCAAAATTTTTGAGAAACTCTCTTTCAAAAAACTCAAAAGGCCAACCAAAGAGTACACATGGAGGGAGCCATGGCTCCAGATGCATATGAAGCAGAGGATGGCCTTGTTGGCATCAAAGGAAGGAGAGGCCCTTGGTCTGAGAAGGCTTGATGCCCCAATGTAGAGGAATACTAGGACAGGGAGTGGGAGTGGGTGGGTTGGTGAGCAGAGGGAGGGGAGGATGGGTTAGGGGATTTTCGGATGGGGGGGACCAGGAAAGGAGACAACATTTGAAATATAAATAAAGAATATATCTAATAATAATAAAAAGATTTCAAAAACTCAAAATGGAGAAGGGGGTGGAGGGCTAGCATTATAGCTCAATGATTAAAGGCAGTTGTCAGTATACCTGAAAACCTGAGGTCACTAGTCCTAGAATCCACATGATGGAAGAAAAGAATCATCTCCCACAAGTTGTCCTCTAACTTCCACATATGTGCATATGCTCATGCAAAAAATAGCCAAATTAATAAGTATAAAAATTAAGTTTTAATTAAGGTAGAAAACAATCGAGAAAGGTATTTGCCATGCTCCTCTGTATGTCATTGTCAGGTATTTGCCTCTGACAGGCATATCCAAGAACATGCACACACACACATACACACACACACACACACACATAATATACACACAACATAAGTATACTATATAAACACAGAATGTATACACATAAGTATACCATTCATACACACAATTTACACACATAAGTATACCATTCATACACACTATTTACACACATAAGTATACCATTCACACACACAATGCACACACATAAGTATACCATACAAAAACAAATTCAAATGTCTTTTTAAAACAAAACAAAACTATAAATATGATAATTAAGCAGTAAATTCTAGGAAAGACAAAATCTTCAGTAAAAATAGCTATCAAAAATCACCTCATACTTTGGCTTCAGGACATATAATACAGAGTCTCAAACTGACCAGGAAATTACTCTCCTGTTGGTTATATTTCATAGTGCTAGAGGAGCTGTGCAGAATACTGGAAAAGAAAAGATGTCAGTTTTAACCAATACTTGATTCTGCATGCTGTAATGCCATTTTCCCAGCAAGATGTGCTCCCAGATGCAATTGTGACATGACTGCCGTGTGGGTAACCAACCACATTTTGATTGGATTTGAAGAATGCTTTGAAAGAGGGACTTCAAACCTAATATTGTAGCCCAGTAGAAATAAAAGAAATGGGGCAGAGGCAGAGGCCCCAGTGACAGGAGGGAATCTAGGATAGTTTTGCTAAAGTGATCCTTTTATCAAACTAACTTCTAAATATCTATGCTAACACCTGTAGATTCATTTCACTCTCCTCCTTAGTCAGATTTCCCTTTTGCAGTGGGTGCAGGTTAATGTGGGGACTCAGAACCAGTCAAAGTGCTAAGAATAAGTAATTGTCAGAGCTCAGCCATACATGAGACTCCTTTCTCATCCTGCCAACAAGGCACACTCCAAAGGTCAGCAACAGCACAGAAAGGGAGAAGAAAGAATGTGAGAGCCAGATGATTCTGGGATAGTGCTGTGAAATGCTGTTGCATGTATAGATTCACAGCAGCTCTGGTTACCCAAATGAGACCCACACAGTATCAAGCTACTTTCCAGTTCAAGCCTTTAGCAGTTTTAAGATGGAACAAGAATTTTTTGAGCACTGAAGGTTATATGTTAAAAAGGAAATATAGCATTTGGTGTTGCAGCCTTTCTGCTAAGCTTTCCCTTCACTTCAACATCCTGCTCTTTTCACGGGCCGAACTTTCCCCATGGCTATACTCCTACTATTAAAGGATATCCAACTGGGAAAAGATTTGGTTAACTTGAATTCTTTGGTAAAGATGGTGTAGAAACATAAGAACTCAGAGCTTTCAGAGATAAAGAGCAAGACCAGAAAGCCTCATTGGGAACCAAGGCTACCTTTGTTGAAGATGACGGCACAGGTGGGAAACAAAAATTCTAGGATTCTTAAAGCCTCTGAGGTCCCCGGGAGGCCAAAGCTCTTAAAATCTGTTACTGAAGTCCTTGAACAGAGGTTCTTTGCCAGGTGGGGCTAAGTAGGTACCTGACAAGCTGGAACATGTTCACTTTTTTCTCAGCAAAGGCTATTAAATGATGGGTTAATTTTCCTTTTTTTTTTTTTCCCAAAGAGGTTGAAGAATAAAGACTAATTATGGCAAAGCTGGTACTTTGAAGGAAGGAGAAAAATACCTGCTGACAGGCGTGAAAACATCCAAGTTCACAGATTTTCAATCATTCTCATTACCTCCTGTAAATAATGAAGCACATTTCATTTTTGTCTCTTGACACAAATGACTGTGCCTGTATTTCTTTACTACGTTAGCTCTCTCTCTGACCTCTGTCAGCCAGGAACACAACTAGTAGTACACGTGTACAATTGCTAAGCAACACATATTACCTTCCTCTCTGCTGCCTGGCACTTTGTACCTAGGATAATTTAAGAATGTATTTTCACATCAAATAAGAGGCATGAATCATGTTCCTTAGCAAGGCAGGATGATGGTTCTTATTAGAGCCCACATAAGCAAGCGCTTCTCAATTTTGGTGTTTATAACATCCCACAATAGCTCCCATTTTTTTCAAAGTAGCTTTGTAAAAATCTCGAGAAAATCTATCCTTAGTTCTAAAAGTCTTGTAGTGCCTTGAGGAAACTAGACACAGGCTTATAACTTCAGAAAAACTCATCTCAAGAAAATCAGCAGCCCTCACTACACAAACCCTTAGTCCTTTATTTGGTATACATATGTCAAGCACCTGCTGGGTAGTAAGATCACAGGTGACTGCAGGAAACATAGAATATGACAGTTGCTTTCTAGAACATCAAAGCCTGATAGAAAGAGATAGGTGTGTATAAAGATCAATTCAGATGGAAAGGCACACAGAGTACAGAGGACAGTGACAAACAAAGGATGATAGTTAAGGAACTAATAGGAATTAACTAGTTAAGTAGTTGTGGGGTGGAAAGATGTTGGACTTCAGGGTAATTTTTACAGTTGTTATACATTCTTATATAATGCAGTCTAATTACTCTCCCCCAGCCTTTATTATCTCCCTGTAAACCCTCTCAACCATCTCCTCACTCTTTCCTACATTTCTTCACTCTTTCCTACATTTCCTCACTCTTTCCTACATTCATGTCTTTTTGTTTTTCCTTGTCACCATCTGTGTGACCATGGGCTGGAAACTATCCATTGAGACTTGGAGAGTCACCAGCATATAAGTTAATACTGAAGACAATGCTTGCCTTTCCCACAGAACCCATCAGTAGCCAATGTCCTATTGCAGAAGAATGAAACTAGAACTTTATCGTTCATTCTGCACAAATCTCAGTGTAAAACTTGAAGCCTCAAACTGCTAGAAGGAAAAGTAAGGAGTACACACTCCAGATACTGGCATAGATAAGGACTTCTTTCTTCCTTTCTTTTTTTCATCCTTTCTTTCTTTTTCTTTCAAGTTCAGGTATTATTTTTATTTAATGTTATTATTTTTTCTTGCCTATTCACTTTACATCCTGCTCACTGCCCCTCCCATAATTGTTCCCCCATCTCCCCCTCCCCTTCTCCTCTGAGCAGATAGGGGCCCCCTGAATATCCCCCCCCACACCCTGGCACAACAAGTCTCTGTAGGGCTAGGCACTTCCTCTCCCACTGAGACCAGACAAGGCAGCCCAGCTAGAAGAACACAGCCCACATACAGGCAACAGCTTTTGGGACAGCCTCAACTCCAGTTGTTCAGGATCTACATGAAGACCAAGCTGCATATCTGTTGCATTGGAGAGAAATCCTAGGTACAACCCATGCATATTCTTTGGTTGGTGGTTCTAAACAGAACTCTGATCACTCTGGAAATAAGGTCAAAAGTTTGCCATTAGGACCTCCTGAAACTCAAGGGTGTATAGTGAAGAAAATAGTCAATTGATTGAAGAGATGTCCTGCAGAACAGGGGGGAAAATCTTTGCTAGCTATATGTTAAACAGAAGGTAAATATCTAGAATACACAATGAACTAAAACAAAACAAAAACATCCAGAAAACAAATAACCAGTTCAGAAAGATGGATATACCTCCAAACAAAGAATTATCAAAAGAAGAAATAAAATAACTAATAAACATTTTAGAACTAGTTCAAATTAAAACTATTTTGAGATTCTATCTTGCCCCAGTAACAATGACTATAATCAAGCAATAAAATGACAATAAAATCTGATGAGGATGCTGAGAAAGAGAAATCCTTGTTTACTGTTGATAGTAAAAACAAATTTACTGTGGGTGGGAGGACAGGGGAAGAGAAGGGGGCTTACGGGACTTTCGGGGAGTGGGGGGCTAGAAAAGGAGAAATCATTTGAAATGTAAATAAAAAATTGTATCGGATAAAAAAAATAATTTAAAAAATCAGGGTGGTGATTCCTCAAAAGACTACAGCTAGAACTATCATAAAAAAACATATATATATATATATATATATATATATATATATATATATATATATATATATATATATATATATATATAAAACCTAACTACCAGTGATTTTCCTTCTGGGAATGTGTGTGTGTGTGTGTTTGTGTGTGTGTATCCATATATGTATATGAATATGTGTATACATATATGTATGTATCACCAAAGGATTTACATCCTACCGCAGAGACACTTGTTTATCTGTTTATTCTGTTTATTTAGGAAAATCAAATTAGCCTAGACATGTATCAGCTGATAATGGAAATGTGGTACATATATACAATGGAATTCTACTCAGCTCTAAAGAAAAATAAGAGTATATTTTAAATGGGGAATGGCACAAATCAATGCAAATACAAAAGAATATAAAACTTCCTGACATATCCAGTAAAAGTGAGGCAATTATGTATGACTATAGTCTTTAAAACAAAGTGAAACCTGAAATAGTTAAATGTGCCCTCTAGAAAGTACCAGAGACCCAGGAAGTGAGAGCTCTCAGGACTCATTGGGGGTGACCTTAGCCAAAAATGCTAAACCATGGGGAGAGGGAACCTCCAGTAGATTGACATGGCCTCGAGTGCAGGGACAGATAAACAAATGTCTCTGCGGTAGGATGTAAATCTTTTGGTGATACATACATATATGTATACACATACTCATTCATATACGTATATGGTTACACACACACACACACACACACACACACACACACACACACACACTGTGTGTTATAACCCACAGTCAAAATTCCTGAACCATAATTGTTCCTGCCTAAAAGAACTACAGGGACAAAAGTGGAGAAGAGACTGAAGGAAAGGAGGTCCAATGAGCAGCCCAACTTGAGATCTATCTCATGAGGGGACACCAAGGCCTGACATTATTACTGATGCTATGATGTGCTTACAGACAGGAGCCTAGCATGACTGCCCTCTGAGAGGCCCAACCAGCAGCTGACTAAGACAGAGGTAGATACCCAACCATTGAACTGAAGTCAGGGAAGTATGGTTGAATTAGAGAACAGATTGAAGAAGCTGAAAGGGAGAGGGACCCCATAGGAAGACCAGCAGTCTCAACTAATCCAGACCCCAGGGAGCTCCCAGTGACTGAGCCAACCACCAGGAGCATACACAGGCAGGTGCCCCTGGCACAAATATAGCAGACATCTTCCTGGTCAGGCCTCAGTGGGAGAAGATGCTCTTAATCCTGGAGAGACCTGAGGCCTCAGGGAAGGGGGAGGCCTAGTCAGGGACAACCTCTCAGAGGCAAGGGGGAGGGGGAATGGGATGAGGAACTGTGGGGGGGACCAAGAGGGGGTGAAAATGAAATGTAAATATATAAATAATTTTAAAAATAGGTAAATGTGGCAGATCATTTTGGTAATATCTCTAGTTTTCCAAAAATCCTTACACAAACATCTCTTTATAACTTTGCAACTCCTACATTTAAAAGCAGTGTTACATTTTTATGCTTTGATACTGGGCTTGGGCATTTTACATCTTGTAGAAAATGTGGCCACAGCTATTGCAAGGCATGAAGAAAATGCTTGTGCATTGAGATTTATCCTCTTCCTGTGAACAAGGAAAGGAATAAATATGTATGAATAGTCCTAGTTAACCAGAACAATGCAACTCAGAAAACTAATTTTATTATTGTTATGGACAATTGAAAACTGCTCATAGACATGCTATATTTCCCGAGAGTGAACTGCTAAGTCTTATTTGTTCCAGGAAAGTCACAAGCCTGTGCAAAAATAGCCAAGCAGTTTCCCGGTTAAAGTGGCAGGCTCCAGAATCTGATAAACCTTCCTTTCCAATCGTGTTTTACTTTCTACCTTTAAATGCCAGAAGCAGCATTTACTATAAGCAAAAGAGTCAAGCAGAAGTATTTCTTCTCACACTTGGCATTCCTTTAAATAATATCAGCAAAGAAAGAAGTCTTGTATCCGACCCTACATATGTTTTAAGTAGATAAAACCTAGTGGCAATAGGAAGTCTCTAAGAAAACTAGGTCAAGGACCTAGGGCTGCTTGGCACTGTTTCTTCTCCTTCATCATGTTGTTCCCTTAAAGTGAAAGAAAGAGAACTGCTATTCAATTCCTCTAAGACATTGAGTTGCTTAAAGGAATACATTGTTGGAATGTGTCACCTCGACTTAAATATTCCCAGTAGTGTTTTCTAGTGTCAAACTGACATCAAACTAAATCTTTGGGCTGTGCTCTGACATTAACTTCCTAAAAAGCCTTTCTCTGATCTCTACTGCTAATGTTGCGCCACACTGGTTTGATTGCCATGCAGAGTTCCTCCCATGTCTTCCTCCCAACTGCTTTCTCCTCATAAAACTCTGAGAAGCTCCCTGCATCCAAACAGTTCACTTGAGAAATGGCTCTAAAACATTAAGCTACTTTATCATCATTCAGCCAAAAATTTGTCACCAACGTGCCATATAAAATTACAGGGATGTCATATCACAGTTCAGTAATAGCACTTATTAATCAGTCAAGACGACTGACAGGTCTGGGTAGTCATAAAAATATAGTTAGCATGTCTGTAACATGTCTTAAAGAAATTCAAAATTGGGGCTGGAGAGATGGTTCAGTATTTAAGACCACTTGCTACTCTTCCAGAATCAGAGTTTGATTCCTGGCACTCAGGTGGTGGCTCCCAACCATTTGTATTTCCAGTTCCAGAGGATTCAATACCATCTTCTGGATTCAGCAGGCATCAGGAAAACATTTATATGCATGTAGGCAAAACATCCACAAGGACAGAATATAATTGTTAAAAAGGAACCCAAAATTCCAGCTAATTTTATCCCATCTAAGATGAATGGCAGCAGGACACATCACATAAAGAATAACTTTATTGCTTAGATAGAGGTCGGCCTTTTTATAAGCACCATGGTGAGGAAAGTCAAAGGGATTTTAAAAACAGTTCTTACTAGCATGTCTCTCCCTTTCAACTTGAAAATCTACCGGACCCTACCAGTCTGTCTCTCTACCACCTGTATTATGACTATTTGTAGGCAAATTTCTAAGCTCCTCCTGTCACTAGTGGTAACAATTCATCCACTTTTCATACATGTTTTTCCCAATACTGAAGTTTAATTGGTTTCAATATTCCTCCTTGCTTTTACTAAACCTCAGAGGAGCCATCGTGAAGATCTTCATTAAGTTAATTGGCAAAAGGGAAATAGTTATATTGGCTGCAGACAAGTGTTCAAGGACAAGTGTCCAACAGTGCCCCAGTTCCCACTCACCACCAAGCAGAAGCTGACTAAGCAAGCAATTATCATTGGAAAGCCAAGTGGATAGACCAGATAGTTTCAAGAACGGGAGAGATGGCCTATCTTTTGTTCCTAGAAAATGCAAAAGCATGATTACTAAATGAAAGCTTATTTCCATGTGGGCACACATTGGAAAGAATAGTCCTAAGCCAAACCCCTCAGCTCAGAAGTCAAAATTTTTACCTTTGCTTTATGAAAAACAGAGCTTCCTAGTTCTATGACAGTGGAATAGGAATATAATGGTTATATATTCTCCATGTGATGGGAATATTGACTAGAACAACCAGGATTCTTACATAATTCACCCAAAGTAAGGAGTTTGCCTGTTGTCACTTAAAGACAGGAGGTTCATTTCTTGATCTGAGACCACTAGGTGATGCTGCCCTTTCCCTGCTCAGTACACACACACACACGCACACACACACACACACACACACACAAACACACACACACACACACACACACACACACACAGACTTCCATAACCCAGACATCAATATAAAACAGGGGAGTATAAAGGAAATTGTCTTTAGGATTTGGTGAGTGTCAACCCTACATTTACTTCTGTTGCTTCTGCTCCCACTGTGACTTCATGGGACCTCCATCCTGATTGCCTACTTGATTTCACTGTACCTATTACTGCTTCATACTATCAAGTTCAAAACTTTGCCTGTTTATTTCAAATTTAACTTGATTGGTTCTTTAAAATTTTTTGTAAAGGTATATATTATACATTGCATATAATCTTCCTTCTACATCTCTCTCATTTGTCACCTTTGTCTCTCAAGATAATTCCACTTGTAATAGATACAGGATAGATATAGATAGATAGATAGATAGATAGATAGATAGATAGATAGATAGATAGATAGGCAGGCAGACAGATAGACAGAATTTGTGTAAGTGTACTAGGAATAACAATTGAAAATAATGTGATGTTTATCTTTCTGAGACTGTCGTATTTCACTTAATAAAAAGCACAATGTGCCCATTTTTACATTAGTTCTTTAAAATTGCATTAAGTTTTCTTTTTCATAATTTTTGTTAGATATATTCTTTATTTACATTTCAAATGTTGTCCCCTTTCCTGCCCCCCCCAAAATCCCCTAACCCTTCCCCCTTCTCTTGCTCAACAATCCACCCACTCCCACTTCCCTGTCCTGGCATTCCCTTACACTGGGGCATCTAGCCTCTCCTCCCTTTGATGTCCAACAAGGCCATCCTCTGCTGCATATGCATCTGGAGCCATGGGTCACTCCATGTATGCTCTTTGGTTCATGGTTTAGTCCCTGGGAGCTCTGGAAGTACTGGTTGGTTCATATTGTTGTTCCTCTTATGGGGCTGCAAACCCCTTCAGCTACTTGGGTGCTTTCCCTAGCTCCTCTATTGGGGACCCTGTGCTCAGTTCAATGGTTGGCTGAGAGTGGCCCTCTCTGTATTGTCATGCACTGGCCTAGCCTCCCAGATGACAGCTATGTCAGGCTCTTGTCAGCAAGTACTTGTTGGCATCCACAATAGTGTCTCCGTTTGGTAACTGTATATGGGATGGATCCGAGGAGGGGCAGTCTCTGAATGATAATTCCCTAAGTCTATGCTCCATACTTTGTCACTGTATCTCCTCCTATAGGTATTTTGTTCCCATTCTAAGAAGGACCAGAATATTCATACATTGTTCTTCCTTCTTCTTGAGCTTCATTTGATCTATGAATTGTGTCTTGTGGATTCCAAGCATCTGAGCTTCCAAGCATCCACTTATCAATGAGTACATACCATATGTGTTCTTTTATGATTGGGTTACCTAACTCAGGATGATATTTTCCAGTTCAATCCATTTACTTAAGAATTTCATGAATTCATTGTTTTTAATAGCTGAGTAGTATTCCATTGTGAAAATGTACCACATTTTCTGTATCCATTCCTCTATTGAGGTACATCTGGGTTCTTTCCAGCTTCTGGCTGTTATAAATAGGGCTGCTAAGAACATAGTGAAGCATGTATCTTTATTACCTGCTGGGTAATCCTCTGGGTATATTCCCAGGAGTGGTATAGCTGTATCCTCCACTAGTATTATGCCTGATTTTCTGGGGAACAGTCAAACTGATTTCCAGAGTGGTTGTACCGGCTTGCAATCCCACCAGCAGTGGAGGAGTGTTCCTCTCTCTCCACATCCTTGTCAGCACCTGCTGTCTCCTAGATTTTTGATCTTAGCCATTCTGAATGGTGTGAGGTGAAATCTCAGGGTTGTTTTGATATGCATTTCCCAGATGACTAAGGATGTTGAACATTTCTTTGGCTGCTTATCAGCCGTTTGATATTTCTCAGTTGAAAGATCTCTGTTTAGCTCTGTACCACATTTTTAATAGGATTATTTGGTTCTCTGGAGTCTAACTTCTTGAGTTCTTTGTACATATTGGCTATTAGCCCTCTGTTGGATGTAGATTTGGTAAAGATCTTTTCCCAATTTGTTGGTTGCCATTTTGTCCTATTGACAGTGTGTTTTTCTTACAGAATCTTTGTAATTTTATGAGGTTCCATTTGTCAAGTCTTGATCTTAGAGTATAAGCTATTGGTGCTCTGTTCAGGAAATTACCCACTGTGCCCATGTGCTCCAGGCTCTTCCCCACATTCGTTTCTATTAGTTTCAGTGTGTCTGGTTTTATGTGGAGGTCCTTGATCCACTTGGACTTGTGCTTTGTACAAGGAGATAAGAATGGATAGATTTGCATTCTTCTGCATTATAACTGCCAGTTGAATCAGCACCATTTGTTGAAAAGGTTATCTTGTTTTCCAGTGGATGGTTTTAGCTCCTTTGTCAAAGATGAAGTGACCATAAATGTGGGTTCATTTTTGGGTCTTCAATTCTATTCCATTGATCTACCTGCCTGTCACTGTACCAATACCATGCAGTTTTTAACACTATTGCTCTGTAGTATTGCTTGAGTTCTGGCATACTGATACCCCCAGAAGTCCTTTTATTGTTGAAAATAGTTTTAGCTATCCTGGGGTTTTGTAATTCCATAAGAATTTGAGAATTGCTCTTTCTAACTCTGTGAATAATTGAGTTGTAATTTTGATGAGGATTGCATTGAATCTATAGATTGCTTTTGGCAAGATGACCATATTTATTATATTAATCCTGCCAATCAATGAGCATGGGAGAGTTTTCCATCTTCTGAGGTCTTCTTGGATTACTTTCTTCAGAGACTTGAAGTTCTTTCACTTGTTTAGTTACAGTCACACCAAGATACTTTATATTGTTTGTGACTACAGTGGAGGGTGTTTTTTCCCTTAATTTCTTTCTCAGCCTGTTTATCCTTTGAGTATAGAAAGGCTACTGTTTTGCTTGAGTTAATTTTATATCCAGCCACTTTGCTGAAGTTGTTTATCAGCTGTAGGAGTTCTCTGGTGGAGTTTTTTGGATCACTTAAGTATACTCTCATATCATCTGCAAATAGTGATAGTTTGACTTCTTCCTTTCCAATTTGTATCCCGTCGACCTCCTTTTGTTGTCTAATTGCTCTAGCTAGAACTTCAAGTACTATATCGAATAGCTATGGAGAGAGACCGCAGCCTTTTCTAGTCCCTGATTTGAGTGGAATTGCTCCAAGTTGCTCTCCATTTAGTTTGATGTTGGCTATAGATTTTCTGTATATTGCTTTTATTATGCTTAGGTTTGGGCTTTGAATTCATGATCAACATGAAATGATGTTGAATTTTGTCAAATGCTTTTTCAGCATAGATTGAAGTGACCATGTGTTTTTTTTCTTTGAATTTGTTTATGTAGTGGAATACATTGATTGATTTCCGTATATTGAACCATCCCTACATCCCTGTAATGAAGCCTACTTGATCATGGTGAATGATTGTTTTGATGTGTTCTTGGATTCGGTTGGCAAGAATTTTATTGAGTATTTTGCATCGATGTTCATAAGGGAAATTGGTCTGAAGTTCTCTTTCTTTGTGGGATCTTTGTGTGGTTTTGGTATGAGCATAATTGTGGCTTTGTAGAAGGAGTTGGGTAGTGTTTCTGTTTCTATTTTGTGGAATAGTTTGAAGAGTATTGGTGTTATGTCTTCTTTGAAGCTCTGATAGAATTCTGCATTAAAACCATCTGATCCTGTGCTTTTTTTTTTTTTTGCTTGGGAGTCTTTCAGTGACTGCTTCTATTTCTTTAGGGGTTATGGGACTCTTTAGATGGTCATTCTGATTCTGATTTAACTTTGGTATTTGCCATGTGTCGAGAAAACTGTTCATTTCATCCAGATTTTCCAGTTGTGTTGAGTACAGGCTTTTGTAGTAGCATCTGATTTTTTTTTAATTTCCTCAGTTTCTGTTGTTATATCTCCCTTTTCATTTCTAATTTTGTTAATTTGGATACTGTCTCTGTGCCCTCTGGTTAGTCTGGCTAACAGTTTATCTTTTTGATTTTCTCAAAGTACAAGCTCCTGGTTTTGTTGATTCTTTGTATATTTCTTTTTGTTTCTACTTGGTTGATTTCAGCCCTGAGTTTGATGATTTCCTGCCATCTACTCCTCTTGTGTGTACTAGTTTATTTCTGTTCTAGAGATCTCAGGTGTGCTATTAAGCTGCTAATGTATGCTCTCTCCAGTTTCTTTTTGGAGGCACACAAGGCTATGAGTTTTCCTCTTAGCACTGCTTTCCTTGTGTCCCATAAGTTTGTGTATGTTGTGCCTCCATTTTCATTAACTTCTAAAAAGTCTTTTTTTTTCTTTATTTATTTCTTCCTTGACCAAGGTGTCATTGAGTAGAGCACTGTTCAGCTTCCATGTGTATGTGGGCTTTCTATTGCTTTTGTTGTTATTGAAGGCCAACCTTAATCCATAGTGATCTGATAGGTGTGGGATAATTTCAATCTTCTTATATCTGTTCAGTTCTGTTTTGTGACCAATTATGGGGTCAATTTTGGAGAAGGTACCATGAGATGCTGAGAAGAAGGTAGATTCTTTTGACATAGGGTGAAATGTTCTGTAGATATCAGATAAATCCATTTGGTCCATAACTCCTGTTAGTTTTACTGTGTCTCTGTTTAGTTTGCATTTCCCATTGAGGAGAATGGGGTGTTGAAGTCACCCACAACTGTTCTGTGAGGTGCAATGTGTGCTTTGAGCTTTAGTAAAGTTTCTTTTATGCATGTGGGTGCTCTTGAATTTGTAGCATAGATTTTCAGAATTGAGAGTTCTTCTTGCAAGATTTTTCCTTTGATGGGTATGAAATGTACTTCTGTGTCTTTTCTGATGACTTTTGGTTGAAAGTCAATTTTATCTGATATTAGAATGACTACTCCTGGGACCATTTCCTAGGAAAATTGTTTACCAGCCTTTTACTCTGAGGTAGTGTTTGTTTTTTGACACTGAGGTGCATTTCCAGTATGCAGCAAAATGCTGGGTCCTATTTACATATCCAGTCCGTTAGTCTATGTCTTTTTATTAGGGAATTGAGTTGATTGATGTTAAGAGATATTAAGGAATAGTGATGGTTGCTTCCTGTTATTTTTGATGTTATTTTTTGTACTGGCTGGTTTTGTGTGTCAACTTGACACAGGCTGGAGTTATCACAAAGAAAGGAGTTTCAGTTGGGGAAGTGCCTCCATGAGATCCAACTGTGAGGCATTTTCTCAATTAGTGATCAAGGGGGACGGCCCCTTGTGGGTGGTACCATCCCTGATCTGGTATTCTTGGGTTCTATAAGAGAGCAGGCTGAGCAAGCCAGGGGAAGCAAGCCAGTAAGAAACATCCTTCCATGGCTTCTGCATAAGCTCCAGCTTCCTTACCTGCTTGAGTTCCAGTCCTGACTTCCTTTTGTGATGAACAGCAATGCAGAACTGTAAGCTAAATAAACCCTTTCCTCCCCAACTTGCTTCTTGGTCATGATGTTTGTGCAGGAATAGAAACCCTGACTAAGACAAATTGGTACCAGCGTAGTGGGGTATTCCTGTAACAACCTGACCATGTTTTGGGGAGGATTGTGGAAGGACTTTGGAACTTTGGGCTAGATTATCCATTCAGTGTTAAGAGCTCTGTGGAATGTTCTGTAGGAGCTTGGAAGATTAATGTTGAGAACATTGCAGAAGATGGAGGCCTGACTTGGGAAATTTCAGAGGGAAGATTAAAGACTCTTATCATGGCCATGTTTCGATTGTGAAGATTCTGTGGTTTTGGTTTGCTGGGGCTGAAGAATCAGCTGTGATTAACAAGATACCAGAACCACTAAAGCAAACCTTTGTGTTCCTGGGACTATTGATGCTGGTTAGCTGGAGCTAAGAAATTAGCGGTGATTAAGAAGAGACCAGCATCACTGAGAAAACACTGGGAAGTGTTTTCTGAGAGCACAGAGGCTGTGTTACAGAGATAGCCACAGTTGTATTTTGTGTTGTGGCTGGACTTGGTACTGCGTAAGAGTCACCCATATGGTACTGGTTTTGAAGGCATGAAGGGGTCAAGAAGAGCAGCTGAGGTTCTTGGCACAGTGAGAGGCCACGGAAGGCCATTGGTGAAGGTGCAGCCCCAGTTGCAATTGATGGCCCAGGACTTGAAGGGGTCATGCATAGGAGGAGAGGCTTGTCACCATGAAGAGAGCCTATGAGTGGCTATTGGTGAAGCCTAATTACAGTGGAAGATAGCAGTGTTTTGGAGATGCCAGTACCATGCGATGACCACCAAAAACAGCAGCAGCAGTGGAGTACAGGCAGCTGGAGCCTAGAAGACAAGCTATGTGCTACAAAGGGCAGAGATGGAGAAGTGACCCAAGCGTTTGGAAGAGCCCGGAAGATTGTGAGTTGGATCCCAGACATTGAACCACTGGAGTTTGAGTTTTGCTTTTGGTTGTGACTGTGCCCTGATATGTTTCCCTCTTGAAGGAAGAAAGTATTTTAGTGGAGCCCACAGTTAAGAGACTGAATTTTTAAAAGACTTTGAATTTTAAAAGATATTGGATATTTTAAAGTGATTGAACTTTTAATATGTAAAGACTGTGGGATTTTTTAAAGTAATTTAGATCTTGCAGATGAATAAGAAAGTAAGGGTTGAGGCTTAATAGTGATGTGTTTATGTGTCAAGTTGACAAGGGGTCAATTGTACTGGTTGTTTTTGTGTGTCAACTTGACACAGGCTGGAGTTATCACAAAGAAAGGAGTTTCAGTTGGGGAAGTGCCTCCATGAGATCCAACTGTGAGGCATTTTCTCAATTAGTGATCAAGAGGGAGGGCCCCTTGTGGGTGGAGCCATCCATGGTCTGGTATTCTTGGGTTCTATAAGAGAGCAGGCTGAGCAAGCCAGGGGAAGCAAGCCAGTAAGAAACATCCCTCCTTGGCTTCTGCATCATCTCCAGCTTCCTGACCTGGTTGAGTTCCAGTCCTGACTTCCTTTTGTGATGAACAGCAATGCAGAACTGTAAGCTGAATAAACCCTTTCCTCCCCAACTTGATTCTTGGTCATGATGTTTGTGCAGGAATAGAAACCCTGACTAAGACAGGTAGTGTTTGTTTTTTGACACCGAGATGCATTTCCAGTATGCAGCAAAATGCTGGATCCTGTTTACATATCCAGTCTGTTAGTCTATGTCTTTTTATTAGGGAATTGAGTTTATTGATGTTGAGAGATATTAAGGAATCGTGATGGTTGCTTCCTGTTATTTTTGATCTTATTTTTTGTTTGTGTGGTTACCTCCTTTTGGGTTTGTTGGAGGGAGATTACTTTCTTGTTTTTCTAGGATGTAGTTTTACTCCTTGCGTTGGCATTTTCATCTGTTATCCTTTGTAGGGCTGGATGTGTGGAAAGATATTATCTAAATTTGGTTTTATTGTGGAATATTTTTGTTTCTCCATCTATGGTGTTTGAGAGTTTTGCTGGGTATAGTAGTCTGAGCTTGAATTTGTGTTTTCTTAGGGTCTGTATGAGATCTTCCCAGGATCTTGTAGCTTTCATCATCTCTAGTGAGAAGTCTGGTGTGATTCTGATAGGTCTGCCTTTATAAGTTGCTTGACCTTTTTCCCTTACTGATTTTAATATTCTTTCTTTGCTTAGTGCATTTGGTTTTGATTATTATGTGCTGGGAGGACTTACTGTTCTGGTCCAGTCTGTTTGGAGTTCTGTAAGCTTCTTGTATGTTCATAGTCATCTCTTTCTTTGGGTTAGGGAAGTTTTCTTCTATAATTTTGTTGAAGATATTTACTGGTCCTTTAATTTGTAAATCTTTGTTCGCTTCTATACCTATAATCCTTAGGGTTGGATTGTGTCCTGGATTTCCTGGATGATTTTGGTTACAAGCTTTTTGCATTTTGCATTTTCTTTGCCTGTTGGGTCAATGTTTTCCATGATATCTTCAGCACCTGAGATTCTTCTGTCTCTTTTATTCTGTTGTTGATGCTTGCATCTGTGACTCATGATTTCTTTCCAAGATTTTCTATCTCCAGAGTTGTCTCCCGTTGTGATTTCTTCATTGTTTCTACTTCCATTTTTAGATCCTGGATGAGTTTGTTCAGTTTCTTCACCTGTTTGTGTTTTCCTATAATTATTTAAGGGATTTTCGTGTTTCCTCTTTAACGGCTTCTACATGTTGACTTATGTTCGCCTGTATTTCTTTAAGGGAGTTATTTATATCCTTCTTGAAGTCCTCTATCAGCACCATGAGATGCAATTTTAAATCTGACTCTTGCATTTCAGGTGTGTTAGGGTATCCGGGACTTGTGGTGGGAGAACTGGGTTCTAATTTTGACAAGTAGCCTTGGTTTCTGTTGCTAGGGTTCTTGTACTTGCCTTTTGCCATCTTGTTTGCTCTGGTGTTAGTTGATCTTGCTTTCTCTGGCTGGAGCTTGTCCCTCCTCTGAGCCTTTAAGCCTGTGGCCTTACTCCTAGGAGACCAACTCTTCTGGCAGGGTCTGTGCACAGAAGGCTGTGAAGCTGCCTGGCTCCCTGGTGCAAATGGTGACCCATAGACTCCTGTCCCAGTTGCTCCACTGATCATATGCCCTGTGCACTCCTAGCTGTTCCTCTACAGAGAGATATTGGTGAGAAATTGGAGATCTCACCTCTGTGCTCAGAAGTGAAAGCACTGTTGGGAGATCACTCTCTCCTGGCTGGCTGTGTACAGAGTACAGTGGAGTCACCTGGCTCCCTGGTGCAAATGGCCACATTAAGTTCTTAGAACAGCTATCTTATGTCAATATTATTATTTTTATAGATGAAGAAGACAAGAGAATACAGGAGTTTTGTGACTGCTGTCAACCAAATCACCAGATATGCTAAAAATCTTTATTTTCGTCACACACACAAAAATACCCTCTATTGAAATTTAATTCACATGCCATAAAATTCACTGTTTTTTATTCTTTTCTTTTCTGTTGATATGATAAAATACTCTGCTAAAAACAACCTCAGCATTTATTTTAGCTCATAGTTCAAAGTTCATGATGATGGATAAGACAAAGGAAAGAGATTAGCTACTCTGGAGCAGCTAATCACATTACACCTTCAAAAGAAGATGCAGTTCCTTCAAGCAGTGGTGGTGCATGCCTTTAATCCTACCACTCAAGAGCGAAAAGAAGGTACATCTCTGAATTTGAACCCATCCTGATCTATAGAAAGAGTTCTAGGACATCTAGAACTACATAGAGAAACACTGTCTTGAAGAAGAAGAAGAAGAAGGAGGAGGAGGAGAAAGAGGAGGAGAGTGATGATGATGATGATGATGATGATGATGATGATGATGATGATGATGATTGTATTAGTTTGGGTTCTCTAGAGTCACAGAATGTATGGGCAGTCTCTATATAGTTAGGGAATTTGTCGATGACTTACAGTCTATAGTCCAATTCCCCCAAAATGGGCAGCAGCAGCTGTGGATGGAAGTCCAAGGATCTAGCAGTTGCTCAGTCCCACAAGGCAAGCAGACAAGGAAGAGTGAGAAAATCTTCCTTCTTCCAATGTCCTTATATATCTCCAGCAAAGCAGGTATAGCCCAGATTAAATGCCGTAGGTCTCCAGCAGAGTGTGTGGCCCAGATTAAAGGCGTGTGCCTCCATGCCTTTAATCCCAGATGATCTTGAACTCGGAGATCTCCTTGTCTTAATCTTCTGAAATTCATAGCCTCTATGCTTCAAGATCTCCATGCCAAGATCCAGGTCAGAAACTTATATCTCTGACCCTCCAGATTAGGATCATAGGTGAGCCTACCAGTTCTAGATTTTAGTTCATTCCAGATATAGTCAAGTTGACAACCAGGAATAGCCACTACAATTATATTGTGCTGAAGCCCAAGCCGAACCCAGGGAATGGTGCAATCTACATCAAATAATTCAATTTAAATAACCCCCACCAAAATCATGCTTAGAGATCCATTTTCCAGATGATTCTAAATCTGTCAACTTGACAACTAATACTCCTCATCCTCACCATCACAAATATATGTAATTCAGTAGTTTTTTACTATATTCCTTTGGTATACTCAAGACATTGGTTCAATGTCACTCACACACACACACACACACACACACACATACAACTTGAAGATGACCAATTCTGAGGATGATCAGGTTCCTTGTATAAAATAGTGTAATGTTGCTATGCACACCTTCTGGTGAACCTTTAAATATTTGTAGATTACAGATAATACTTAATATGATATAAATGCTAAATAAATAATTATTTTGATGGATTGCTTAGGGAATAATTGAAGGAAAGTCATACTTTTAAAAGTAGATTTGCATGTTTTCATATATGGAGGAATATACCATATGGCAACCTTTGCTCTCTATCTATCTATCTATCTATCTATCTATCTCTCTATCTCTATCTCTTTCTCTATTTCAGGGTCTCTCACTGACTAGAATGCTCAAAGTGAGCTAGTAGGCTAGGCAGACTTGACAGTGAACCCTAGTGATCCATCTATCTCTGACTCAACAATGCTAAGATTATAAGAATACTAACGTGCCCAACAATTTTTTATGGGTCCCATGGTTCAAGCTTAGATTCTTGTGCTTGCAAGGTACTTTAATAATGTAGCTATCTTCCTAACCCTCAAATTACTTTCAGTCCATGGTTGAATCTAATGATAGAGAATGCAGAGATATTGGAAGTTGAATATATTAGAAAAGCTGTAAAGCCTCCTAGACTGGTGGTACAAGTCTGTTGTTCCAGTTACCTGGAAGCCTGTCATTGTACTGCAAGTTTAAGAGCTGCCTAAACTACTCGGTAAGTTCAATTCTAGCCTATACAATTTAGATCCTATCTCACAATAAAAAGTTAAAAAAATATATGTTTTTCTGTCATGAGTTTTTCTGACATAAGTTCTGAAATTTGTATTACTGCAGAATGGAAACTGTATCTTCACAAGAAAACAGTTGCTCCTCATTCTGGTTGCATTCTGCCCTTTACCTAAGGAGCCATTTAATTAATAAAAAAAATTAGGGGATATTAATAATCTAATTTATGTGTCTATAGATTTTCATATCTGGTTCATTTCATATAAATGGAACCATGTAAAGGTAGTTTTATACTCTTTTGTGACTGGCTATCTTCGGATTTCTATTGCTATGATAAATAATCATGATCAAAAGCAATGTGGACAGAAAATGATTTGTTTCAACTTATAGTTCCAGGTAACAGTCCATCACTGAGAAAAGTCAGGACAGGAATTCAATCAGGGCAGGAACCTGGAGGTGGTAAAAGATGCAGAAGCTATATAGGAGTGCTTGTGTGGGTTTGTTCTCCATAGATTCTCAGCCTGCTTCTTTATAGCACCAGGATCACTAGCCCTGGGTGGCCTCACACCTGGCAATCTGGGCCTTCCCACATCAATCACTAATCATGAAAATACCTCACACCAAGATGGTGGGACCATTTCAAGGTTATGGTTCTCTCTTCTCAAATGACTCTAGTTTGTGTCAAGCTTATATAAAACTAGCCAGTACACTATCTTTCCATACTTAGCAAAGCATTCCCAAGAGTCATTATGGTTTATGGAGGTCTTTTATCTGTGTGTCTCCACTCAATCAAAACTATTCTATTGACACCTCTACTTGGGTATGTCAGATAAAATAAAAATTCTCATCTTTATGCAAATGCAGTGGAACTCACTGTATTACCTCAGCCATTAACTCAGATTATTACTATAGAATTCAATGACAACCTTCATCCTGTTTCCCAGAACACACTCAGATTCATTTACCCAATGAAATTCTATTCTCTGAAATAATCATCAATATTGCCTTTATCACTGTTGTTTATTTCCTTCAGACTGGGTTATCCCACTCCCAGATTTTCTCCCCATAATCTTCATATTTCCCCAATTAGGGAAACTCTCAGAATCTCCAATTTTTTAATGAGATGAAATGATACAATACTGAAAGTTATTTTTTCTCTTCTGAACAGTAAAACTGTTCCAACTTTAACAACTCAAATAGATAAGTGCATATGTATTCCTGAATATGTGTGCACTTGACACTGTGTAGGTGTGTCTGGGAATGATAACAACCAAATTAGGGAATCTCTTCACTTGGAGCTATCCTGGCAACATTTTGTGCTTTAAAATTACGTCTCTGATTAAACCCCCAGTACATTTCTGGTTCTATTGATTTGTAAGGTCCCTTCTCATTAGGCAAGTGTTGAGTGCTGCTATTTTCTCAGAAAATTCCAGGTTCTTCTTTATTGGTAATAAAACTTGAGCTGGGTACTTTTGTCAAGATAAAAGTCCAAAGTGACCTGATAGAATCTATGTAATTGTAAACATCTGAGAAACATAATGGGATAAATGTCAGAAAGGCCTCACCAATCATTTTGAGCTATTTCCTTTCCACTGTTGTCAATTGCTCACTCAGGCCAGGTGGTAACCCAATTGTCCTCAATATGAAGACACAGTATCCACCTTCAATGTGTTAATGCTGATCCACAGGAAAAACAATCAGGTGCTTTCAAAGTTGTTTCTAAGCACAAATTTGAGTATTAAATAATATAAAACAAAATATTCTTTTTAATATAAAACCAATTTGATTGTAATTAACTCATAAAACATTAGACAGCTTGATTGACATAGTCACAGAACAAACTTTTACTCAGTCTCAAGCACTACACACCTCAGTGAACTTCGATACAGTTAGAATCTCCATTTTGAAGCAATGGGGTTTCTCTTAGATTTTTTTACAGTTTCACTACCAGTTATTTTTGTTGTTGTTCACTTATCTACCACAGAATATAAAAAGCGAACACTATGCTGGAGTTGAAACTAGTAAAACAAATTAGCGTTATATTTCCTTTCATGATGCCTCTGTCCTTTTGCATGCATTCCATTCTTTCTGATTTCCTAATATCACCCTTTCTTGGTTTCCTTTCTAAATGTTATGCCATACCTACCTTTACACCTATTTACATATATACATTAAAATAAAATTAAATCACAACCCCCTTCCTTTCCTCCCTCTAGCTCACAGCTCCCTTCCCTCAAGCAGCTCTCACAATCTCCTTCTCAAGTTGATAGATTCTTTTTGTATTATTGTTACAAACACACACACACACATATATTATAATATATTATATACATGCATATTTATATGTGCATGAATAAAGATGAATCCAACCTGGTAAGTTCAACTTTGGGTTTTTATTTTTATTTTGAGTCACATCAAGTAATATACTTTCCGAGCACATTCATTTTCCTGCAAATTTCATGAGTTCATTTTTCTTTATAGCTGAATAATATTCCATTATATGTATGGACATCAATATTAGTTCCACTTCCTCATAAGCATGAGTGTGCAGATGTCTCTGGTAGAATATTAAATTATCAAATGTACTGGCTGGGTTTTGTCAACTTGACACAAACCCAGATGTATCGGGAAGGAGGAGATCTTGATTGAGAAAATACCTACATAAGATTGTCTAACATAGGATCTGGAGGAAATGGACTATTTCCTTGACAGATACCAAATACCAAAATTAAATCAGGACCAAATAGATCATCTAAACAGTCCCATAATGCCTAAAGAAATTGAAGGAGTCATAGAAAGTCTTCCAACCAAAAAAAGCACAGGACCAGATGGTTTCAGTGCAGAATTCTATCAGACCTTCAAAGAAGAGTTAACACCAATACTCTTCAAACTATTCCACAAAATAGAAACAGAAGGAAACCTACCCAATTCCTTCTACGAAGCCACAATTACACTGATACCAAAACCACACAAAGATCCAACAAAGAAAGAGAACTTCAGACCAATTTCCCTTATGAACATCGATGCAAAAATACTCAATAAAATTCTTGCCAACCGAATCCAAGAACACATCAAAACGATCATCCACCATGATCAAGTAGGCTTTATCCCGAGAATGCAGGGTTGGTTCAATATACGGAAATCCATCAAAGCAATACACTACATAAACAAACTCAAAGAAAAAAACCACATGGTCATTTCATTGGATGCTGAAAAAGCATTTGACAAAATTCAGCATCCTTTCATGCTTAAAGTCTTGGAAAGAACAGGAATTCAAGGCCCATACCTAAACATAGTAAAAGCAATATACAGCAAACCAGTAGCCAACATCAAACTAAATGGAGAGAAACTTGAAGCAATCCCACTAAAATCAGGGACTAGACAGGGCTGCCCCCTCTCTCCTTATCTTTTCAATATTGTACTTGAGGTACTAGGTCGGGCAATTCGACAACATAAGGAGGTCAAAGGGATACAAATTGGAAAGGAAGAAGTCAAACTATCATTACTTGCAGATGACATGATAGTCTACCTAAGTGACCCAAAAAACTCCACTAGAGAACTACTACAGCTGATAAACAACTTCAGCAAAGTGGCAGGTTATAAAATCAACTCAAACAAATCAGTGGCCTTCCTATACTCAAAGGATAAGCAGGCTGAGAAAGAAATTAGGGAAATGACCCCCTTCACAATAGCCACAAACAGTATAAAGTATCTTGGGGTGACTCTTACCAAACATGTGAAAGATCTGTATGACAAGAACTTCAAGACTCTGAAGAAGGAAATGGAAGAAGACCTCAAAAAATGGGAAAACCTCCCATGATCATGGATCGGTAGAATCAATATAGTTAAAATGGCCATTTTGCCAAAAACAATATACAGATTCAATGCAATACCCATCAAAATCCCAACTCAATTCTTCACAGAGTTAGAAAGAGCAATTATCAAATTCATCTGGAATAACAAAAACCCAGGATAGCTAAAACTATTCTCAGCAACAAAAGAAAGTCTGGGGGAATCAGTATCCCTGACCTCAAGCAATACTACAGAGCAATAGTGTTAAAAACTGCATGGTATTGGTACAGGGACAGGCAGGAGGATGAATAGAACAGTATTGAAGATCCAGAAATGAACCCACACACCTATGGCCACTTGATCCTCGACAAAGAGGCTGAAAACATCCAATGGAAAAAAGATAGCCTTTTCAACAAATGGTGCTGGTTCAACTGGAGGTCAGCATGCAGAAGAATGCGAATTGATCCATCCTTGTCTCCTTGTACTAAGCTCAAATCCAAATGGATCAAGGACCTCCACATAAAGCCAGACACTCTGAAGCTAATAGAAAAGAAACTGGGGAAGACCCTTGAGGACATCAGTACAGGGAGAAAGTTTCTGAACAGAACACCAATAGCGTATGCTCTAAGATCGAGAATTGACAAATGGGACCTCATAAAATTACAAAGTTTCTGTAAGGCAAAAGCCACCATCAAGAGGACAAATTGGCAACCAACAAATTGGGAAAAGATCTTCACCAACCCTACATCAGATAGAGGGCTAATATCCAATATATATAAAGAACTCAAGAAGTTAGACTCCAGAAAACCAAACACTCCTATTAAAAAATGGGGTACAGAGTTAAAGAATTCTCACCTGAAGAACTTCGGATGGCAGAGAAGCATCTTAAAAAATGCTCAACTTCATTAGTCATTAGGGAAATGCAAATCAAAACAACCCTGAGATTTCACCTTACACCAGTCAGAATGGCTAAGATTAAAAATTCAGGAGACAGCAGGTGTTGGAGAGGGTGTGGAGAAAGAGGAACACTCCTCCACTGCTGGTGGGGTTGCAAATTGATACAACCACTCTGGAAATCAGTCTGGCGGTTCCTCCAAAAACTGGGCACCTCACTTCCAGAAGATCCTTCTATACCACTCCTGGGCATATACCCAGAGGATTCCCCACCATGTAATAAGGATACATGCTCTACTATGTTCATAGCAGCCCTATTTATAATTGCCAGATGCTGGAAAGAACCCAGGTATCCCTCAACAGAAGAGTGGATGCAAAAAATGTGGTATATATACACAATGGAGTACTATTCAGCCATTAGAAACAATGAATTCATGAAATTCTTAGGCAAATGGATGGAGCTAGAGAACATCATACTAAGTGAGGTAACCCTGACTCAAAAGGTGAATCATGGTATGCACTCACTAATAAGTGAATATTAACCTAGAAAACTGGAATACCCAAAACATAATCCACACATCAAATAAGGTACAAGAAGAAAGGAAGAGTGGCCCCCTGCTCTGGAAAGACTCAGTGAAGCAGTATTCGGCAAAACCAGAACGGGGAAGTGGGAAGGGGTTGGTGGGAGGACAGGGGGAGAGAAGAGGGTTTGTGGGACTTTTGGGGAGTGGGGGGGGGTTAGAAAAGGGGAAATCATTTGAAATGTAAATAAAAAGTATATCGAATAAAAAAATAAAAAAAAAAGATTGTCTGACATAGGGAGAGGGCCCTACTTCCTGATACCCTCTAGAGAACCGACAGGAACAGAGCATTTGAGAATTGGCAAGAGCAGGTCATTTGAGAACTGGCAGCAGCAGGGCATTCAAACAGGTAGAAGCGGGACATTCAAGAACCAGCATCAACAGGGCATTAGCAGCAGATCATTTGAAAACTAGCAGCCTGCAGGGCATTGACTTTTGCCAAATCTGCCAGAGGGGAGACCCCATCACCTGATACTTCCTGGAGAATCAGCTGTTTGCAGGGTATTGACCAAAAAGAGAATCCCAGGAGTACAGAAGCACAGGCCTGCAGGACAGAGAAGATAGAGACAGCAAGACCAGCTAACACCTGAGATAATCAGATGACCAAAGGCAAATGCAAGATCATTACCAACAGAAACCAAGGCAACATGGCACCATCAAAACCTAGTCCTTACTAAATACCAAAAAACATTATCTCTGAGGGACAGAATCATCAGTGATTTTGATTTTCTTCTTTGTGATTTTCCATAGTCTCAGAGTTTGAAAATGAACATGTGTTCATTTGTATCAGGGAAAAAATGTGCAATAAATGTTATTTTAAAAGTTGAGTTCTGTGAATTTGGCTTTTTTGTCATAATTTAAAACGTCTTCACACACCCATACTCAGAGACAGAAGCCTCAAGGCATATATGTCAGTTTTCAAAATAATGTTCATCTCATACTTCATTTCTGGCCTCAGAGAAAACACATACTTTTCCCTAAACCATACTATTCCACCTCAGTCTATCCGATTATACTTCTACCCCAGGAAACAACAGCTTTGCACAGTATTATGAGCTGGCCTTCCACAATCCAGCTACCCCTCTTTCTCAGTCTTTCCCAAAACATCTTACTCCAAATGTAACACCATAGTAGCTCTGACCTGCTGAACTGATTTACATATAATGTTTTCCTCTTAGCACTTTGAACTTGTGCTTTTGCCCAGGAACATACATGCAGTCCTTTTTCAAAACTTCCTTTAGGAGCTGTACTCCAAATTTTAAGGCTGTGTTGGTGAGTTTCTAGTTAATCTATAGACACTATTAAAGTCTGTTTCATGTTTGTTGAATATTATATTTTTTGTAATTCTTATTCACAGACATAATAAACATAGTAGACTTCTTCTATCCCTCTTCTCAATTCACCTACTTTTATGTCCACTTTATACTGCCCACACTCTTGATGAGGAAACTAACCATCCCTTTCCTATCAGCCATTAGTACCTTAGCTAGCAGTAGGGAGTTCATACCCATATCCCTTCTCCAAGCTGGACTGTTATTTGGCTTGAGCCTGCACAGGTCTTATACATACTGTCTCAACTGCTGGGGATTCTAATGTACAACTTTCCTGTTGTGTCCAGAAAACTATATTTCCTATTAGTCATTGACATATGGTTCTTACCATCTTTCTGCCCACCCATCCCTGTTTGAAATTATCTCTATTTTTGGAAGATTTTGGAGAAGGGGGCTATGATATGATTCTTAGGGATAAGAAGGTATGATATAGATCACTTTTAGGACTGGGCATTCTACAGCCTCTTATCCTCTACACCTTGACCAGGTGTAAGCTTCAAATAATATGGACAAGTCTGGTAAGACTGTTCATTCCACAAAGTATGACATTTTATACCCTTTAGTATTCTTAGAACATAGAGGAATGCTCAGCATTTAATGGATCCTCAAGATCTGTTAATAGTAAAGCTGTGAACTGTGTGCCTGCTCATTCCACTCAGAGAGGAGATGTGCCTTTGAACACAAGCCCCATAGCATCCATATCAGATAATTAGCTAGATAATTGGCACTCTGTAATTTTTTTCTAAAATACCTTTCCATATCTAATATTAGTCAGGTCCTCTAAGAGTATTCTGAACAGAAAACTTCTGATACTTCTAAGTGGTCCCTGAAATAATCAAGTGTCTTTTTAACATGCCCTAATGAGAATTACAAAATGGTAAAGAATAAGGACTTCTTTTTTTTAAGTGCAATCTATTGGCCATTCTCTGTTCATGGTAGAAAAATAGAAAAACAACAAGAGATGAGTACAGTATTTATCTTATGCAAACATGAAACCTTGCCATTTGAGGAACCATCAGTCTATCACATCTGTCTACAATGGGAAAGGACAGGAGTTCAGAGTGAGCTGAAATTAAGAGACAAACCTGGTAAATGTTGTGATGAGTAAAGCATTTCCTTCTAATTATTATAATAAATACTTGTAAAATATACTTAAAGACTTCTCACATTGGAAAGAAAACAGCATGAAGTTAACACCTGGGTCTCATTAATATGCATGACAACCTGTTTCCAAGATAAACAACGGCATTCATGTAAACCATTTAATATAAAAGCCATCATACAGAGACATAAGCCATCTGATTCCTGCCGAGTTTTTAATTTAAATTTAGTCCATAATTGGGCTGTTTAAGCTGAACATCAAAAAATTAAACATTTCAGTTTACATTAATTTCAAATGGAGCTGTAAGTAACATTCAGTTGTGAAATGTTAAAAGTAGCCTAAGATTCTGATTAGAGAAAAGCTATGTCCGTAGCTGACATTTCATAAACAAACTTAGAAGTACAATGTGCTGAACCTTGTGGGTTAAAATACCCAGCCAATCCTTTGTGAGTCAGTGAAACTATGAGTCATCTAAATGGGGTTAAATATGACAAAATCTGTTCCTGATTCAAAATGTAAGACATTTTTTCTTCTGTAACAGACTGTCTCTACTCAGTTCAGCATTGTGTTAGTGAGGCCAATCATAGCAATAATAGTTGTTGATTAAACAGCATGCTATTTCTCATCCTTCTCCAGCTCTACTCCATAACAAACAGAAGACCTTTGTCTCTGCAAACTGTCTTTTCCCAAGTTCCCAACTGAGCTGGTTTCCAGCCAGCCCCAGGGAAGCCAGAGAGTAGAAGAAAGATGAAAACCAGCAAGAAGGGCGAAACAAGGGCATTTCTCTCACTTGCTTCCTACCTCAGGTGATATATCTCCTATAGAACCTAAATAGTACCTGTCAGTCTAGCTTCCTACATATGTTCAAGACCTTCTCTGCACTCCAGGAATGCCATCCCTGCCACTGTCCCTCCAAGTCCTGGATTTCTGGAGTTGTTAATCTATGCATTATCTTCCCTTTCCCTCTTGGATTTCTCAATTCTCTTCTCACCTCTTTTGCTAAATCTTTTGCATTAAATTCCCTCTCCTTTGAGCTAGGAATCATGGAATACACCTGCAATCCCAATACTCTGCAAGATAAGGCAGGAAGATTGTGGCTTTAAGGCCACCTTGTGCTGTATGGTTAAACTGTCTCAAAAATATATATATATCCCTTGGGGATAGGAATATAGCTCAATAGTAGAACACTTACAGAGCATGCAAAGGGGCCATCCCACAAAAATCTCCAGTGCCACAAAATCTCTCCATGCCCAACATTTGAAGTGATTTTATATTTATATCTTTGACAAATTTCTCTATGTAAAACACTATACTATGGCCCTGAATCATTTCATTGAATTCTCACCATTTACCCTATACTTCATTATTATTATCACCATTTTAAAAAAGAGAATAAGCATAGGAAAGTTAAGTAATTAATCCATATTCACATGGCAAATACAGAGTGGTGAATGTGAACTCAATTCTTTGTGACTGTAATATTGAACCTGTAAGCAATGGTATATTGAATTAGATTATCTCAAAGGTTTTTAACAGCTTAGATGATTTCTGAAATCATTCCTTTGTGCATTTAATTATTCAACGAGTGCTTACTGAGCACCTGCTGTATATTATTATTCCCTGAATATGGGCTCTGGTGACACATAAGCAAAGAAACCCCCCAAACTCCTCTCCCCATTGATCTCTGATTTAAGAACATAGAGACAGATGACAGTAAGCCACTAAGTAAGGTATTTAGTATATTAGATGACAGCAAGCACTACAGAGAAAACAAAGGTGCTGCAGAAAAAGGAAAAGTGCCTGTGAGCAGATACTTCAAATTATAATTTTAATTGTAAGAAAACTGAACATCCTATTTGCATTTCCTATTCCATAGACACCATAGATAAAATTCTAATACAATCAGATGCTTAAAAGTCATTTTATAAAAGCTTGATATTTCTGAGTCCAACCTTGTTTAAGAAAAAACAAAGGCTTCATGAGTGAAAGGGGTTCTCTTAAAAAAAAAAAAACCTGTCTATCGCAGTTTGCATGAGATGCTCCTCCATAAGTTTTGGGCATTTGAATACTTGGTCCTCAGTTGGTGACTATTTGGAGAGGATTAGAATGTGTGGCTTTGCAATAGGAAACATGTCACTGGGGTGGGCTTTGCAGTCTCAAAAGACTCATGCTATTTTGAGTTAGCTCCCTTGGCTTTCTGTGTGTGGTTCAAGATTTGAATTCTCTCTGCTGCTCCAGCCTGACACTCTATCATCATGGGCCCTAACTCCCTGGAACTGTAAGCTGAAAATAAACCCTTCTATAAAATAAAACTCATTCTATAGACTCAATTAAATTGCTTACATAGAACCTTCCACAGTAAATAGTCCCTTAACTTGTTCCTCATAAGAAACTCAGCAGATTAACAATGCTTTTTCACTCTAAGTGGAACACCTAATGACTAATGCATGAGATTTGATAAGCCATCAGTTTTGGGTGTGCTGATCCCAAGTATTATTGTTCCCATCCATAGTACTTTCACCTTACCAAAGGTCAGTTGTGTGTACTTCAAAAACAAAATCTTTTGATAAAACAAAACAAAAACAAATAGGACCTGAAGAGGTTGTTCAGCTGTTCTTGCAGAGAACTTCAGTTCAGTTCTCAGCACCCACATCATTACATCCAATTCTAATTGTCGTTCCATGGGATCTGACACCTTCTTTTGGCTTCCACAGGCACCAGAAACACATATGGTATGTACAGGAAGAAAAAAAGATTTATCCATATAAAAAAATAAATAAATCATTTTAAAACACAAATAAATAAAGAAAAGAAAAGCCTATTCTATTTTCTAGTTCGCCATGTAGTTTAGTAAAACATTATTCAAATAAACTATGTGTATGAAAAGAGTTACTTCTAAAACTTGGTGAGTCTAGTTAAAGTGGTATCATTTTTTAAATGATACCCAATTAGTTGGAGATGTGACAACTGTAAAAATTAAGAAGAAAATCATTACTTGTTACTTTGCAATTATCTTTAGGATGTCACTGGATTTTAAAGATAGTGTTGTAGAAATCAGAGACAATGCACTACAGATGTGGCTTCTACAAAAGGAGAGGGTGTTGCTATGGAACACCAGTCAAGGGATACCCTCAAAAGAAAGCTCAGCACACTTGTAGCTTGGTCTCCATGTGGGTCCCCCAACAACTTGAACAGAAGCTCTTCCTAAAGCTGTAGCTTGACTGTGGAATCTGTTCCCCAACACAGTTTCCTTGTCTGTCCTCAGTGAGAGAGGAAATGCCTAGTCTCCCAGAGACTTGATGTGCCAGGATGGGGGATACCTATGGGACTCCCCAGCCTCTCAGAATGGAATGGGAGGAGGATCTTAGTAAGAGGGGACTGGGAGGGGCAGCACTTGGGATGTTAATTAATTGATTAATTTTTTTAAAACTTGTGGTTCAGCAACAGACCTTGTCATCAGATGATTGTTAAATGAGGCTAGAAAAGTATGTCTAAGGAGAGAGCCAAGGTCAGAATTTTGATGACAATAAGATGTAAATTTGTTAAACTATTAAAAACAAGGTCATGGTAAATCCTAACTGAACAAATTAATGAGTAATTGAAAAGTTATGTTATGTTTTCATAAAAATATATTTTAAAATAATGCTTTCATATTCATTTCATTTATGCCTATGCATGTATGGAGAGAATATTGAATCCTATAACAGGAAAGGAATCATAGGCATTTGAAAGATGCCATGCTTAATATATGGTGTCTTGGCTATTATTCTATTGATGTGAGGAGACACCTCTTAATTAGAGCTGGCTTACAGTTTCAGAAGGTTAGTCCAATATTGTCATAGTGGGGAGGATGGCAGCAGACATGGCAGGCATAGGGCTGAGAGTTTGACATCCTGATCAGCAGGCAGCAGGCAGAAAGAGACACTGAGACTGACATGAGTTTTTAAAACTTCAAAACCCATCCTTAATGACATAGCTCCTCCACCAAGGACACATCTTGCATTTCTTCCCAAAGAGTTCACCAACTGGGGGATAAACATGTGAAGGCACTATGCATGCTACTGAAGGAGAAAATCAATCATATATGAGACCATATATGGGGCCATTTTCATCCAAGCCAACACACATGGGTACTAAACTCCAGACATCATGACTGTTAAAAAAAAAAAAAAAAAAAAAAAAACACTTTTATCTGCTGAGCTCTCTCATTAGCCTAATAAAAATATTTTTTAAACTGAGTGGTGGTGGTGCATGCCTTTAATCTCAGCACTCAAGAGGCAGAGGCAGGCAGAACTCTGTGACTCTGGGCCATCTTGGTCTACAAAGTGGGTTCCAGGACAGCTAAGGCTGTTATATAGTTTTGATTAGTTTTGACTAGTCATCACTTGTATTGCTTATCTTGCTGTCATTTTACTAGCACATCCTTGCATTCTTTTTTTTTTTATTTTTAATGTTTTCAAAATATCTATTTTGGTTATATCCTTTTCCTCTCCCAATTCCTCTGAGATGCTCCTTGCACTATTCACACAACTTCATAATCTCTCTCTCTCTCTCTCTCTCTCTCTCTCTCTCTCTCCTCTCTCTCTCTCTCTGGCAAAAGATAAACAAAAATTAGGAAAATACATTTTGCGTGGCCACTATTATGTAATGGAAAAAAACAATGTCTCAAATAAACATTCCTACCAAATACAACTCCAAATATATCCA